>NC_138311.1:31875000-32272500 GCF_965601325.2 Salmo salar
GCCAAGATCTCAGGAAAAAAAATTGTAGACCTGGTTCATCCTTGGGAGCAATTTCCAAACGGCTGAAGGTACCACGTTCATCTGTACAAACAATAGTACGCAAGTATAAACACCATGGGACCACGCAGCCGTCATACCGCTCAGGAAGGAGACGCGTTCTGTCTCCTAGAGATTAATGTACTTTGGTGCGAAAAGTGCAAATCAATCCCAGAACAACAGCAAAGGACCTTGTGAAGATGCTGTAGGAAACAGGTACAAAAGTATCTATATCCACAGTAAAACGAGTCCTATATCGACATAACCGGAAAGGCCGCTCAGCAAGGAAGAAGCCACAGCTCCAGAATCGCCATAAAACAGCCAGACTACAGTTTGCAACTGCACATGGGGACAAAGATCGTACTTTTTGGAGGAATGTCCTCTGGTCTGATGAAACAAAAATAGAATTGTTTGGTCATAATGACCATCGTTATGCAAGGAGGCCTACAAACCTGACTCAGTTAAACCAGCTCTGTCAGGAGGAATGGGCTAAAATTCACCCAACTTATTGTGGGAAGCTTGTGGAAGGCTACCCAAAACATTTGACCCAAATAAAACAATTTAAAGGCAATGCTACAAAATACTAATTGAGTGTATGTAAACTTCTGACCCACTGGGAATGTGATGAAAGAAATAAAAGCTGAAATAAATCCCTCTCTACTATTATTCTGACATTTCACATTCTTAAAATAAAGTGGTGATCTAACTGACCTAAGACAGGGAATTTTTACTAGGATTAAATGTCAGGAATTGTGAAAAACTGAGTATAAATGTATTTGGCTAAGGTGTATGTAAACTTCCGACTTCAACTGTATATCAGAAATTGTGTAATAGAATTAGTGTCAACCTAAAATATTGTCATATAATTATAAATATGGGTTTTATACACATTTTCTGTATAAATAGCATCCAAAATATATGTAAACAGACCATACATTTCTCAGTACTATTATATAACAGGGCTCCCGAGTGGCTCAGTGGTCCCAGTGCTAGAGGCGTCACTAGAGACACCCTGGTTCGATTCCAGGCTGTATCACAAACAGCCGTGATTGGGAGTCCCATAGGGCGGCACTCAATTGGCTCAGCGTCGTCCGGGTTTGGCCGGTGTAGGCCGTCATTGTAAATAAGAATTTGTTCTTAACTGACTTGCCTAGTTAAATAAAGGTTACATTTAAAAAAATGTAAATACAATAATCAGTACTTTTACAACTTGTCTAAGTCGTATAATCAACTGATTTCAGTCAGTGTATGGCTGCGAATTGACTGCATTGTTTGAATGGAATGTTGGCATATTGGCAGTTAATTTGATAAATTAATGTAATCGTTCCTCTAAAACTGGTCTGTTAGCTAGCTTTTATCACAGCACTGGCAAACCATGGTTGACCAACTTCCTGACTAAAATGGCTGACCTTTTATACCACTATTTGAATGTTTATTCTAATTTTATGGTAGACACTTACTGGGAGATAGTGGTGGAGCAGAGAGAATCTCATCCTCTCCGTTCAAATGTTTCTGAAAGTCCTCCAGTGTCATCCAGTCCAAGTTGAGGTCCATTCCAAGGTTAAGAGAGGCTTGTCCTTTGTCTGTTAGTCACAAACCACATCAGTATTATTTCACATGGCCATTTGGAGGGTCTCTGTCCAAAAACAGCCCCTACCCCTAGATCTGAAAGGATTGGATAGGTGTATTGCTGTGGCGGTCATGATGATTGTCATGCAAACAACTGCGGGTCTCATTGACCGTTAATAAAAATAAACACGTTTAGCATCTCCTGGTTTCCACGCATAGCCTACAAGCCACTGATGCAGACAGTTGGAATATCTACATTTTAAAAAGTCTAATAAATCAATTTAATATAGCCTACACCATCACAACAAATCTATTATTTATTTTAGACAGGTCTAAAGAAATCTATGAAGAAAATGTAGCCCATTTCAGAAGAACAGAATAGCATATTCTGAGTTTTCCTTATGTTAGGCCCTGATCTGGCTATGCCATATGGCTGTGGGCTACACTAGCTCATTTAGCAGACAAGATTTGCTTAGAATTCCGTGGCATTATTTTATACTACGAAGAATACAATTGAACATAGCTAAATAAAATAGGACATTTTCTCCAAACGATTTCGGAGGGAGTGAGCAAAAAAACGTCATCAGTAGCCTGCACTCGAATAGCGAATGGAGGTTACATGCGGTTACGTTTTAATATGCAAGCATAGGCAGCATGTTCATAAGGTTAGGGGAAGCTTTCCTGAAGTAAATTGCCAAAATTATATAGCCTAATTAGCCTACTCCTGTCTACACAGAAATAAAATAATTCAAAATAGGCTACTAAAGCATGATTTGGATCATTAGCTTCTTTAAAAAATAAAATAAGTTGTGGATTATTTTAAATAGTATTGCCTTCAGTCGGAAGGAAAGGCAGTGTGCAATTTGGGCAGATTATTTTTGAGTTGTCTGAAAAGAGGCCAAACCAGACACATGGCAATATTTCCAAATACAATCACTGGAAAACATAGTTTGGAAAGCAAATTGTTATTGCTGTAAAGAGAAGAAAATGAAAATACTAAGTGTCTTTAAGTTATCAAAATCCTCAACTTAATTTAGTGAACAACAGTATATCCTATCTTATTGGCACCAGACACTCTAATGTACTTGTTCTCTTGCTCACTTGTGCACCTGGGCTTCCCACTGCTCTTTCTATTCTGGTTAGGGCCAGTTTGCACTGTTCGGTGAAGGGAGTAGTACACAGCGTTGTACGAGATCTTCAGTTTCTTGGCAATTTCTCGCATGGAATAGCTTTCATTTCTCAGAACAAGAATAGACAGTTTCAGAAGAAAGTTCTTTGTTTCTGGCCATTTTGAGCCTGTAATCTAACCCACAAATGCTGATACTCCAGATACTCAACTAGTCTAAATAAGGCCAGTTTTATTGCTTATTTAAATCAGCACAACAGTTTTCAGCTGTTAGCCTTTTAACAGGACAGCGGAGTCAATCACCACCTTCCGGAGACACCTGAAACCCCACCTCTTTAAGGAATACCTAGGATAGGATAAAGTAATCCTTCTAACCCCCCCCCCCCCCCTAAAAGATTTAGATGCACTATTGTAAAGTGGTTGTTCCACTGGATATCATAAGGTGAATGCACCAATTTGTAAGTCGCTCTGGATAAGAGCGTCTGCTAAATGACTTAAATGTAAATGTAAAATGATAAACTTGGATTAGCTAACACAACGTGCCATTGGAACACAGGAGTTATGTTTGCTGATAATGGATCTCTGTACACCTAAGTAGATATTCCATTCAATCAGCTGTTTCCAACTACAATAGTTATTTACAACATTAACAATGTCTACACTGTATTTCTGATGAATGTGATGATATTTTAATGGACAAAAAAAGTGATTTTCTTTCAAAAACAAGGACATTTCTAAGTGACCCCAAACTTTGGAATATGTGTGAAATTATCCTGTTGTAAAGCAAAGTAATGTGCTTAATATTAGGAAAGTTGATAAATAAATATAGTAGGCCTATCTTAAAGAAAGCTGATGGGATCCTCGTCTTTTTTAATAGAGGCCGCCATCAAAATTCTGTTTTCTCACACAATTGCATAGCCTATAGAAATGTTGCCGCAACATGAGTTCATGGGCTCTCGAAGTGTTTGATTAGATTTTCAATTACATAGTGATTAGAGGGACAATAGAGCGTTGAGTACCTGGCCATTAGCGACTGGTAGTTAGAAAGTTTGGTGGGCTATTAACGACCATCAGCAGCATCAGAGCAGCTTTGAGAAGCCTAGTTACTCTGACTAAACAGTCACGTGGAATTTGCCTGCAGTCATGATTCGTGACCGCCGGTATGGTGGTAATACGTAACAGCCCTAGGATAGGTGTAAGCAATATGGTATTTTTGTAATGGATGCATGTCTACACTGAGTGTGTGTATGTGTGTTGACTTTTCCATGTGAGATGGTTCTGTGGCGTACCAGACTTGTCAGCGCTCTCCAAGGCATCTTGATTGTCGTCGCAGGCAATGAAGAGGCGTGGCTCGCTGTCTTCCCTCCTCCTCCTCCTTCTGTCATCGTCTTGGGTCCTCCTCTCCAAGCGTTGAGCCTCCTCCCTCCGTTCCTCTCCGCCAAACTTTGACTTCTGGGCGGGTTCGTCCTCTGCCTCCGCCTTGTCACTAGTCTCCACAGCAGCGGGGCTCTGACTGGGCCGAAATGCTATTAGAGAGGAACAAATAATGTTAGTTAAGTGAAAATAAACAAATAAAAAGTTGGAATACGCAACAGGCATCATGTCAGTTAAAACGTCTTGGTTGAGTCACTATGTAGTGGCTGCGTCCACTACATTTATCGGTAATTCAATGAAAGCCCTATAGCACGTGTCAAACTCATTCCACGGAGGGCCCAGTCTCTGCGGGTTTTTGCTTCTCCCTTGTACTTGATTGATGAATTAAGGTCACTAATTAGTAAGGAACTCCTTACCTGGTTGTCTAGGTCTTAATTGAAAGGAAAAAACTTAAACCAGCAGACACAAGGCCCTCCATAGAATGCGTTTCACACCCCTGCCCGATAGTGTAAACTTAACAATGGAACTTGTAACTCTTCTTACCGTCTTTATGTTTGGTCTTGTCTGGCTCTGGCTTCCGAGCAGGTGACTCCTTTGTCGGCTTGGTCCTTTTTTCAACTTTCCCTATGAGCTGAAATTTTTACATAAATATATTTAAGATTTGACTTGAGGCAGCTTAAGATGAGCTGAAAGCCTAACAGTGAGGGCCTTCCCGCTGGCTATACCACCAGCATTGATTTACTAACCTCACTACAAGTAGTGCAAAGCTGCTTGGTTTACCTTCGGTGGTTTAGTGTTCTCTGCAGAGGTGGGCTGGTGGACCATCTGTTTGCGGGGAACGCGGTCCTTGGCCTCGCAGTTCAACAGGAACTTCTCAAACAGGTTAGTGGAGGTGGCTGGTTCCTTATCCCCGCACACTTCCTCTTTAGACTCCTCCTCTCGGGCCTTACTGGTGCTGGCCCCTGCACCAAAGGAGGATGAGGGGATTTTCGGTGGCGCAGAGGTGGCCTCCTGGCTCTTGCCCTTGGCCTTCTTGTGGACGTGGGCTGGGGTGTCGCTGGAGTCAGAGGTTGGTGTGGGCTCATCCCGGCTCTGGCTCTTGAAGGAGGCGAGGCTCTTGAGTTTTGCAAGGCCGCTTGTGGAGAGCGTGGGTGAAGTAGTTTCCGGCTTCTTACCTTTCCTGTCCTGAAGGAAGTCCTTGATGCCCTGCAATTTCAGTTCTGACTTTCCCTTCTTATTCTTGGGCTTGTCATCAGTGCGAGACTTTTCAGTTGGTGTGGTATCATCCGTCTGGGACTCAGATGGCCCCTCGCTAAGCTCCTCTTCTAGGGGGGCGGTGGCCTCATCTTCAGTGGACTCCAGATCACCCCTTTGATCCTTCTTTGTCTTTTTCTTCTTCCCTTCCTCGATGTTATCTTTTTTCCTATGCTTCCCTCCATCCTTGGCTTTGTCCTTCCTGTGCTTCTTGGAGGGCACGGGGGCTTCTTCCTCATCATCAGTTTCAACAAATCTCTTCTTGGAGTCGGACATCTTGGTATTGCGGCCCGGGGTCGGGGGAGGGGAAAGCTCCTCTTCATCAGACTCTGGTGCCGGACGAGGCCTGAAGTCCTCCTTGCGCTTGTCTTTCTTCTTTTTCCTCTTCTCTTTCGGGAGAAGTGCCTCTTCTTCTTGGGGCTTCTTTTTTTTCTTTTTCTTGACAGGCAGCTCTGTGGGCTTGTCTTTATCACTGTCGCTGTCAGAGTCGGCATCGAACACGTCACTCTTCATGGGCAGCTTCTACAGAGAAGAGGGGACATTCACATCAGCCATAGAAAGTGATATCAGTTACTCAAATGTATACTGAACAAAAATATAAACGCAACATGCAACAATTTCAACGATTTTACTGAGTTACAGCCAATTAAAATACATTCATCAGGCCCTAATATATGGATTTGACATGACTGGGCAGGAGCGTAGCCATGGTTGGGGAGCCAGGCCCAGCCAATCAGACTTAGTTTTTCCACACAAAAAGGCTTTATTACAGACAGAAATACTCCTCAGTTTCCTTAACTGTCTGGACAGCTGGTCTCAGACGATCCAACAGCTCCTAGGCTGGCATGGTTACAAGTGGTCTGCGGATGTGAGGCCGGTTGGACGTACTGCTAAATTCTCTAAAACGACATTAGGCGTCTTGTGGTAGAGAAAATAACATTAAATTCTCTGGCAACAGCTCTGGTGGACATTCCTACAGTCAGCATGCCAATTGCGTGCTCCCTCAAAACTTGAGACATCTGTGGCATTGTGTTGTGTGACAAAACTGCACATTTTAGAGTGGCCTTTTATTGTCCCCAGTACAAGATGCACCTGTGCAATGACCATGCAGTTTAATCAGCTTCTTGATATGCCACACGTGTTAGGTGGATGGATTATCTTGGCAAAGGAGAAATGCTCACTAACAAGGATTTGTATAAACAAATTGGTGCACAGAATTGGAGAGAAATAATCTTTTAATGCATCTGAAAAATGTTTGGGATCTTATTTCAGCTCATGAAACACGACATGTTTCTTTACATGTTGCGTTTATATTTGTCAGTGTAGTTAGTGTAAAAGTCAGTCCTAAAAATCAAAAATATTCCATCCCAGCAATTAGACTCACCAAGACTTTCTTATGGTGGCTATGATCTTCCTGGATAGGACTTACCATGCCCTTCTTAGCATCTTGGTCTTTCTTGACCTTAGCCTCTGCCAGAGCCCTCTTGTAGACCAGCAGCACCTCCCTGCAATCCTCCAGGTGGGCCTCAGGCTCCCAGGTGTCTTCGTCAGATGAGTAGTTCTTCCAGCGAACGCGGTACAGGACCTCCCCCTAAAGACAAGGACAAATACATGTGGGTGAGAGCAATATGAGAATGCTTGCTGGAAATGTTTTCATTGCAGAAAATGAAAACTGACTGTTAGGGTTTGGTGATATAGCAAATTCATTTGGATTTATGTATTTGCATGATATTCCAAAACGTCTGTATCACAAAAAACACATTCTTTTTGTGTGAGCATTTACAGTTGAAGTCGGAAGTTTACATACACCTTAACCAAATACATTTAAAAACTCAGTTTTTCACAATTCCTGACATTTAATCATTCCCTGTCATTGGTCAGCTAGGATCACCACTTTATTTTAAGAATGTGAAATGTCAGAATAATAGTAGAGAGGGATTTATTTCAGCTTTTATTTCTTTCATCACATTCCCAGTGGGTCAGAAGTTTACATGCACTTAATTAGTATTTGGTAGCATTGCCTTTAAATTGTTGAACTTGGGTCAAACGTTTTGGGTAGCCTTCCACAAGCTTCCCACAATAAGTTGGGTGAATTTTGGCCCATTCCTCGTGACAGAGCTGGTGTAACTGAGTCAGGTTTGTAGGCCTCCTTGCTCGCACACGCTTTTTCAGTTCTGCCCACACATTTTCTATAGGGTTGAGGTCAGGGCATTGTGATGGCCACACCAATACCTTGACTTTGTTGTCCTTAAGCCATTTTGCCACAACTTTGGAAGTATGCTTGGGGTCATTGTCCATTTGGAAAACAATTTTGTGACCAAGCTTTAACTTCCTGACTGATGTCTTGAAGTTGCTTCAATATATCCACATACTTTTCCTCCCTCATGATGCCATCTATTTTGTGAAGTGCACCAGTCCCTCCTGCAGTAACGCACCCCCACAACATGATGCTGCCACCCCCGTGTTTCACGAGGCTTGCAAGCCTCCCCCTTTTTCCTCCAAACATAACAATGGTCATTATGGCCAAACAGTTCTATTTTTGTGTCATCAGACCAAAGGACATTTCTCCAAAAAGTACGATCTTTGTCCCCATGTGCAGTTGCAAACCGTAGTCTGGCTGTTTTATGGCGGGTTTGGAGCAGTGGCTTCTTCCTTGCTGAGCGGCCTTTCAGGTTATGTCAATATAGGACTTGTTTTACTGTGGATATAGATACTTTTGTACCTGCTTCCTCCAGCATCTTCACAAGGTCCTTTGCTGTTGTTCTGGGATTGATTTGCACTTTTCGCACCAAAGTACATTCATCTCTAGGAGACAGAACGCGTCTCCTTCCTGAGCGGTATGACGGCTGCGTGGTCCCATGTGGTTTATACTTGCGTACTATTGTTTGTACAGATGAACGTGGTACCTTCAGCCTTTTGGAAATTTCTCCCAAGGATGAACCAGACTTGTGGAGGTCTACAATTTTTTTATTATTTTGATTTTCCCATGATGTCAAGCAAAGAGGCACTGAGTTTGAAGGTAGGCTTTGAACTCCATCCACAGGTACACCTCCAATTGACTCAAATTATGACAATTAGCCAATCAGAAGCTTCTAAAGCCATGACATAATTTCCTGGAATTTTCCAAGCTGTTTAAAGGCAGTCAACTTAGTATATGTAAACTTCTGACCCACTGGAATTGTGATACAGTGAATTATAAGTGAAATAATCTGTCTGTAAACAATTGTTGGAAAAATTACTTGTGTCATGCACAAAGTAGATGTCCTAACCGACTTGCCAAAACTATAGTTTGTTAATTAACAAGAAATTTGTGGAGTGGTTGAAAAACGAGTTTTAATGACTTCAACCTAAGTGTATGTAAACTTCCGACTACAACTGTATGTCCGCTTTTTCTCGTGTTGAATTTTTGATCTCGTCTCCTTCGCTCCTTCTGTGCACCTATCATTTACACCAGAGATCTGTATATAATGACAACATGCCCATGTCTCCGCCCTAACAACGGGAGTCATTGTCCCAATGACTTGGGCTTATTTTGGACAGATTTTGGCAGGAGAGAAACAGTCATCCTCTCTGTTTGCGCACACACATACTCACACAAGCCCCTCACAACAAATATGAGAGATCACTTCTTCCTCTCTGACAACTGGTTTGGTCCAACAGAAACAGTCATATGGACACTGAAACAGAGACATTATTTTACTGTAATAGAGAAGTTAACCTTTCTAATGATACCATTTTTATGTCTCAACTCTTCAAATTGCTCGCAGAGCAGATGTTACTAAAACAGGAGTATCAATGAACATTGATTCAGTTTGTCAGCTAGCAGAATTTTGGCCAAAGACTGTTATACTGGCTGTGTAGTCTGCTTTATAAATGTGCAATAAGCATAAAACAATTATATACAGGCGGTGTCAGAGGAAGGCCTTAAGCATTTTCAAAGACTCCAGCCACCCAAGTCATAGTCTTATCTCTGCTACCACACGGCAATCAGTACCAGAGGACCAAGTCTGGGACCAAAAGGCTCCTGAACAGCCTTTAACCAAGTCATAAGACTACTGAACAGTTAATCAAACGGCTACCCTGACTATTTGCATTGACCCCCTTTTGATTTGCACTGACTCTTGCACTGGTTCTATGCACAGTCACTGGCCTCTACCCCCACATATATTGACACCACACCAGGGATTCCATTAGGAGAATCTGGCACCCGACAGTTGACACGCAACATTTTAATTTACCGAATATTTGAGAAATTGACCAATCCCATATGCATTGGGTCCGTAAACTGATTAGGGCATCCACCCACGGTGTTCAGAATGACAGAAATCACATTTAGAATATGGTAATTCATATTAACAGAACATGCAAGTCAAGGATGCAACAATGTGCGGTTCTTCTTACCGAATTCTGAAGTGCACTTTGAAGATGTTAGAATAACAGTCCGCATTTACTTTTCCTCAGCCAACAAGACAAGTAATGAACAGCAAAATCACTTGAACATTTCAATCTACTATAGTAGAAAAGTTTAGGCTACGAATTATATTGGTCAGCTTGTCGAAGCCTATTCCAAAGCCGACTCTTGGACAGTTGTGGAACAACAGCTCCCAAATTCATACAACCAGTAGGCCTAGGATACATAATAAAATGTTAAAAAGCAATGAATCTGATGAAACAGATCAGAACGTTTAGCTTTAAATTGAGAAACTATTATTTCTTCACATTATAAACGTAGCCAGGTGCACAAGGCAGTAGGCTATGAGCGAATGTTAATTCCATAATGCAATTAGCAGGAAAACACCGTTGTCAAATAGGCACTGCACATGCAAGCGGTTTCATGTGACAGAGATGAAAATATCCATAAAAAAATATGAAAAAGAGGAGATCTAATACGCTACTTTGAAGCAAGGTAAGACATGCCTCATAATATGTATTAAAATGTTCAGGTTTCAAACAATTAAGTACTTTTTCAAAATGCATACCGCCTCCAGCTCATTGCAAAGTGATGTGTGACGTGCTGATGAAGCCAGTCTTCCGTTGCCATTTGATGCACTGTTCAAAACAACTGAGAACTCGGAAATCTCCGACTTCAGTGCTTTCAAGACAACTAACTGGTAACTGGGGAAAAAACAAGCTCCGAAAATCGTTTTGAACGCTCATCCAACTCGGGAACTCTGGACTCTTTCTAAAGCGTCGACTTTCCGAACTGAAGATCACTGATGTCATGATTTCACCTCGTATTTTACGAGTTCCCAGTTGTCTTGAAAGCACCACAAGATGCTGCAGCAGCAGCTCTTGTACCGTCTGACAGATTTTCCACTCAAAGGCTCTGTATGTTGTGCACGTGTGATAAATAGGATACATAAGAAATATACTGTACACTAACTGCAATTTAATTCCACTAGATTATGCAAATTAACCTAGACAGATAAGCATTACCAGTCACACGTTTTTACATCGACTGGTATATCCATCAATGAATAGGCTAAATAAGCAATAAGGCAGGAGGGAGTGTGGTATATGGCCAATATAACACAGCTAAGGGCTGTTAATATACAAGACGCAAAGCGGAGTGCCTGGATACAGACCTTAGCCATGGTATATTGGCCATATACCACTAAGCCCCAAGGTGCCTTATTGCTATTATAAGTTGGTTAGTAACGTAATTAGAGCAGTAAAAGAACATGTTTTGTCATATCTGTGGTATACGGTCTGTTATACCACGGATGTCAGCCAATCAGCATTCAGGACTCAAACCAGCCGTGGTATATTAGCCATATACCACACCTTCTCTGGCTTTATTGCTTAAATTCTATCGCAATGGGATTTTTTATTTTTCTGCCGGACAATTGGCCAGAGACAATTTTATCGCTTGTTAAATCACCTGTTTGGTGAAGTAGGCTGTGATTCAATGATAAATTAAAAGGCACCGCATCAATTATATGCAATGCAGGACAAGCTAGATAAACTAGTAATATCATCAACCATGTGTAGTTAACTAGTGATTATGTTAAGATTGATTGTGTTTAATAAGATAAGTTTATTGCTAGCTAGCACCTTACCTTGGCTCCTTGCTGCACTCACATAACAGGTAGTCAGCCTGCCACGCAGTCTCCTCGTGGAGTGCAATGTAATCGGCCAGAATCGGTGTCCAAAAATAACGATTACCGATTGTTATGAAAACTTTCAAATCAGCCCTAATTAACTTTTTAGGATAGTGGGCAGCATTCAGAATTTTGGATGAAAAGCGTGCCCAAAGTAAACTGCCTGCTACTCAGGCCCAGAAGCTAGGTTATGCATATAATTGGTAGATTTGGATAGAAAACATTCTAAAGTTTCTAAAACTGTTAAAATTATGTCTGTGAGTATAACAGAACTTATTTGGCAGGCGAAACCCCGAGGACAAACCATCCAGGATTTTTTTTTTTGAGGTGACAGTGTTTTCAATGGTTTTTCTATGTGGATCTAGATTTCTAAAGGCACATGTTTGCAGTTCCTATCGCTTCCACTGGATGTCAACAGTCTTTAGAAATTGGTTGATGTTTTTCTTTTGAGTAATGAAGAAGTATGGCTGTTCAGAACGAGGGTCGAGTCTAGTGTACTGTTGTGGTTGGGGCGCGTGACCTGAAAGTTCGCCCAACTTTGTTTTCGTCCGGTATTGAACACAGTTTATCCCGTCTCAAATTTTATTTATTATTTACGTTAAAAAAATACCTAAAGTTGTATTAGGAAAGTTGTTTGAAATGTTTGGATCAAGATTACAGGTAACTTATTAGATATTTTGTAGTCATGTTGCACGAGTTAGAACCGGTGTTTTTTTTTTATCAAACGTGCCAAATAAATGGACATTTTGGAGATATAACGATGGAATTTATCGAACAAAAAGGACCATTTATGATGTTTATGACACATAGAGTGCCAACAGAAGAAGATCTTCAAAAGGTAAGGCATGAATTATATCGTTATTTCTGGAGTTTTGTGTCGCGCCTGGCGGGTTGAATTATGATTGTCATGTGTTTGTTTGATGGGGTGCTGTCCTCAGATAATAGCATGGTTTGCATTCGCCGTAAAGCCTTTTTGAAATCTGACACGGTGGCTAGATTAACAAGAAGTTAAGCTTTAATTTGGTGTAATGCACTAGTGAATGTATGGAAGTTAAATATTTCGAAGAAGTTTTTTTGAATTTCGCGCTCTGCCATTTCAGCGGATGTTGTCAAAACGTTCCGCTAGCGGAACCCCTAGCCGTAAAAGGTTAAATCGGCCATTCCGATTAAATCGGTCGACCTCTACTGCCTACCGCAGGCCTCCCCTAACCCGGATAACGCTGGACCAATTGTGCTCCGCCCTATGGGACTTTCGATCACGGCTGGTTGTGATACAGCCCGGGATCGAACCAGGGTCTGCAGTGACGCCTCTAGCACTGAGATGCAGTGCCTTTGACTGCTGCGCCACTCGGGAGCCAAAAATCTGGGCAGTTATTCTAACATGCGGCGTGTGGATTTCAAGCTTTGGGGAAATTTTTCACCATAAAAATGCAGACTTATGTAAGATAGCCTACTATTCCTAATGTGATGATTAGATAATAACATAACTCAATCACTGTTGGCAAAAAGACTGTTCAATGCGTGTAATGGCTTGGAGTAGGCCTAGGCTATATCAAATACACTGACAAACAGATCAATAAAAACAACGTTGTCTGATCCATATATTAGGCCTACGAAAAGGGGAGACAAATACAATATGACGTCCCTCTAACCTGATGGAGGATATTAATGCCCTCTTTATCATTGGGCACCGACACAATAATCCAGACAGTGAATATGCACACTCACCGGGGATATGACCAATGTTCTCCGCTGGAGCTAATAAAACACAATACTTTTCGCTCAATTAAGTTGAGAATTTTGATCATTAAAAGACAGATTGGAGTCTTCATTGCCTTCTCTTTACAGCAATAGCCATTTGTTTTCCAAACAGTTATTCTGCGATTGTATGTTTAAATATTGCAATATTCCTGACTCTCCACTTTTCACTGACAGTCGCAACTCAACAATCATCTATACGGAATTTGCAGCACACTATGCCCAAATTGCGGGCCCTTCCGACTGTAGGCAATGCGATTTAAAATAAAGCTAATAATCTTCTGTGGCCAAATCATGCTTTCTGGTGTAGTAGCTTATTTTAAATTATTTGATTTCTGTATAAACAGGAGTAAGCTAATTAGGCTATATCATTTTGGCAATTTAATTAAATGTACTTTAAGGAAAGCTTAGCTTCCACTAGCCTTATGGATTCGCCGCCAATGTCTTCTAACATCTTCAAATTGCTCATCGAAATTCGGTAAGAATGACACATGCCGCTGTATCCAAGTTGCATGTTCTGTT
The DNA here is from genome assembly GCF_965601325.2 of Salmo salar. Lineage (NCBI taxonomy): Eukaryota > Metazoa > Chordata > Actinopteri > Salmoniformes > Salmonidae > Salmo > Salmo salar. The sequence goes on from NC_138311.1 coordinate 31,888,741, forward strand.
ACGATGAATTACCATAAACTAAATGTGATTTGTCATTATGAGAACCGTGGGTGCACGCCCTAATCAGGTTATGCAACCAATGCACATGGGTCCAGCACATTTCTTAAATGTCAGGTAAATTCAAACGCTGCCGATAAATGTCCGACATCACATTTTCCTGCTACATGTACATATTACCTCACCTCGTACCCCTGCACATAGACTCTGTACCGGTACTCCTTGTGTATTAACTCTGCATTGTTGAAATGGACCCGTATGTAAGCATTTCACTGTTCGTCTACAAAGCACGTGACAAATACATTTGATTTGACCCATGCCTACTCATAGACCGCTCCGTCTGAGACAAACACACATTCAGTTGAATGGCTGTGTTTAGCACTGTGGCACACAGCCAGTATTTTCAGTCCCCACCCTCCTATCCAGTGAACTGGGACAACAGAGAGCTCTAGTCAGAGGGAATAAGGGACAGGGGCTGCAGAGTTCTCTGACAATTTGAGAGACTTTGCTTGTTTGGATCATGTGAATAACGTGTTCTGGTTCAAGTGGGGTACAAGTGTGACTGTAGCACAGTGCATGGCTTGTTGTGATTATAAATAATATATTTATTTTTTTAAAGAGTCAGGTTGCTCTCTCCCCACTCCATCTTCCTCAGAGGCTTTGTTTTCCTTTCTCCCACTCTCATGCCTCAGCTCAAAAGCAGTTACATAAGAGGAACTGGCTGTGTGAATGACACCAGACCTCCCCCTATCCCTACACACACACCCCTCCTTCTCATTCAATATTGCCCTCCCCTCCGGAGCTTTGCTGGGGCTGGGTTTTTCACGGAATTGCTATTGAGCGACAATCACAAACACAAGCCTCAGACAAGCCTCTCTTTCTCCCGTTCTCTCTCCATTTCTCACACACACACACACACACACACACACTTGTTTGCAGAGGAGCCTTCTGGTCCATCTTGTGTGGCAACACAGCAGCTCTTTTCTGTGGTGTAGTGCAGGGTTCCCCAACTGGCCCATGGATGGTTTTATTTGGCCCCACACGTTTTTAGAGAAAAAAAATAATGTGTGTGTAATTTTTTGTTGTTGGACATAAGTTCAAGTATTCCCACGCATAATAAGAGAGACACGATGTGCTGGTATACAAAGGTAAGAAATGATTATGTTTTAGTCAAACATATCTGTTTGGGCTTCTTGTGGTCAATCTGCAGTCTACAAATGATTTGTAATTATGTTCCGGCCACCTGACCAATAAAAAAACAGCACGCGGGCTGAATCTAGTTGATGATCCCTGGTGTAGTGTATGTAGTACAGTGATCTCACCAGACTGAAATGTGGTTGCCATCTGTCTGATTCTCAGGGGACTTTACAAACCGTTCTCAGACAAGGGGAAGACAAACCCTAGCCAAACTCCAGTCCTCCCACCCCCTTTTCGCCAAAGTGTGCACTTCTTCACTTCCTCTGTTGTTCGCTCCCACTTGTTCACCCCGTCTTGATGGTTCGTCGCAATGGGTAGTGCGTGTGGCTCAGTACATCACTGGGGCCAAGCTTCCTGCCATCCAGGACCTCTATACCAAGCTGTGTCAGAGGAAGGCCCTAAAAATTGACTTCAGTCACCCTAGTCATAGACTGTTCTCTCTGCTACCACACGGCAAGCGGTACCAGAGCGCCAGGTCTAGGTCCAAGAGGCTTCTACCCCATGCCATTTAAAAAAAATAATAATAATAATTTAGAAAGTCAGTTAAGAACAAATTCTTATTTACAATGACTACCCCGGCCAAAGCTGGGCCAATTGTGCGCCGCCCTACGGGACTCTCAATCACGGCCGATGTGATGCAGCCTGGATTCGAAGCAGGTACTGCAGTGACGCCTCTTGCACTGAGATGCAGTGTCTTAGACCACTGCGCCACTCGGGAGCCCATCAAAAGGCTACCCAGACTACTTGCATTGCCCCCCCCCCCCCCCCTTGCACTGTTGCTACTCTCTGTTATTATCTATGCATAAGTCACTTTAATAACTCTACCTACATGTATATATTACCTCAATTACCTCGACTAATCGGTGCCCCACACATTCACTCTGTACCGGTACCCCCTGTATATAGCCTTGCTATTGTTATTTTACTGCTGCTCTTAATTATTTGTAACTTAATTTCTGATTTTTTTTGTTGATATTTTTCTCAAAACTGCATTGTTGGTTAAGGGCTTGTAAGTAAGCATTTCACTGTAAGGTCTACATATGTTGTATTCAGTGCAAATGACAAATACAATTTGATAATACATATAAAAGCATTGAATTGGTGTAAGAAATATGATAGACACTGTCTCTACACCAATGAATTTGGATCATTGAATGACTGCATACTTCTAAGAAAACATTACAATATTATAGTATTAGGATTACACTGTGTTATTGTGGCTGTCAATCAGGTAAAGTAGCTGGTCCATGTCAAACTAATATGCAGTTCTGCAACACTGAATAACCAGTGCAACCCAGCAAGAAGAGACCAGTGTCATGTTCTGCAAGGACACCTGGCTGTACCCACAACTCAAAGAAAGTCGACTCATTATTGTAGAACACCAAGACCTGTTCATTATTGTCATAGGCGTCAAAAGGAACGGTGTGTACCATTGTATTATGCACCGTGGGAAAAGGAGCGTCATTGCTAATGTATTTAGTAAGCTCGAAGATAGAACATGTCTAGAGACAGTGTCAATATATATGGCCAACATAACAAAAACAAAGATGACAGCAGAATATAGTTTTCTGCAGCTGCCTACTACGGACAGTTAAAGCTAGTTATGAGTTGGTTGTACATTTTTACATTTTTTTAAAACATTTTTGTCATTTAGCAGACGCTCTTATCCAGAGCGACTTACAGTAGTGAATGCATACATTTAATTTCCTTTTTTTTTTGTACACGAGTTAACACGGAGGGTTTGTTCTATTTGGCAAGTCTCTGCAAGTGGGACTGGCTGAAGTCCAGTGGATGAAAGAATAACACCAGTCTGTCTGGCCAAGCTTTAATGTTCGTGCAAAGAGGGGGGCGTCGGATGCCTGGGCAAAGTTGTGCAGCCATTGACATTTCCTTTGCGGTTGGCTAGTTAACTAACTGTTTATTTTATACATCAGTCAACTGTGCGTGGACATTTGAGCGTTTCTCTGCGTTAGCTAGCCATATAACGTTATTTAGTTTAATACAAAACGGTTCCTAGTGTTTATTGTTGTCATTGTCAAATTCTGTAGATTGCTAGCTAGCAGCAACGTTCAGTTAACAACAAGCTTGCTTTGTTACTGTACCTCCTCCGTTCGCATGTCAATAATCCTCTCCACTTCATAAACATCTTCAACCTCGTCTTCGCTGTCTCCAGCCTCTGGCTTTTCCGCCATTTTATCGTCACAGGAATAAACAACAATAATTATCTTATTATGCCTTCGCCGGTATTAAAGCCAAGCCCCGAGATAGCTAACTATCTACAGTACACGCTAGCAATTGTTATTAGCTTTGTTAGCCACAACAACTGTATGTTAGGCTAGCTGGTTAACTAACATTAAGGAGGGGGAGCTGATAGACTAGGCGGGCTGACTGAGTAGGCGGAAATACGTCTTCTTCGTGTAGTTGACTTCTTCTTCTTCGATGAGGCAGTTGGCATCCAATAAATGTTGTATTACCGCCACCTACTACACTGGAGTATATCTCCTTTTTACTTTGCTTGATTTTTTGGGGGATAATAATAAAGAAAAAATGAAAGAAGAAAACAATACCCTACCATCTAACCCTACACTCACAAAAAAAACACCACCCTACTCTATTATTTAAATGTATCTTACCTCAGGCCAACAGCCTGAAAGGACAGTACACCACCAACCAACACACCCTGTACCTCTTCTGCTGTCAAGTCTCGTACACCCAAATACCTCTCTGCAGCTACCACCACAACCTAAATGTTCTGCAACTTACATTCCATCCCTGCAGTACAGTTGATAACCATTGCTATAAATGCAACAACACATTCACCATGCTGACGCTATTCCCCCTCAGGAGACTGAAAAGATTTGACGTGGGTCCTCAGATCCTCAAAAGGTTCTACAGCTTCACCATCGAGAGCATCCTGACTGGTTGCAACTCCGCCCCGTGTGCAACTGGGTCCTAGACTTCCTGACGGGTAGGCAACAACACCTCCATTACCCTAATCCTTTACATGGGGGCCGCACAAAGGTGCACGCTAAGCCCCCTCCCGTACTCCCTGTTCACCCATGACTGTGTGGCCACTCACGTCTCCAACACAATCATCAAGTTTACACACGAGTTGTGCCAGGATGTGTGGTGCCAGGAAAATAACCTCTCCTTCAACGTCAACAAAACTAGGGAGCTGATCGTGGACTTCAGGAGACAACAGAGGGGGCTGGAGTGGTCCATCCACACAGTATGTTGAAGAAGGTGCACAGCTCCTCTTCAACCTCCGGAGGCTGAAGAAGTGTGGCTTGGCCCCTAAGACCCTCACAAACTTCTACAGATGAACCATTGAGAGCATCCTGTCGGGCTGTATCACCGCCTGGAACGGCAACTGCACCGTCAGCAACTGCACCGTCAGCAACTGCATGGCTCTCCAAAGGGTGGTGCAGCCAGCCTAATGCATCACCGGAGGCACACTACCTGCCATCCAGGACCTCTACAGCACCCAGTGTCACAGGAAGGCCAAGAAGATTGTCAAGGACCAAGGGCAGTTCCCCCCGCTACCATGTAGAAGGCAGAGACAGTACAGGTGCATCAAAGCTGGTACCGAGAGACTGAAAAACAGCTTCTTTCTCCAGACCATCAGACTGTAAAATAGTCACCACTAACCAGCTTCCGCCTAGTACCATGCCCTGAACTTTAGTCAGTCACCACTACGCCACTGGGTTCCCTGAGTGGCGCAGTGGTCTAAGACACTGCATCTCAGTGCAAGAGGCATCGCTGCAGTACCTGGTTTGAATCCAGCCTGCATCACATCCGGCCGTGATTGGGAGTCCCATAGGGAGGTGCACAATTGGCCCGGGTTTGGCCTGGGTAGGCCGTCATTGTAAATAAGAATTTGTATTAACTGACTTGCCTAGTTAAATTTAAAAAAAATACTAGCCGGCTACCACCCGATACTCAACCCTGCACCTTAGAGACTGCTGCCCAATGTACATAGTCATTGAACACTGGTCACTTTAATGTTTACATACTGTTTTACCCACTTCTTATGTACAGTGCCTTCAGAAAGTATTCACAACCCTTGACTTTTTCCACATTTTGTTGTGTTACAGACTGAATTTAAAATGATTAAATTAAGATTTTGTGTCACTGGCCTACACACAATACCCCATAATGTCAAAGTTTTTCAAAATGAAAATGGAAAGCTGAAATATCTTGAGTCAATAAGTATTCAACCCCTTTGTTATGGCAAGCCTAAATAAGTTCAGGAGTAAATATGTGCTTAACAAGTCACATAATAAGTTGCATAGACTCACTCTGTGTGCAATAATAGTGTTTAACGGGATTTTTTAATGACTACCTCAACTATGTACACCACAAATACAATTATCTGTAAGGTTCCTCAGTCGAGCAGTGAATTTCAAACACAGATTCAACCAAAGATCAGGGTGGTTTTCCAATTCCTCACAAAGAAGCGCACCTATTGGTCGATTGGTAAAAATTAAAAAGCAGACATTGGATATACCTTTGAGCATGGTGAAGTTATTAATTACACTGGAAGTTGTATCAATACACCCAGTCACTATAAAGTTACGGGCATCCTTCCTAACTCATTTCACAGAAAGGAAGGAAACCGCTCAGGGATTGGTGACTTAAAAACAGTTACAGAGTTGAATGGCTGTGATAGGAGAAAATTGAGGATGGCTCAAAAACATTGTAGTTACTCCACAATACTAACCTACATTACAGAGTGAAAAGAAGGAAGCCTGTACAGAATTAAAATAGCCTCCACTGGGTCAAATATACACTGGAGTTGCTTCCCAAGAAGACATTGAATATTTCTGAGTGGCCCACTTACAGTTTTGACTTAAATCGGCTTTAAAATCTATGGCAAGAATTGAAAATGGCTGTATTGCAATGATTAACAACCAACTTGACAGACCTGGAAGAATTTTTTAAAGAATGTGCAAATATTGTACAATCCAGGTGTGCAAAACCTTTATAGACTTACCCAGAAAGACTCACAGTTCAACTCACGGCCATAGGGGATTCTAACTTGTATTGACTCAGGGGTGTGAATACTTATTTCATTTTCAATAAATGAGCAGATTTTTTGTTTAAATGCACTTCATCATTATGGAGTATTGTGTGTAGATGGGTGAGAAAAAATCGATTTAATCCATTTTGAATTCAGGCTGTAACACAACAAAATGTTGAACAAATCAAGGGGTATGAATACTTTCTGAAGGCACTGTGTACACTATATTCTAGTCAAGGCTCATCCTATATAACTACTGCTGTACACACCTTTTCTATTTATATACTGTCGATAATGTCTGTACACACCATCATATACATATACAGTATTTCTATATTTCCTAATTCCTTTCTTTAATTTTGGGGGATTTGCGTGTATTGTTAAGTATTACTGCACTGTTGGCGCTAGGAACATAAGCATTTCGCTACACCCGCGATAACATCTGCAAAATATGTGTACTCGACCAATACAATTCTATTTGATTTAGATATTTGATAGTACACATATCTGCTGGAGCCAGACCCTATTGAACCCAGCTCTCGCATGGCACTACTTGGTGGGCTCAGACAGTGTGTAGTAGATCGCACATGCCTCGCCCCAAATGCCGCTGCCCAGTGTGCTGTCCGCAGATAGACCTACTCCAAAAATGGGAAAAGGTACATGGGCTGGGGGACGTGATGATCAGCCGGTCATATCAAAGATGTTCAAGATCCAGAATTTTTTATTCCAAAATATACTTTGCCTTTAGAATACAGCATTCTCATTAAATCAATCGATCATCAATAAATAAGAGCATAACCTAGGCCTATAACTGCTGGCAGCTATCACAGTGTTTTAAGACCTAATGTATTCTCATGATCAGATATTATACAGTAATGCTATTCATGATTGAACCCACTGTTACGAACCCCTTTTTCCCTGCAGTCTATGGGGGATGGAAACGAGACTCGTGACATATCTCATGCAAATCACACCAGTGAAAAAGTAACAGTGAGAACGAAAAACCACAGACAACTTAAATCTACTGTCAAACACTTCAGGTTTATTTCAAACACACGGTAAATGGGCTGTGGGAAAAAGGGCCTGAGCTGGACCCAAGGAAAGAAATAATAAATATCCAAAGAAACCCCTAAGCTAGTCTAGCCTGCTTTAAGAACAGCTAGCTAACTAACCAAAAATACAGTGCGTGGTCCACCCAGTTCTAACTAGGGTATTTAGACACTGTTTTCCTGCGGGTAATGTAGGCCCATGGGCGACTTCGCTGGTTATCCCTTTTTCCCACCAACAAACAGTCATCACCACCACTACACACACTACACTACACTACACTACACTACACTACACTACACTACACTACACTACACTACACTACACTACACTGTAACAGACAAAGTGACATGTAGGTGCAAAAACAAAAGAGAGATCTCCAGAGAGAACTGATTGGGATACTTTTAAACCAAGGGAAAGGGGATGTGATTGGGTAAGAGAAAAGGAGCAGGTGTGTCTTCAGTGGCGACTGATTGGCGACTGATGAGTGACACCTGTGACTAGGACAGAAGGAGAGAAAACAAATACACACACACAGGATATGTATCCGTAACACCCACTAGGTGGCATAACCAATATTTTGTTTCATGACATGTACCCTGCACCTGCACCTAAAAATAAGCAAGATGTGTGACACAGCCTGGAACTGGTCTTACACTCCTGTTTTTGTGTTTATGTATCCACACTGTCTTCACGGGCCACTGATAATAACACCTGCCTTTTAACTATACTGGCTAACAGACTAGACCTACCAGACTTAGATTTGCCCTTTTCTATTCTTTATCACTCCTCGGTGTGTATAGTGGCGGTCTAGGGGTATTACCAATATTCTGTCATACTTAAAAGCCATAGGCCATTTTGATGGAAGATTATTTGCTAGTACCAGTGGTACCAGCATTCAGTAGCAGGTTTACACAACTTCCTCAACCTGTATAATTCATCTGACCAGTCAGGCTGGGGCAGGTCACATGTAAGTCACCCATAACTGGTCTCAGCTGTACTGACATGGCAGGAGCAAAATAACAACCTGTTTAATAAAGTGATTTAAACCGACTGTGGAAAATCACTCAGGGAATTTGTGACATCTGCCCACAGATTCAACAAAAACACCCAGACACTGAACCAACACACAGATCACAATCAAGTGATATTGTGATCGGATGGCCAGTGGGCTATGGGCTTGGAGTAGTGTGAATAGCAACAGGTAATTTATCATTTGGTGGACAGAGAGAGTGCAAATGTCTTCTGTTTACACTGACCATTAGGCTCAGACACTTCCTGTGACCCTATATCAGTGTGATTTCGAGCAAACACCAACTCTCAGGCTACACACCACTGGGAGGTGGAGAAGTCAAAGGCAGCCACTTCCTCATACCAGCAGGACTCTCCATCTTTAGATGGATTAGAAAGCTGATCTGCTAATGATCTACATATCGTACAATGGAAAATTACACAATAAGGGCAGTGGGTTGGCTGTAAAAGAAAGGGATAAGTGTTTTAAGAAAAGGAGGTCCGTATGCCCATGTTTCTTCTTCTCTAAATCTAAACCACTTAAGGATGCACTCCGGGATCCAACTTTGTAACTTATTGCACAAATTGGATTTGTAACATATCACACATATTGCAAAATACGTAACATATCACATGAAATGGATGACACAGTACACAAATGGGGACCACTTTTGGCTCGTGAGCACCACTTTCAAAACTACTGGCTGAAATTATACAAATGTTCGAGAATGCATTTTTTGGGTTTCAGTATTCTGATCCTCTTTAGATCCAGGGTTCAGCACCCCACACATACCCAACAGCCTCTAAATCAAACCAAAGCCCATCAGTTCATTGTCTCTAAATAGATAGAACAACCCTGATCCTGTGTTTAAGAGTGGAGACAGACCTAGAAGGGATCTCATTTAAACTACATCTTTACCAAACACCCTTACCATGTTCCTTCTGTCCAACCCCAGTGCCATACCAGAAAAATTTGATTCGATTTTAAATTGTCCCTGTGAGTCTCAATAACACTGACCTACTTGTTTATCACCCAGGCAAGCCTTGTGCTGCTTATCACACCTGTAAAACAGCAAAGTCAGTTTTAAATACTGCAGAGATGTGATACCAAGAAACACTTTTAATACCCCATACACTGCACTGTTGTGTTTTGAAAACATCACCCACGGATGTTTTATGGATACTATTAAACATTTATTTGTGTTAGTGGATAGGCGGGGAGAATCAACTGAGTTCACTTTCAGGATTTATTTGAACGTTTACACGAGATGAAATTAATATGGTTAGGGTCAGAAATGGTGTTAATAAATTAAACTGCAGCTCTACTTTGATAAAACTAATTATCAAATTTAGAAATGCAATTATTTGGAACTAAGCCATTTACAGGTAAGATAAAACCGTGTTCTACAGAAACGGGATGATCCACTTTAATTTCAATTCTAAGTTTACAGTTTTGTTTACAAATCTTTTCAGTCTCCTGAGGGGGAATAGGTTTTGTCATGCCCTCTTCATGACTGTCTTGGTGTGCTTGGACCATGTTAGTTTGTTGGTGATGTGGACACCAAGGAACTTGAAGCGCTCAACCTGCTCCACTACAGCCCCATCGATGAGAATGGGGGTGTGCTCGGTCCTCCTTTTCCTGTAGTCCACAATCATCTCCTTTGTCTTGATCACATTGAGGGAGAGGTTGTTGTCCTGGCACAACACGGTCAGGTCTCTGACCTCCTCCCTAAAGGCTGTCTCGTCACTGTCGGTGATCAGGCCTACCACTGTTGAGTCATAGGCATATTTAATGATGGTGTTGAAGTCATGCCTGGCCGTGCAGTCATGAGTGAACAGGGAGTACAGGAGGGGACTGAGCACGCACCCCTGAGGGGCCCCTGTGTTGAGGATCAGTGTGGCGGATGTGTTGCTACCTACCCTTACCACGTGGGGGCGGCCCATCAGGAAGTCCAGTTGCAAAGCGAGGTGTTTACTCCCAGGGTCCTTAGCTTAGTGATGAGCTTTGAGGGCACTATGGTGTTGAACGCTGAGCTTTAGTCATTGAATAGCATTCTCACATAGGTGTTCCTTTTGTCCAGGTGGGAAAGGGCAGCGTGGAGTGCAATAGAGATTGCATCATCTGTGGATCTGTTGGGGCGGTATGCAAATTGACGTGGGTCTAAGGTTTCTGGGATAATGGTGTTGATGTGAGCCATGACCAGCCTTTCAAAGCACTTCATGGCTACAGACGTGAATGCTCCGGGTCGGTAGTCATTTAGGCAGGTTACCTTAGTGTTCTTGGGCACAGGGCCTATGGTGGTCTGCTTAAAACATGTTGGTATTACAGACTCGGGACAGGGAGAGGTTAAAAATGTCAGTGAAGACACTTTCCAGTTGGTCAGCACATGCTCGCAGTACACGTCCTGGTTATCCGTCTGGCCCTGCGGCATTGTGAATGTTGACCTGTTTAAAGGTCTAACTCACATCGGCTGCGGAGAGCGTGATCACACAGTCGTCCGGAACAGCTGGTGCTCTAATGCATGTTTCAGTGTTATTTGCCTCGAAGCGAGCATAGAAGTAGTTTAGCTCGTCTGGTAGGCTCGTGTCACTGGGCAGCTCTCGGCTGTGGTTCCCTTTATAGTCTGTAATGGTTTGCAAGCCCTGCCACATCCGACGAGTGTTGGAGCCGGTGTAGTGCGTTTCGATCTTAGTCCTGTATTGATGCCTTGCCTGTTTGATGGTTCATCAGAGGGCATAGCAGGATTTCTTATAAGCTTCCGGGTTAGAGTCCCGTTCCTTGAAACAGCTCAGTGTGAATGTTGCCTGTATTCATGGCTTCTGATTGGGGTATGAACGTATGGTCACTGTGGGGACAACGTTATCGTTGCACTTACTGATGAAGCCAATTAATGATGTGCTGTACTCCTCAATGCCATCGGAAGAATCATGGAACATATTCCAGTCTGTGCCAGCAAAACAGTCCTGTAGCTTAGCATCTGCTTCATCTGACCACTTTTTTATTGACCGAGTCACTGGTGCTTCCTGCTTTAATTTTTTCTCGTAAGCAGGAATCAGGAGGATAGAAGTATGGTCAGATTTGCCAAATGGAGGGCGAGGGAGAACTTTGTAACCGTCTCTGTATGTGGAGTAAAGGTGGTCTAGAGTTTTTTTCCCCTCTGGTTGCACATTTAAACTTCTTCAGGATTGGTGGGTCCCCTGCTGGACAGTTGAGCTAACATAGGCTAATGCGATTAGCATGAGGTTGTAAGTAACAAGAAAAGTTTCCCAGGACATAGACACATCTGATATTGTCAGAAAGCTTGAGTTCTTGTTAATCTAACTGTCACGTTTCGATGGCAGGAAAAGGGGTGAAGTCAAGCGCAGGAGACGGAGGTCCGTTGAACAAAACATTTAATCATCTATAAACAAAAATGTTGCAACAAGGCAGGGTGCAGAGTCCCAATAAGGCAGGAGAACAGCTCCAAAATACAAAAATAGACGGGGCGCAGCCCGGCAACCCTAAAACCTAAATAGTACGCGGCGTAGTCTAATACATAAATAAATCCTGGCCACAACGCAAAACATAACAAGCAACAATCCCGCACAGATCCCCAAACCAAACAGACAAACTAAATACGTCCCCCTAATTACAAACAAGGAACAGGTGCAGACAAAAAACAGACATAACTAACAGACACCGAAACATGGATCGGTGGCAGCTAGTAGGCTGGCGACGACGACCGCCAAGCACCGCCCGACCGGAGAGAGGCGCCACCTTCTGTGGACGTTGTGACACTAACTGCACTGTCCAATGTACAGTAGCTATTACAGTGAACAAATACCATGCTATTGTTTGAGGAGAGTGCACAGTTTTGAACATGAAAAGTTATTAATAAACAAATTAGGCACATTTGGGCAGTCTTGATACAAAATGTTGAACATAAATGCAATGGTTCATTGGATCAGTCTAGAACTTTGCACATACACTGCTGCCATCTAGTGGCCAAAATTGCACCTGGACTGGAATAATACATTATGGCCTTTCTCTTACATTTCAGAGATGATTGTACCAAAAAAATACAAAATAACGGTTGGTATTTTTCTTTTTATTATCTTTTACCAGATCTATTGTGTTATATTCTCCTACATTCCTTTCACATTTCCAGAAACTTCAAAGTGTTTCCTTTCAAATGGTACCAAGAATATGCATATTCTTGCTTCAGGGCCTGAGCTACAGTCAGTTAGATTTGGGTATGTCTTTTTAGGCAAAAATGTAAAAATAGGGGCCAATCCTAAAGAAGTTTTAATGCTGATAGAAATTTGGTAAAATGGATTTAAGTTTCCCTGCATTAAAGTCCCCAGCCACTAGGAGCGTTTTCCTGTTTGCTTATGACAGAGCTCATTGAGTGCGGTCTTAGGGCCAGCATCGGTCTGTGGTGGTATGTAGCCAGCTACGAAAAATACAGATGAAAACTCTCTAGGTAGATAGTGTGGTCAACAGCTTATCATGAGATACTCTACCTCAGGTGATCAAGACTTCCTTAGATAACATGCACCAGCTGTTGTTTACAAATATACAGAGTCCCTTGCCCCTTGTCTTAGCAGACGCCGCTGTTCTATCCTGTCTATACAGCGTATAACCAGCCAGCTGTATGTTGATAACGTCATCGTTCAGCCACGACTCCGTGAAGCATAAGATATTTTTAATGTCCCACTGGTAGTATAATCTTCCTTGTAGGTCGATTTTATTTTCCAACGATTGCACGTTAGCTAGTAGAACAGAAGGCAGTGGGGGTTTATTCGATTGCCTACAAATTCTCAGAAAGCAGCACAACCTCCGTCCTATTTTTCTCTGTCTTCTCTTCATGCAAATGACGGGGATTTGGGCCTGTTCCCGGGAAAGCAGTATGTCTTTCACGTCGGGCTCGTCAGACTCGTTAAAGGAAAAAAAAGCTTCTGCCAGTTAGTGGTGAGTAATCGCTGTTCTGATTTCCAGAAGTTATTTTCAGTCATAAGAGATTGTAGCAGCAACATTATGTACAAAATAAGTAAAAAAATAAGTTACAAACACCGCAAAAAAAACGAACAAAAAAACACAGTTGGTTAGGAGCACATAAAACGTCAGCCATCTTCTCCAGCGCCATGATAGGTGAAAACATTTGTAACATTTGGGAAGTAAGCTCGGACAAGCTGAGATTGTGACTTCTTCAGTGATGTATGCCTATAGGCAATACCATCAGCCTTGGCGAGAGAGTGCATATAAGGGCAGAATAAAACCTATGATATAACATGTCAATGTCTGGGGTAAAACCTGTGTCACGGCTGTGTGTAGAGACGGACCAAGGCGCAGCATGCTCTGAGTTCCACATATTTATTTTAGTGAAACTTTACAAACAAACAAAGAAACAAACAACAAACCATGACGACAGAGGTGCTACATGCACTTGCTCAAAATAAGATCCCACAAAACACAGTGGGGAAATGGCTGCCTAAATATGATCCCCAATCAGAGACAACGATAAACGGCTGCCTCTGATTGGGAACCATACCAGGCCAACATAGACAGAAAACAACCTAGATAACACACCCTAGTCACACCCCGACCTAACCAACATAGAGAATAAAAGGCTCTCTATGGTCAGGGCGTGACAGTAACCCCCCCCCCAAAGGTGCGGACTCCGGCCGCAAAACCTGACTCTATAGGGGAGGGTTTAAGGTGGGTATCTGGCGTCGGTGGCGGCTCCGTTGTGGGGCAAAGTACCCACTCCGCTCGTGGATCCGCCACCATCGGTGGTGGCTCTGGTGCGGGACTTTGGCCGAACTGGACTTTGGCCGAACTGGACACCGTGCCTGGACTGGGCATCGGCGCAAAGGAAGGTTCCGGCCATTGAGCTGAGTTGGCCGCCGTGCCTGGACTAGGCACCGGTGCAGAGGAAGGCTCCGGCCTTGGAGCGGGACTGGACACCATGCCTAGACTGGGCATTGGCGCAGAGGAAGGCTCTGGCCTTGGAGCAGGACTGGGCGCCATGCCTGGACTGGGCATCGGCGCAGAGAAGGGCTCCGGCCTGTGGACCGTCGCAGGAGGCTCCGGATTGTGGACCGTCGCAGGAGTCTCCGGACTGTGGACCATCGCAGGAGGCTCTGGACTGTGGACCGTCGTTGGAGGTTCCGGACTGTGGACCATCGTTGGAGGTTCCGGACTGTGAAAGGTCGCCGGAAGCTCTGGACTGGGAACTGTCGCCAGGAGCTCTGGACTGGGAACTGTCACCAGAAGCTCTGGACTGGGACCTGTCTCCGGAAGCTCGGGACTGGGAACTGTCGCCGGAAGCTCTGGACTGGGAACTGTCGCCGGAAGCTCTGGACTGGGAACTGTCGCCGGAAGCTCTGGACTGGGAACCGTCGCCGGAAGCTCTGGACTGTGAAGGCACACTGGAGGCCTGGTGCGTGGAGTTGGCACAGGACGTACTGGGCTGTGGAGGTGCACTGGAGGTCTGGAGCGTAGAGCTGGCACAATATGTCCTGGACAGATGACAACCTTCGCACGGCAAGTGCGGGGGGCTGGCACAGGACGCACTAGGCTGTGGAGGCGCACTGAAGACACGGTGCGTAGAACCGGCACAGGACGTACTGGGCCGTGTACTGGGCTGTGGAGGCGCACTGGAGGTCTGGAGCGTAGAGCTGGTACAATGTGTCCTGGACAGATAACACACTTTACACGGCGAGTGCGGGGAGCTAGCACAGGACGTACTGGGCTGTGGAGGCGTACATCTGGGCGAGTACGAGGAGCAGGCACAGGACGTACCGGACTAGGGAGGCGCACTGGAGGCCTGATGCGTGGGACCGGCACAGATTGTGCCGGACTGGTAACACGCTCCTCCAAACGCCTGTGTTGCCGCATACTCCTCGCCAACTCCATTCTCCGGTATCCCTCCTCGCACTGTTCAGTTGACTCCCAGGCGGGCTCTGGCACTCTCCCTGGGTCGACCGACCACCTCTTTACCTCCTCCCAGGTTGTCACTGGTTCACTCACCGGCTCCGCCGACCACCCCGTGTGCCCCCCCCCCAAAAAACAATTTTGGGCTGTCTTTTGGGCTCTCCTTGTGGCCGCGAACCCCGGCGTCATCGCTGTCCTCCCTTCTCTCCATTCGTCTGTCGCCAAGGAAGGCGATCCCGTCCTGCCAGGATTTCCTGCCAAGTCCAGGATCCCTTCTGTTGTGGAATATTAACTCAGAAATATACCACTCTTACTAGAACTTGTGAATTCAATATAGACTTTATCACAAACGTAACATAGCCGAGCCCTTCCACGGAAGGACCCTATTACACACGTAACAGAGCCGAGCCCTTCCATGAAAAAGACTAAATTCTCATATTACAGAGTCCTACCTTTATAGGATTCTGTCTTTGCTTAATGTATAGAGTCCCCTCCCTCTATATGAAAATAGCTTTCCTTGACCTTTCTCCATTATTATCTCTCCATCTCAGTTCTTGCTTGTTAACGCCCACATCTGACAGCTGAATAGGTTATAATGGTAGCAGGCCCTGGTCATATATGTTCCATTCCTTATATGGCTATTCTGTCTCAGCTCTTCAAAGTGGACAGCCTAAATGCTGCTAATAATGGAAATGTAATCACAGTCATGAGTTTTGCTCCCACACTTCCCATCCAATATCTCCTCCCAAATCCAGGATTCACTCTCCTCCAGGGCACGCTGCTTGGTCCTGGTGTGGTGGGATCTTCTGTCACGGCTGTGTGTAGAGACGGACCAAGGCGCAGCGTGCTCTGAGTTCCACATATTTATTTTAGTGAAACTTTACAAACAACCAAAGAAACAAACAACAAACCATGACGACAGAGGTGCTACATGCACTTACTCAAAATAAGATCCCACAAAACACAGTGGGGAAATGGCTGCCTAAATATGATCCCCAATCAGAGACAACGATAAACTGCTGCCTCTGATTGGGAACCATACCAGGCCAACATAGAAATAAAACAACCTAGATAACCCACCCTAGTCACACCCCGACCTAACCAACATAGAGAATAAAATGCTCTCTATGGTCAGGGCGTGACAACCTGCTATTTTTATTTGGTGTCATTTAGGAACAGATCATTTCCCAGTGCTGTATTACGACTTGGGGCAGGTGGAATAAAATAGTAAATCACAGTGTGAAAAGTTCTGGTTCTGCTCAGAACTTCTCTTCCCAGTCTGTTCCGAGTATTCTAAATGCTGGGAGGACACCAGTGCTTAACTATAGTGATTTAAGAGACAGATAGTAACAACACAGTCCAACCTCTCTTTCTCTTTCTCTGTCAGAAAAGGCCAGGACACTCAGTCCACGCTTACACATCTCTCTTGCTACTTCCCTCCCTTTCTCTCTCTCTCTCTCTCTTTCAATTGCTCTCTCTCAGACTCCGAGAGTCACAACTCATACAGTGCATTCGGAAAGTATTCAGACCCCTTGACTTTTTCTCAATTTTCTAACGTTACAGCCTTATTCTAAAATTGATGAAATAGTTTTTCCCCCTCATCAATCTACACACAATACCCCATAATGACAAAGCAAAAACAGGTTTTTATAACTTTTTGCAAATGTACAGCCTAGTGTCTTGGGTATGAAGCTACAAGCTTGGCACACCTGTATTTGCGGAGTTTCTTCAATTCTTCTCTGCAGATCCTCTCAAGCTCTGTCAGGTTGGATGGGGAGCGTCGCTGCACAGCTATTTTCAGGTCTCTCTAGAGATGATCGATTGGGTTCAAGTCCAGACTCTGGCTGGGCCACTCAAGGATATTTAGAGACTTGCCCCGAAGCCACTACTGCGTTGGCTTGGCTGTGTGCTTAGGGGTGTTGTCCTGTTGGAAGATGAAGCTTCGCCCCAGTCTGAGGTTTTGAGCACTCTAGAGCAGGTTTTCATCAAGGATCTCCCTGTACTTCGCTCCGTTCATCTTTCCCTCGATCCTGAATAGTCTCCCAGTCCCTGCTGCTGAAAAACATCCCCACAGCATGATGCTGCCACCCCCATGCTTCACCGTAGGGATGGTGCCAGGTTTCCTCCAGACGTGATGCTTGGCATTCAGGCGAAAGAGTTTAATCTCGGTTTCATCAGACCAGAGAATCTTGTTTCTCATGGTCTGAGAGTCTTTAGGTGCCTTTTGGCAAACTCCAAGCGGGCTGTCATGTGCCTTTTACTGAGGAGTGGCTTCCATCTGGCCACTCTACCATAAAGCCTGATTGGTGGAGTGCTGCAGAGATATTTGTCCTTCTGGGACATTTAAGGTTATCCCATCTCCACAGAGGAACCCTGGAGCTCTGTCAGGGTGACCATCAGGTTTATGGTCACCTCCCTGACCAAGGCCCTTCTCCCCCGATTGCTCAGTTTGGCCGGGCGGCCAGCTCTAGGAAGAGTCTTGGTGGTTCCAAACTTTTTCCATTTAAGAATGATGGAGACCACTGTGTTCTTGGGGATTTTCAATGCTGCAGAAAATTTTTGTACCCTTCCCCAGATCTGTGCCTCAACACAATTCTGTCTCGGAACTCTACAGACAATTCCTTCGACCTCATGGCTTGGTTTTTGCTCTGACATGCACTGTCAACTGTGGGACCTTATATAGACATGTGTGTGCCTTTTCAAATCATGTAATTTTATTTACTCAATGATGACTTTCTTCCATGTATATTCCAAGTGTTTCAAAAGATATGTTGATGTTTAACCATGAAAACAAGAGCTGTTGTAAAGTTTAAAGAAATTTGTGTGAATGTGTAATTGGTAGTTCCTAGAATCAATCAATTTAACCATGTTATGTTAGTTACTGTCACGTTCTGACCAGTAAAGGGGTTATTTGTTATTGTAGTTTGGTCAGGACGTGGCAGGGGGGTATTTGTTTTATGTGGTTCGGGGTGTGTTAGTATATGTGTTTATGTAGAGGGGTGCTTGGTTAGAGTATTCCGGGGTTTTTGGGTTATGTTCTATATTTCGTATTTCTATGTTCTGTCTATGTTGTGTGTTTCTTTGTTGGCCTGGTATGGCTCTCAATCAGGAACAGCTGTACATCGTTGTTGCTGATTGAGAGTCATACTTAAGTAGCATTGTTTTCACCTGTCCCTTTGTGGGAAGTTGTGGTTGCCTTGCTGTGTGTTTAGCCTGCAATCCTGTTCGATCGTTTTCTTGTTTTGTTTGTTACGTGTTCAATAAAGTCACTATCAGCACTCAACCCGCTGCGCCTTGGTCCACTACGTACGACGACCGTTACAGAACTTCCCACCACCAACGGACCAAGCAGCGGAGTAAAGAGCAGCAGGTGGACTACAAGGAGTACTGGACTTGGGAGGACATCTTGGAAGGTAAAGGATCCTACACATGGGAGGAGATCCAGGCTGGAAGGGATCGCCTCCCATGGAGACAGGTGGAAACAGCGAGGGAGGAACGGCAAAGGTGGAGCGAAGACCGGGACTGTTATATGGGTACACGATTGGCATTTAAGCCTGAGAGGCAGCCCCAATACTTTTTTTAGGGGGGGCACACAGGTAGTTTGGCTGGGCCAGGGTTAAGCCCCAAGCCAACTCCCCATGCTTACCTGAGGCAGCCTGTTACTGGTCAGGCCCCGTGCTATGGGGTGATGCGCACGGTGTCGAGGCCGAGCATTCACAGGCCGGTGTGCGCGGTGCCAGCGCACCGCATTTGCCAGGGGGAAGCGGGCATCCAGCCAGTAAGGGCGGTGCCAGTACTGCGCTCAAGACCGCCGGTGCGCCTTCACGGCCCAGTGTATCCTGTTCCCGCTCCTCGCACTAGCCCTGAGGTACGTGTTTCCAGTCTGGCACATCCAAAGCCAGCACCACACACCAGGTCTCCAGTGCGTCAGCCCAGTTCAACTTGTCCTGTTCCTGCTCCTCGCACTAGCCCTGAGGTGCGTGTATCCAGTCTGGCGTATCCAAAGCCAGTCCCACGCACCAGGCCTCCAGTGCGTCAGCCCAGTGCAACTCGTCCTGTTCCTGCTCCTCGCACTAGCCCTGAGGTGCGTGTATTCAGTCTGGCGTATCCAAAGCCAGTCCCACGCACCAGGCTTCCAGTGCGTCAGCCCAGTCCAACTCGTCCTGTTCCTGCACCTCGCACTAGCCTTGGGGTGCGTGTATCCAGTCTGGCATCTCCAGTACCAGCCCCACGCACCAGGCCTCCAGTGCGTCAGCCCAGTCCAACTCGTCCTGTTCCTGCTCCTAGCACTAGCCTTGGGGTGCGTGTCTCCAGTCTGGTACCTCCACTACCAGCCCCACGCATCAGGCTTTCAGTGCGCAGTCCCCGCCCAGAGCTTCCGACGACAGTACCCTGCCCAGAGCTTCCGACGACAGTACCCCGTCTAGAGCT
Organism: Salmo salar; assembly: GCF_965601325.2. Classification (NCBI taxonomy): domain Eukaryota; kingdom Metazoa; phylum Chordata; class Actinopteri; order Salmoniformes; family Salmonidae; genus Salmo; species Salmo salar. Next base: position 31,908,360 of record NC_138311.1, read on the forward strand.
TCCGGCAATAGTGACTCGTCCAGAGCTTCCGGCAACAGTACCCCGTCCAGAGTGTCCGGAAACAGTGCCCCGTCCAGAGTGTCCGATGACAGTGCCCCGTCCAGAGTGTCCGGCAACAGTGCCCCGTCTAGAGATGGCCCACAGTCCGGAACCAAGAGAGACGGCCCACAGTCCGGAACCGAGTGAGACGGCCTACAGTCCGGAACCGAGTGAGACGGCCTACAGTCCGGAACCGAGTGAGACGGCCTACAGTCCGGAACCGAGTGAGACGGCCTACAGTCCGGAACCGAGTGAGACGGCCTACAGTCCGGAGCCGAGTGCGACGGCCTACAGTCCGGAACTGAGTGAGTCGCCCTACAGTCCGGAATCGGCGCAGCCAGAGTCGCACTACAGTCCGGAATCGGCACAGCCAGAGTCGCACTACAGTCCAGAGCTCCCAGAGTCGCCCGACAGTCCGGAGCTCCCAGAGTCGCCCTACAGTCCGGAGCTCCCAGAGTCGCCCTACAGTCCGGAGCTCCCAGAGTCGCCCTACAATCCGGAGCTTCCAGAGTCGCACTACAGTCCGGAGCTCCCAGAGTCGCCCTTCTGCCCGAGGTCTACAGCAAAGCGCTTCAGCCCGAGGTCTACAGCGATGCGCTTCAGCCCGAGGTATTCAGCGGGGGTGGACAGGTTAGGTGGGGGACTAAGGCCAGAGCCTGAGCCACCTCCACAGTAGGAGGATTGGGGAGAGGGGGTGTAGCACGGGAACCGTCGGTGACAGCAGCCACCCTCCCTTCCCTCCCTTTAGTTTGGGGGGTTTATTTTTGTGTTTATTTTTTGTGTGAGGTGCATCCGGGGTCTGCACCTTTGGGGGGGGTACTGTCACGTTCTGACCAGTAAAGTGGTTATTTGTTATTGTAGTTGGGTCAGGACGTGGCAGGGGGGTATTTGTTTTATGTGGTTCGGGGTGTGTTAGTATATGTGTTTATGTAGAGGGGTGTTTGGTTAGAGTATTCCAGGGTTTTTGGGTTATGTTCTATATTACGTATTTCTATGTTCTGTCTATGTTGTGTGTTTCTTTGTTGGCCTGGTATGGCTCTCAATCAGGAACAGCTGTACATAGTTGTTGCTGATTGAGAGTCATACTTAAGTAGCCCTGTTTTCACCTGTCCCTTTGTGGGAAGTTGTGGTTGCCTAGCTGTGTGTTTAGCCTGCAATCCTGTTCGTTTGATCGTTTTCTTGTTTTGTTTGTTACGTGTTCACTAAAGTCACTATCAGCACTCAACCCGCTGCGCCTTGGTCCACTACGTACGATGACCGTTACAGTTACACTATTTTTGTTTGTAAAGTCCTCCTGCATAAACAACCGCAGTACCTTACGTCATTGTTAATTTACAGACGTACGAGATACCAGAACCGGTCTCAAGGATGGCTAAATCTCGCGACCCCTTCGCCACACAGGCCACGTTGCGTGCGCGAACATTGCAAAATACGTTATTCAATAATTTTACCCACCATTCGTGCGCGTGAACAAGCATCTGCGTAGCTAAAAAATAACTTGGTTCTATTTTACGCTCCACATGCTAAAAGTCCCCTCCTTATTGGATATCAGGAAGATACAAACCCACGTGGATGCTTGAAAGACAAACGAGGAGAGATGAATGAATGATAACTAACTCGGTTTCTCTTCTTATCTGTGGATTAATCGTCGGTAGTGGAGACACAATTTAGTATGATGCCGGGTCACAATTCTACAAAGAACCCGCTAAAAAGAGGACCATATGCATGTAAGGTAAAATAAGAACCCAATGTTCATCTCCAAATATATACTAGCTAGCTAGCGAAATGTCCATGAATGTTTCGACCTGCCCCAAATTAATATAATTGATTCACAGTTGATTTTGGTATTTTATTAACCTGCATGATCGCGTCAGGTGGGGATAGACAAAATTTAACTTTTTACTTCAGATTTTTATTTATTTTTTATGATCGTGTTTTGCATGAATGTATTGATGTGAATATTTGTTTATACTGTATATTGATATGTATGTGTATAAAAGAGAGCGTTGGTCTCAGCATGACTCCCTGTAAAAAATAAAATAAGTTATGTGTTGCTTCACACAGGCACAATGATGGTACGACTTGATAGAAATGAGAAAATAAACTCTTAAAAGTTTTATAAAACATCTATCTGTTACTGGGCTGTTCAATCAGTCACCACTGGCAACTAAGAAAAGCTTCTGTTTTAAAAGAGAGATTCTGCACAATCCTGAGTTTTATTTCCACAGAAAAATGATATGACTGCAAATGAACAGGCAGCAGTTAGTTTTTACAGTTCCCAGTATGTGCTATCAACAAGATGCACAAGGCCTTGAGGAACTGTACATACAGCTGATCCATTCCAAATTACACTGTTACATCTCAGCTACTGTGACAGCAGAGATGTCCTGATGTCGCCTGTGTTCTACAGTCCGTAACCCTGAACCTAATTCCAATAGGAAATCACTGTTCCTGGGATGTCTGCGTGTTTGGAAGATGCCTTCTGCTGTAGTACTGTATGCACTTGTGCTCCTTCACCTGTAGCATTTCCCCAGGCGGCCTCCTGGAGGCATCTGCAGGTCTATGCGATGGATGTGACGCGCCACCGTGCCGTTGAGGAAGAGCAGGAACACTACGGTAAACTGGCACCAGAAGGTGAGGGTGAAGCCCAAGGGAGAGGTGTGCTGCCAGAGCAGAGCCACAAACACCACCACATCCCCCGCTACCAGCACCAGAGCCGGCCCCAGGCCCCACCACCGTTCCCGAGTCCCGGCCCTCATTCACTTGCGACATTACCAGCAACTCCAGGCCAAAAATGACTCCCACACTGGCCAGCGAAACCAACAAGCGACACAGGCCCACCGCCACCCCCTTAGTCCTGAACCCAGTAACCTTGGTTATGTCGCTCTCCAGCAGAGTTTGAATCAGGTGATTAAGAAGGAGAAACTTGAATACCAGATCCAGCTGTGTAGAATACCTTGGGTGCATTCTTTCATGTGAAATAAGACCGTAGGCATTTGAGGGAACAAAACATAGGCTATTGGACTAGTATTACTAGAGAAAATAAAAATAAATCACTATTTTAGAAAAAGACCATAACAAAGGAAAACAAGAAAAATGTAATTTCTGAACTTAAGCAGGAATATCATATTTTACTTTTGAAGCGAGCCAACAACTACAGGTTAAACTCAAATAAATCATACTATTTAATGGCATACTGGTTAACATCTCGCAGACCTCACAAAACAAATACACAACAAACTAGTTATAATTTTAAAAGATAGATAAAAATGCGTTAACTAGAAACAACACAATTAATTACCATTGTTAAAAGCTTATGAAAATCTATATAAAACAACAGTTGGACGGATCTTAAAACCTCTCTGGGATAGGGTTTAGTTTCCTGAATTTCCGCCTGACTGATGTGCCCAAAGTAAACTGCCTGTTACTCAGGCCAGGAAGCCAGGATATGCATATAATAGTAGCATTGGATAGAAAACACTTTGAAGTTTCTACAACTGTTAAAATAATGTCTGAGACTATAACAGAATTGATATGGCAGGCGAAAATCCGACCAGAATTGGTTTTTGTTTAGCTTCCAGGCTCTTATTATGGAAACCTATTGTTTCTATGTAAATCCATCTCCCAGATTGCAATTCCTATGGCTTCCACTAGATGTCAACAGTCTTTATTCAAGGTTTCGTGCTTCTTTTTTGAAAACGAACAAGTATTTGGAGTTATTGTTAGGAGACCACCTGGACAAAATCAGTCTTTCGGCGCGCGCGGGAGAGGGCGTGCGCTTACGAATTTTCCTTTCCTATTGAACATACTACTTTCCGTATGAAATATTATAATTTATTTACATTTTAGAGTACCTGAGGATTAAATAGAAACGTTGTTTGACTTGTTTGGACGAAGTTTAGCGGTAGCTTTTTGGGCTCCTTTATCTGCATGTTGAACAAGTGGATTACTGAAATCGATGGCGCCAACTAAAATCCTTCTTTATATCCCAAAAAGTCAGTTTATCTAACAAAACGACAATTCATGTTGTAGCTGGAACGCTTGGGATTGCGAACAGAGGAAGATCTTCAAAAGTAAGTGATTTATTTAATCGCTATTTGTGATTTTTGTGAAGCCTGTGCTGGTTGAAAAATAGGTTGATGTGGGGTGCCGTCCTCAGACAATTGCATGGTATGCTTTCGCCGTAAAGCCTTTTTGAAATCTGACAACGCAGTTAGATTAACAAGAAGTTAAGCTTTTAAATGATATAAGACACTTGTATGTTCATGAATGTTTAATATTACGATTATTTATTTGAATTGCGCGCCCTCCAATTTCACCGGATGTTGTCCGCTTGTGTCCCGTCTAAGATCTTAGAAGAAAAAGAAACGCACACCTATTAAGGCGAGGTGCTGGCTAGCGGAGTAGAAAACTTGAAAATAAGGGAGAGCCGCACACTCTAGGAGCTCAGATGCAAAAATGTAATATCCAACATTTCGACAGCCAGCTGTCTTCATCAGGGTATAATCACAAACACTGCGAGATGACTCGTTTATATAGTGTCAAAAGACACACGTGTCTGTAATCATGGCCAAGTTTGGCCTAGTATCATTGGTTCATTCTCAAATATAAAAATGGCATACAAAGAACACCATACAAAAAAACAAATGGATAGCATACGATCATAGATTCATTTTAGACTACACAAGCTTACAAACAATTACAATGGCAAAGTCACCGGATGTTGTCGGCTTGTGTCCCGTCTAAGATCTTAGACTCAACAACCCAGAAGCAATTATCAGCAGACAAAAAATAATCACTAAAAACAGAGATCACCCAAAAATAAATATTAGACACTGTTAAAATATTAGCGCGGAGAAAAGCACAATGAATGTATTGTTCTCCAAAAGAGTCCTATTTAACATTCTGGGACAAAGTAGTGCCACTATTTACACAAATGACAACGCGTCATTTAATTCAGTTCTTCCTAGTTCCATCTATCAAACTGTTATCTCAGTTATATTAAAACCAGGAAAATCTGGAGAGTCCCCAGCTGATTACAAACCCATATGTTTAATAAATTGTGAGAATAATAACAAAGCTCATAAGCAAACAAATGGAAAAAGTCTTACCAGACTTAATTCTATAGTACTTTCATAAGATTCTCAAAGCTCATTAATTATTGATTCATATCAATCCAACCACTCAAATTCATAGATGGGGCTATGGATGCAAGGACTGACCATGCGTATCAAATTATGGTTTTAACCATGTGTAGACCTGCCGCTTTCAAGGAGCGGGACTCTAACCCTGAAGCTTATGAGAAATTATGCTATGCCCTCCGACGAACCATCAAACAGGCAAAGCTTCAATACAGGACTAAGATCGAATCGTACTACACCGGCCCTGACGCTCGTCGAATGTGGTAGGGCTTGCAAACTATTACAGACTACAAAGGGAAGCACAGCCGAGAGCTGCCCAGTGACACAAGCCTACCAGACGAGCTAAATAACTTCTATGCTCGCTTCGAGGCAAGTAACACGGAAACATGCATGAGAGCATCAGCTGTGTGATCACGCTCTCCGCAGCCGATGTGAGTAAAACCTTTAAACAGGTCAACATTCACAAGGCCAGATGATTTACCAGGACGTTTACTCCGAGCATGCGCTGACCAACTGGCAAGTGTCTTCACTGACATTTTCAACCTCTCTCTGTCCCGAGTCTGTAGTACCAACATGTTTCAAGCAGACCACCATAGTCCCTGTTCCCAAGAACACTACTTGAAAAAAACTTTCAAAATCCTTGAGATTTTCCAGATTACTGTAAGGTCAGTCAATGATGGACTGTCATTTCTCTTTGCTTATTTGAGCTGTTCTTGCCATAATATGGACTTGGTCTTTTACCAAATAGGGTTATCTTCTGTATACCACCCCTACCTTGGTCACAACACAACTGATTTGCTCAAACGCATTAAGGAAAGAAATTCCAAAAATTAACTTAACAAGGCACACCTGTTAATTGAAAATAATTCCAAGTGACTACCTCATAAAGCTGGTTGAGAGAATACCAATAGTGTGCAAAGCTTTCATCATGGCAAAGGGTGGCTACTTTGAAGAAATGTTAATATAAAATATATTTTTATTTGTTTTAACACTTTTTTTTGGTTACTATATGATTCCATGTGTTCATTGTTTGTCTTCACTATTATTCTACAATGTAGAAAATAGTAAAAATAAAGAAAAACCCTTAAATGAGTTGGTGTGTGCAACCTTTTGACTGGTAATGTATGATTAACAAATATATATATATATATATAAAACATATAAAACAATGTAAGTCTCCTGGAATAAACTCCAGAAGTCCCCTCCCCTAGTTATTCAGCCAGAATTGACTTGTTTTTTACAGTTATTAGAAGTCCGGTCACGGGATACTCTGCTATCGGCAAGAATATGGCCATTGTAGATTCCCACTCCATTTCTACCCAATTCCTTTATGAACGCACTCTTCTGAGTGGAAACGTTGTCTCAAACAGTGAGAAAGCAGTGCAAAGTTCAACTTGCCTCCTGTGAACCACTGTTATACAGCCCCACAGTGGAGGTGTCATAATACCAATAAAACCTAGCGAATTTTAGAAACACTTAAAATAAGGACTGTGTTCCATGTAGGTTTACCCTGGCGTGACATTTTGATAACTGTAAATCTCTAGGACAAGGTGACTTAACAATATATTTGGCTCCATTTACTGATTTTTAAAATTCTCATTAGCATTAAAAAGTAGACAACATGCAAGATTACAAATTCCTGCATGTCATGTCTAGCTGACACCTTAGATAACAGGTATTGTGTCAATTTAAAAAAACTTACAAGACATTCAGAATTGTCCATTTTAAAGAAATGTAGACGATTTATTCATTACTACATTTAGCTAACATTAGTTAATCCAGACATTTTTACCTTTGCCTCGATTCGGCAGTCACGTCCAGATCATGGCATTTGTAGTTATGATAGCCACATTAGCAGCTAATTAGCATTTCATTTTGGGGGGTAAATACAGGGGAATAAATTGGTAGTCACTTTGTCCTAGAGAGATATACACAGTTATCAAAACGTCACGCCAGGGTAAGCCTACACAAAACAGACCTTATTTTAAGTGTTTCTAAAATCCCCTCTGGGAAAAATTTAATGGTGGAAAAACAATTGGAATAATTTTCCTTGTTTGACCACTAGGTTTTATGGGTATTATGGTACTGTATTGGTTAACTGACAAGAGCTAACCATTCCTACAAGAAGTATAAAGATATTGGGGAGCTGTCAGAAGCATTATTCAAGAAACAAGTGTTTTTCAAGACCTTTGGCCCAAGGAGATGGTGCAACAAAACAGGGTGGTAAATGGCCAATAAAGTATTCTTCTTGATTTTAGTTTTATATTTACTGAATATACACTTATTTAAATTTGCGGAGTCAGACAAGTTAGTAAGATCTCATCTCATGAAATAACCAAGCATGACAACAGAAATGTTAAAACAAATGTAGACTTTATGCAGTTCCTGGGCTGTACAACCAGTTCACTAGGAAATTGCTGGTGGAGGACGGCGTCACTCGGTCCGTAGCGGCGGCTTGTCAGTCCTGTATTCTCAGCTTGACCATAGGTGGTCCACACTAGGCATTCAGCGTTCATATGCAATACAGTCGCAAACATACTTGGGTCCAACACATATGTAAAATACATGAGGTGGGCTTGATTTCTTGTTTTGTACCATTTGAATAGTCCAAAAAGTACCAACTAAAATCACCCCACAAGCTACTCCGCTAAACCAAGCACACCTCTAGAATTACAAAGTATTTTACATATGCATTTGCCCCAGGTGTTGTAGCAAAGGGCATACTACTGAAATTTAAGGCATCTCACAGGGACGAGGTGTGGGCTGACCACAGAGGTCATGGTTCTACACTGCCAGCGGTCGACCCAGTCAGTCAGTTCTTAGACTCCGTACTTCCCTTTAAGCTCCTCTACCAAGGCAATGTACTCCTTCCTGGCATCCTCTTGGCTCTTTCCTATAAGAGGCACAAGGAAGAGAAAAAACATTCATAAAACATGCTGATAACAGGTTACTGTTCAAAGATTGTCTGGCTCAACCAGTACACTTATGACTGTAAATGCATTGAGCTGAAGGGATCCACAGCTGTCTAAATCTGATTCCCTTTGAATTACAAATCACTTAAGGTGAACAGTGCCCTCTACAGTCTAAATGTGGGCAGGACTACAGGAAACACACCTTTCTCCTTCTCCCAGGCGTCCCACTTGGCTTTCCCAGTGAAATCAAGCATTCCAGGACGAGCTTCAGAAACAAAAGTAAAAAACACAATCAACAGACTATACTCAATGCAATGAGCCATCTACACTTGAGGGGTATCACAAAGCACTGGATGCAGGCTTACCGGTGTTGACATCGCCCACTTTGGCCTGTTTGAACAGAGCATAAACCCTGAGCATCTCTGCATCTGCTGGCTTGGCCTTCAGCTGCTTCACCTCCTCTGCAGCCTTATCAAAGTCTGCCTGGGTGGGATAGAAGCAAAATATGTGATTAAAGTCAGCTAAACAGAGAAAGAAAAGCCTACACCTGAATATGGCTGCTTCCAAGTGAAATCGGAGAGATATGATGGCTTTAGACATGAAAGGTTCCTGTACCATCTCATTACAAAATGCCAGCAACCTTACAGCAGATCTATGTCAGAAAAAGGTTAAGCTAGATAATCACCGGATAGCAATTGAGAGAGTCAGCGCTGGCATACATTGAACCTTGATCTCATATAGGTCTATTTGGCATAGCCTACAGGCAGTAAAACTGCATCAAAGTCATGATGACATTCCATTGTGAGCAACTGGAGACCAGAATGGCAGAACATAGAAACTGGCCTCAACCAGAGCTACTGAGTATGGAAACAAATCATTGTTGCTGAAAAGGAGGTCTATGCTGCCAAGAAAGAAAAAAAACAGACCCCCCAGCAGTACAATGGGCCCTCTGAGTGGGCTGAGCTTGAGCAACACTACAAAATGCCACACTGGATGTGCCACCCTGCCAACTGTGCCAGGGGGGAAGAGAGACAAAACACTAGTTGCTTTTTCTTTTGTATAGCCTAAGAACATAGGCAGTCTGTTGCCTCCACTTATAGTTTGGCCATTATTAGTGTCACTGAAATGTTTGGTGCCAGATGGCCTGGATGAGGCTTTTGCAACCCACCCAGAGGAAAGATTGGATTGCAAATCACCCTGGTCAGAGTCCAAGTAGAGGTAATAACCTGGGGAAAGTACCTAACCCTTATCTGTACAGCCTCAAAGGCAGGTTTTAAAAGACCACACATTAAGCGTTTTGGGGTTCCTGAGTGGCGCAGCGGTCTAAGGCGCTAGAGGCGTCACTACAGCACCCTGGTTTGATTCCAGGCTGTATCACAACCGGCCGTGATTGGGAGACCCATAGGGCGGCGCTCAATTGGCCCAGTGTCGTTAAATAAAACACGTTTCCAAAAAAGTGTTGTGCAACTATTAGCTTTGTGCACCTGCTCACTCAGACATTGTAGATATTATACCACAAAACAGTTCCAGGGAAAAAGCTTTGCATTGCCCACCATTTACAGTCCTGCCAGATACAAAAGCATTGTGTATCAATGCAAATATAATGCTCATTTGAGTCTAGGTCGATGCAGAGAAGGAAGGAGACAACTTGGCATGCTGCTTATGTATGAGAGTGTAGCAGTTAACTACAAAATAATCTGGCCTGAAGGTAATGGCTAAACAAGCACATTATCTGAACTAAAAAAATGTATAAACAGCCAAGGTCTTGAGTTTTAATGTTGCAATATGTGTGAGGCAACACACTAAAAATGTGACAGCCAAAGCCAATGTAATCTAATCTACTCAGCTAAACAACAGATATCCAATATGCTTTGGCCTCCGCTTCAATAGGAGGACAGAGATCAGGTTGCCAAACTCACCGATGAAAATATTATCTACCTGTGAACTTTTATAAGGGGGTATTCATTACGGAAACATTTACCGTTTTAAGAACCAAACGGAAGCAAGCAGCGTAAAACGAGAGTTTCTATTTGACAAATTCAGTTAGGTCCCGCCCTGTTCCGTTTGCTTCCGTTTTTAAGAAACGTTTTGCAACAGAATCGGCGTAATGAATATGCCCCCAGGTGAGAGGCAGAAGGCATGAGCTGAAGGAACAAAGTACAAACCGGTCAAATAAATGTGATCAACTCCAACAGTGCTTTTACCTTCAATTTGATGGAACTGCATCATTTTTTCTAATCAAAATAAATAACTTACAAGCCCTTAACCAACAATGCAGTTTTGAGAAAAAAATACCTACAAAGAATATAATTAAAGAGCAGCAGTAAAATAACAATAGCAAGGCTATTGCGGGGGCACCGGTTAGTCGAGGTAATATGTACATGTAGGTAAAGTTATTAAAGTGACTACGCATAGATAATAGAGTAGCGGGGTTCTGGAGTCTTATGGCTTGGGGTAGAAGCTGTTTAGAAGCCTCTTGGACCTATACATATACCTAATTTAGCTATATGTAAACAGATATAACGTGACTAATTTATATATACACATTCATTCATTCCTTTAACCAGAAACACAGATGCTTGCCATGTTTTTCTGCAAGTTGTTCAATAATGGGTTTATTAAATGGGAGTTCATGACCCTGCGTTTCGGGCGCGAGCCTTCTTGCGACCATGTGATTTATAAGAGCTGCGCAAAACGGCAACAGTTCTTCCTTCATCCTATATGAACAAGCTAGACTTTAGTCAACGTTAGATATAATTACTTTCACATGCTTCTTCTCACTAGGATATTACGCAAGCAATCACATACAACAGAGGCGCGTGTGAAGTCCACACACAATCAGCGCCTTGGGCTATGTCAAAGCCGCACCACACCCTTCAAGCAGGGTGACAGAAGTGCCAAAGCCAGGCAATCCTCTGGCGCTCTGGTTTGCCAGTGACATTAGCTTGCTAGATATTGAGCTGTCAAACAAATGAAATAGTGGTTTCATCGGGTGGAAGCATGGGCATTGCGCCTTTTAAAGGCAATAACAATCACGTTTAATTCAAACTGCCACAAGACCGACGGGGATAACTAGTAACTATAAGTAGTGGTGCCAAGTCAAGTGCCAACTCCAGTTTGGCAAAAACGATACGCTCTTTACTGGTGTTCTAGCTAGCAAGCTAACTTACCGTTAGCTAACAAAGCCTAGTCGACATGTTAGTGAAACTACACTTGTACCAGGAAATCAAAATAATAATAATACAACTACCAATGCATGTTATGGTCACTAGCTACAATATAATGTTCAACAAAATAGAAATTCGATCCAAACCTCAGACATGATTTTCAATTCCTTTTGAAAGTCACAGTCACAGAACACAGTCACAGAACACTGCTGGCGTCCACAGCCCAGAACTAACGGAAAGGAGAGTAGACCGTTCCTAATGTGTGTGTCGTGAGCAACAGCGTGAGCAACAATAGTTGAATCGGCTGTTCGCCTTTAAAATAAAAGTCACCCATTGAAACATGCAAACGGATAAAGTGCACAACGTTCTGAAGTCTATACATTCACAGTGCGATTGTGTCAAATTAACTAATTATTGTATTTTGTTGAATGTATATAACATTCCAATCTTGTTTAGCGTTATCGGTTTGCATCAGTTTCAATTGGGGACTTTTATTTTGAAGGCAAACCGCCGACAATTGTTGCTAATGCTGCTCACGACACAGTGATCTGTTCCGACAAGCGTTTCGCTACTGTGCGAGGCGATACCGCCCCTCAATTCCATTGGTAGATTTAACGAATGACATTCACGCAACATCTCGGTTAGTTGGGGTGAGTAAAGGTAACCAATCAAATCCCTCAATTCATAGGCACGAGTAGTGGTCCCACTAAAGTAGGGCACGGGGTCATGGGGATGTGTCTGCAACAATTAAATATGTATCTCTACTAAAGACAACACAGTCTTCTCCAATAGGTCGTTATCATTAAAACGTCACAATTAGGTGAAGAACGTTCGATTTGCCTGCTGGTGGGCAAGGAGAACACCAGCTCCGCTAAAACTACTGACCACTGCCTGCTGTTTTAAGTGATTGTTTAAATCAATTCACTTGTTGGTTGTAATATCATCACCACTTGAAGAGCATGGTCAGAACCACACATTTCCGAATATTCCATGCAAAACAATCGCGCACATTTAGCTTAGAGTTAATACAAGAAACTGCATGCTTTTCATGATCAGTAAACATCAATAGGGGAGGTGCATGAAGATGCGGCCCACATGCACTTACCACAAATTCCTTGTTTTGCTAAATTCGCCTTATTGTACATTGCTCTCTTCTTACCTTTTTGGTATGTTCATTAGCACAGTATACACATTATGCCAATTTTAGCTTAAAGGTGCCAGCAATTAGAAAAAATGAAAAAGTAGATTGTGCTGATTTATTGGGGGGCATTGAACCATGTCTCGCGCTGTAGTTAAAACATTCAGCGGATAGGGTTTTCCCTAATTACCAGAGCCACAAAGGTAAAATTGGCTAGATTGTAAAAAATTATGAAAACAAACAGCAGGTTTTTGGTCTTTAATAGAAAGGTTTGAGTTGGGCATAAGTTTACCAGTGTGGTTAAGGTTAGGTTTAAAATCACATTTTAAGAAGATAACTTGTAGAAATGGGCGGGGTTTATCACTTTGTGGCTGTGGTAACTAGTGACGAGCAGTGTATAGTGATAAAATGATGTCATATCTGAATTCCAACATCTTTATGCACGTTCGCAATGGATCAAATTCAAATCGGCTATGTGAGGGTAGCCTTATGATATCTCTCATAGGATTTAAAAAAATAATTTTTGCCTTGGAATTTCAGAAAATGTTCATAATATATTTGCAATAGTAGTGGAATAATTATTTCACAGTATTTCTTAGCCAGCAGTGTTTTGATTGGCTGTGCTATTCACCCATGAATTTATCCTGCTGGACCAGCATCCGTTGTCAAAATGAGAAAGCTTTTTTGGCTTTGGTGCTGTGGTCTTCTTTGGTGGGTTTAACTGAAGTTGGCATCCAATGTGTTGCATTAGTGCCACCAATAGGACTGGAGTATAAATACATCCATTATACTTTGTGATACAAGTGTAAAAGGAAAACATTTACCCTGCCAACTAACCCCCTACACTCATAAAAAAGCACTACCCCATTCCCCTATTTTAACCCTCTATGATCCTACACCAGGCCAACGGCCTGGGAGGACAGGACACTACCATTCAACACACCCTGTAACTCTTTTGCAGTAAAATCTGGTATTTCATTATTATTTTTTTTACACCTTTGTTTAACAGTTGAGAACAAGTTCTCATATACATCTGCGACTTGGCCAAGATAAAGCAAAGCAGTGCGACAAAGAACAACACAAGAGTTGCACATGGGATAAACAAAAGTACAGTCACAGTACAGTACAGTACAGTACAGTACAGTACAGACACAATATAATAATACATATACAGTGTGTGCAAATGGAGTAAGGAGGTAAGGCAATAAATAGGACAATAGTAGCGAAGTAATTACAATTTAGCAAATTAACAAATTAGTGATAGATGTGTAGATGATGATGTGCAAGTAGAAATACTGGTGTGCAAATAGCAAAAAAGTAAATAAAAACAATATGGGGATGAGGTAGGTAGTTGGATGGGCTATTTACAGATGGGCTGTGTACAGCTGCAGTGATTGGTAAGCTGCTCAGATAGCTGATGCTTAAAGTTAGTGAGGGAGATATAAGTCTCCAGCTTCAGCGATTTTTGCAATTCGTTCCAGTCATTGGCAGCAGAGAACTGGAAGGAAAGGCGGCCAAAGAGGTGTTGGCTTTGGGGATGACCAGTGAGATATACCTGCTGGAGCGCGTGCTACGGGTGGGTGTTATGGTGACCAGTGAGCTGAGATAAGGCGGGGCTTTACCTCGCAAAGACTTATAGATGACCTGGTGCCAGTGGGTCTGGCGACAAATATGTAGCGAGGGCCAGCTGATTAGAGCATACAGGTCGCAGTGGTGGGTAGTATATGGGGCTTTGGTGACAAAATGGATGGCACTGTGATAGACTGCATCCAGTTTGCTGAGTAGAGTGTTGGAGGCTATTTTGTAAATGACATCGCCGAAGTCGAGGATCAGTAGGATAGTCAGTTTTACGAGGGTATGTTTGGCAGCGTGAGTGAAGGAGGCTTTGTTTTGCGAAATAGGAAGCCAATTCTAGATTAAATCTTGGATTGGAAATGCTTAATGTGAGTCTGGAAGGAGAGTTTACAGTCTAGCCAGACACCTAGGTATTTGTAGTTGTCCACATATTCTAAGTCAGAACCGTCCAGAGTAGTGATGCTAGTCGGGCGGGCGGGTGTGGACAGCGATCGGTTGAAGAGCATGCATTTAGTTTTACTAGCGTTTAAGAGCAGTTGGAGGCCACGGAAGGAGTGTTGTATGGCATTGAAACCTCTTTGGAGGTTTGTTAACACAGTGTCCAAAGAAGGGCCAGAAGTATACAGAATGGTGTCGTCTGCGTAGAGGTGGATCAAGGAATCACCCGCAGCAAGAGCGACATCACTGATATATACAGAGAAAAGAGTTGGCCCGAGAATTGAACCCTGTGGTACCCCCATAGACTGCCAGAGGTCCGGACAACAGGCCCTCCGATTTGACACACTGAACTCTATCTGAGAAGTAGTTGGTGAACCAGGCGAGGCAGTCATTTGAGAAACTAAGGCTGTTGAGTCTGCCGATAAGAATGCAGTGATTGACAGAGTCGAAAGCCTTGGCCAGGTCGATGAAGACGGCTGCACAGTACTGTCTTTTATCGATGGCAGTTATGATATCGTTTAGGACCTTGAGTGTGGCTGAGGTGCATTCGTGACCAGCTTGGAAACCAGATTGCACAGCGATGAAGGTATGGTGGGATTCGAAATGGTCAGTGATCTGTTTATTAACTTGGCTTTCGAAGACTTTAGAAAGGCAGGGCAGGATGGATATAGGTCTGTAACAGTTTGGGTCTAGAGTGTCACACCCTTTAAAGAGGGGGATGACCGCAGCAGCTTTCCAATCCTTTAGGAATCTTAGACGATACGAAAGAGAGGTTAAACAGACTAGTAGTAGGGGTTGCAACAATGGCGGCGGATAATTTTAGAAAGAGAGGGTCCAGATTGTCTAGCCCAGCTTATTTGTACGGGTCCAGGTTTTGCAGCTCTTTCAGAACATCTGCTATCTGGATTTGGGTGAAGGAGAAGCTGGCGAGGCTTGGGCAAGTAGCTGCGGGGGGGTGCGGAGCTGTTGGCCGGGGTTGGGGTAGCCAGGAGGAAAGCATGGCCAGCCGTAGAGAAATGCTTGTTGAAATTCTCAATTATTGTGGATTTATCGGTGGTGACAGTGTTTCATAGCCTCAGTGCAGTGGGCAGCTGGGAGGAGGTGCTCTTATTCTCCATGGACTTTACTGTGTCCCAGAACTATTTGGAGTTAGAGCTACAGGATGCAAATTTCTGTTTAAAAAAGCTAGCCTTTGCTTTCCTAACTGACTGCATGTATTGGTTCCTGACTTCCCTGAAATGTTGCGTATCGCGGGGACTATTCGATGCTTGTGCAGTACGCCACAGGATGTTTTTGTGCTGGTTGAGGGCAGTCAGGTCTGGAGTGAACCAAGGGTTGTATCTGTTCTTAGTTCTACATTTTTTGAAAGGGTGAGAAAATTACTTTTAATGAACAACAAGGCATCCTCTACTGACGGGATGAGGTCAGCATCCTTCCAGGATACCCATGCCAGGTCGATTAGAAAGGCCTGCTCGCAGAAGTGTTTTAGGGAACGTTTGACAGTGATGAGGGGTGGTCGTTTGACCGCGGAACCATAACGGATGCAGGCAATGAGGCAGTGATTGCTGAGATCCTGATTGAAAACAGCAGAGGTGTATTTGGAGGGCAAGTTGGTCAGGAAAATATCTATGAGGGTGCCTATGTTTACGGATTTAGGGTTGTACCTGGTTGGTTCCTTGATAATTTGTGTCAGATTGAGGGCATCTAGCTTAGATTGTAGGACGGCCGGGGTATTAAGTATATCTCAGTTTAGGTCACCTAACAGAACGAACTCTGAAGATAGATTGGGGGCAATCGATTCACATATGGTGTCCAGGGCACAGCTGGGAGCTGAGGGGGGTCTATAACAGGCGGCAACAGTGAGAGACTTATTTCTGGAGAGAATAATCTTTAAAATTATAAACTTGAACTGTTTGGGCATAGACCTGGAAAGTATGACAGAACTTTGCAGGCTATCTCTGCAGTAGATTGCAACTCCAACCCCTTTAGCAGCTCTCTTGACACAAATGTTGTAGTTGGGGATGGAGAATTGAATTTTCTCTGAATTTTTGGTAGCCTTCCTAAGCCAGGATTCAGAAACGGCAAGAACATCAGGGTTGGCGGAGTGTGCTAAAGCAGTGAGTAAAACAAACTCAGGGAGGAGGCTTCTGATGTTAACATGCATGAAACCAAGGCTTTTATGGTTACAGAAGTCAACAAATGAGAGCGCCTGGGGACACACAGTGCCTGGGTTAACCTCTACATCACCCGAGGAACAGAGGAGGAGTAGGTTGAGGGTACAGCTAAGGGCTATCAAAACTGGTCGTCTAATGCGTTGGGGGCAGAGAATAAAAGGAGCAGATTTCTGGGCATGGTAGAATAGATTCAGGGCATAATGTACAGATGGGTATGGTAGGTTGCGGGTACAGTGGAGGTTAACCTAGGCATTGAGTGACGATAAGAGAGGTTGCATCTCTGGAGGCACTAGTTATGCTAGATGAGGTCACCTCATGTGTGGGAGGTCGGACAATAGAGGTATCTGAGGCATGTTGAGTGGGGCTAGGGGCTCCGCAGTAAAATAAAACAATGATAACTACCCTAAACAACAGTTTTCAAGGCATATTGACATTTGAGAGAGACATAAAGCGAGGCATAAAGCAATCACAGGTGTTGATTGGGAGAGCTAGCTAAGACAACAATGGGTAAGACAACAACAGCTAATCAGCTAAGACAACAACAACAGGCAAAATGGCGATGAATGGCCAGAGAGGGTCAGTTAACTACACACAGGGCCTGAGTTCGAGGCTGGGGCTGACAGATAAACAAAAATGGAGTACAGTGATTAATGAACCGTCCAGCAGGCATCCACTATGTGTAGCCAGGTGATCATAGGGTCCAGTGAACAGCAATAGATGAAACAGGGAAGCCGTAAGGTAGTCATTACTATGCTAGCAAGCGGGAGACACTGCGTTCATAAAGTTAGCAGGCCGGGGCTAGCAGAAGCGTCTTCACCGACGTCCGACAAAGGCCGGTTGAGGGCACATCGGACGGAATTACGTCGGCAGACCAGTCGTGATGGATCGGCGGGGCTTCGTGTCGACAAAGGGTCCAGGCCAATTGGCAAAAGAGATATTGTACCTGGAGTAATTTCGTTTGCTAGCCGGGAGATGCGCCTGGCTCGAGGCTAACTGGTGCTAGCTTTGGGACAAGGGCGTTATCCACTATAGCCACTCGGTAGCAGCTTGCTAGCTGCGAAGGTCCAGAGCTTACAGCAGGAATCTGGTGATGTAGTGGCTTCTAGTCGTGTTAGTGAAGAGTCCAGGAGGCATCAGCTGTGTAGCCGATTGATCATAGGGTCCACTGAGCAGGCCGGGAAATGGGCCTGGCTTAAAGGCTAGCTTCGGGGCTGGGCCACTCAGTAGCAGCTAGCTAGCTGCGATTCTCTGTAGTAATGGTCCAGAGCTTACGGCAGGAATCTGATGATGTAGTGGAGAAAAGCAGTCCGATATTCTCAGGGTTGATATCGCGCTGTGCAGACTGGCGGTTATTATACAGGCTAAAAGCGGCTGGTGTCTGAGCTAAAGCTAAAGGCCGCTAGCAGTGGCTAACAATGACTAAATAGCTAGTAGCTAATTAGCTGGTTAGCATCTGATTGCTAGTTAAGTAATTCTCTGCAGCTGCCACCACAACAGCAATTTTTTTTAATGTGATTTGCGTTCCATTCCTGCGGTACAGTTGATAACCATGGCAATGAACGCAAAAAAGCCAACCTTACTGATGCACATTTAATTCGTAGTCCTATCACTTTGTACTGGCATCTCCAATCCAAAATTAAATCTAGAATCTGCTTCCTATTTCGCAACAAAGCCTCCTTCACTCAAGCTGCCAAACATACCCTCGTAAAACTGACTATCCTACCGATCCTTGACTTCGGCGATGTTGTTTACAAAATAGCCTCCAACTCTCACCATTGTTCTCAACTGGAATACCTGGTTAAATAAAGGTGAAATAAAAATATATAAAAAACTGGCAAAAGTCTATTATTCACCGGGAGTCTCTTAGGATCCACTTCAGTAGATCCACCTTTACCACTACCCTACCCCATTCATAAATGCTGACTTTGTCTTACCGGAGGCAGCTGTTCTATCTTGCAGATGGACCAAAAATCCCATCAGCTGTATGTTATCCATGTCATCGTACAGCCATGACTCGGTGAAACATAAGATATTACAGTTTTTAATGTCCCGTTGGTAGGATTCGGAGCTCATTCATTTTGTTATCCAATGATTGCACGTTGGCTAATAGGACTGATGGTAGAGGGGGTTTACTCACTCGCCTACTAATTCTCAGAAGGCAGCCTGACCTCCGCACCCTTTTTCTCTGTCTTCTCTTCACGCAAATGATGGGGATTTGGGCCTGTTCCTGAGAAAGCAGTATGTCCTTCGCGTCGGACTCGTTAAAGAAAAAAATCTTTGTCCAATTCATTGTGAGTAATTGCTGTTCTGATGTCCAGAAGGTATTTTCGGTCAGTAGTGGCAGTAGCAGCAACATTATGTACAAAATAAGTTTAAAAAAATGAGTTACAAACAATGTAAAAAAAAATAACAAAATAGCACAGTTGGGTAGGAGCACGTAAAATGGCAGCCATCTCCACCGGCACCATACTTTTTTTCACCAAATGTCATCATTGCAATAGTTTTACCAACGTCAATTTTATAGCCTGATGTAGCATATTCACCTATTAATTTGAATATTTTTGGAATCGTTGTCTCAGCCTCTTATGTACATGATGATATCGCCGGCATACAGAGATATCTTATGTTCATTTGGCCCCACCTGCAGCCCATTAATGTTTATGGCACTTCGAATAGATTCCGCCAGAGGTTCTATACTTGTCACAGCTGTCTTCAGAAATGGACCAAAATGCAGCAGAGTTAGTATTCATCCTTCAATTTAATTAGAACGAACACTATACAAAAACAAGGAAACTGACAGCCAACAGTCCTGTCAGGTGCAACCACACTAAACAAGAAACAATTACCCACAAACCCAAAGAAAAACACACACTACTATATAGGACTCCCAATCAAAGGCAACTCAACACACCTGCCTTCAATTGGGAGTCCAATCACCAACACAACACCTAACACACACAAAAACCCTGCCACATCCTGACCAAAACTAACACAATTACGCCCTCTGCTGGTCAGGACGTGACAATACTATACCGGACTATGATCTGAGATGGTGATGTTATTAATAATACAGTTTTCTCCTGATGAGCTTAAGGTCTGAGTGATAGGAAAATATATACTAGAGTAAGTGCCATGAGGATTTTAAAAGAAAGTATAATATTTTGTTGTTGGTTTGAACTTTCTCCAAATATCAATAAACCCCTGTTCTTCACAGTGAAATTGAACCGCTCTAGACATTTTTAATATGGGACCATCTGGTCGTGACTTGTCCAAATGTGGAGATAAGGTACATTTAAAGTCACCTCCAATACACAATGTGTATTTGAATGCTTAGCAATCTCTAAGAAACATCTATTCATAAATTGTGGGGAATCATCATTTGGTGCATACAAATTAGCAAAAGTAAAATGTATAACAAACTGACCCTCTGAATAAGTTACCTTATTTTACAATGTAAAAGACAACCTCTATTAACCGGTATACAAACATCATTTATTTTTGAGGAGGAGTAAGAGGAGAAAAAAGTATGACCTACCCATTCCTTTTGAAGCTTTTTGTGTTCCTTGTCTGATAAGTAGGTCTCTGGGAGGACGGCAATGTCACAATCCATTTGTTTTAGCTGTCAATATTTTTTTCCGTTTAATCACCTTCACTTTATAAATCATTATGTTAAGTGATTTCATTATCAGTATAGTGTCATAACTGCAGACAGAAATGCTCCTTTGTTTTTCATTTCAATACAAAACACACACAGAAACAACATCAACACAAAAAGAAGTGTCTCCACTAGAATGAAGGGATCCCGAACAGTGAAATGAAAAGTAGAACACATAAGACTGCCACATTCCTGGGTGGCAGATCTTGGTGGTGTTGTTTAAACAAAGGGGTTCCTCAAAATACCCAGTAGTGGGGCAATTGTGGAAACTAAGTGATATTTCGGCCTATATTATAGTATATCTGACCTATTATTTATCACTAGACAATTTCACTTCAGCGACCTATCATTTAAAGAGTAGCCTGGATTCAAAAATAAATAAGAAACCAAAAAAGGGTGTGGCCCATAAACCTGCCTGGATGAGACATTCCCTACACTCCGTTATAAACTATGAATTGTAAACTGGGTGGTCCGAGTCCTGAATGCTGATTGGCTGACAACCACGGGTATGACAAAACATTTATTTTTACTGCTCTAATTACGTTGGTAACCAGTTTATAATAGCAATAAGGCACCTCAGGGGTTTGTGGTATATTGCTAATATACCACGGCTAAGGGCTGTATCCAGGCACTCCGTGTTGCGTCTGGCTTAACAGCCCTTAGCTGTTAGCCCCTCGTGCCTTATTGCTTAAATATAGCCCCATGGCCTATTAAATGTTTTCCCAACTCAAATAATATTAGGCTATAAGAAAACAGAACGCAAACAAAATACAAGCATATCCAGGCAGGTAAGTTAACTGTCTCTTATTCCAAAGCAGGCTGTCCTAAACAGTCAGGGTTAAATGCTGGAAATTAAATGTAATCCAAAAGCATTGTCTAAATCAATAAAGGATCAGCAAATTTTTTATAAATATTTTCAGTAACCTACATTTGGGTGGCCTATATGTAATTGCCATAAAACAACGTAAAAAAATAAAAATAAATGATCTTTGCTCTATAGCCTACTAAAAGAGAAAGTGGGAATGAGGAAAGCAGGCATTTCTGTTTTTTCCAGATTAAATAATTACTTTATCATCCCAGTGTTAGGGTTCGTTTCTTTCATAACATCATTGGTGAAATTAGCTTTATGACAATATCTGTAATTAAATCATTCAAAACCCTTTATTAATGCAATTGCAGACAGAAGTTTACAATCAGGAACATAGCACGCATGTTTCAGAGTAAGTTCTGCATCAAACAAAAGGTCTCAAGTTGTTTTATTAAACCGAAGTCCCGCCTTAGTGATGTCACTGACTACATCATTACCTTTTTACTCCTGAGACCAAAACCCTGCATCCATAGCTATACAAACATAGAGTTTCAGGGTTTATCTAAAAGCTAGGCAATAAATGTCCCCTCCCCAAAGTTGATTTATTGTGGAATGTCTGAGTAGTCTCTTATCTCCCACACTCCCCTGCAGAGTTCTGTCTCAGTCAGACATTATAAGAGGGGCCTTTTTATAAGAAAGAGAGAGAACTAAAAAACAATTGTGGAATACTAAACCTCTACAATGAATATATATTGTTAATCTGTAGTCTAGGACCCTATAAATGTAAGGACGGGTCTCATAACCCCTCCCCTTCTATTAATATAACATAAGCATAATCAATTATTCTAATACATCAAACATCTGTACAGCCTCAAATCATGACCGCTAGGTGAATCCTGACACCGGCAAACTGTAGGCTAATAAGTTTAAATTCCTTAAGAAGAAGGGGTCTCTTCAGTAGTCAATGTGGACTGGAGAATGTTCCGCAGTAGATTTAGGATACTTCTTGTGCCTTGAGTCCTTCTGTCTCTCACTCCTTCTGGGCCCAACAATTTGTCACATAGTAGGCATATTTTTTCGGACCCTGTCCTCGGTCTGGAAAGTGCTGTAATCCCAATGGAGCGCAGGAAGGACTCGGCATCAAGTATGTGATGTTTTTGGCTGCCAATTCTCTCTTGATCCCGTCGTAATCTTTTCTCTTCCTCAACAGCTTTGCAGAATAGTCATTGAAGATAGATATGCGCTTGTCCTTGTAGAATAGTTCTCCCTTGGTTCTCGACAGCTGCATTATCTCCTGTTTCGTTGAGAAGGCGCACGATGATAGCGCTGGGCCTCTGTGTGTCCTTCGCTCCGGGCCTGCTCTGGGCTGTAGTTGCCATTCTGTGGGCCCTTTACATGACCAAAGGTGTAGCATTATTGATTTCTAAGACCTCCATCAGCATCTTGTCCACAAATGTAGACATTTGCTGCCCTCTTTCTGCATTGGTTTCGACCACCAAAATTTTAATATATTGAATATTTATATCATTTGTTGGCCTATCCCTGTGTACTGGTGTAGATCTACTCACACCATTCCTCTCAGGATCCCTCCCCCTTGCCCCATCTTCCTCTACTTTCTTCACTGCCTCAGCATACGACAACTTCAGCCCCATGGGCACCCCAACAATTAACACATACCGCTTCTTTCCCGAATGCTACTGTCGTGTCTTTGGGGTACCATTAAACTGAAGACATGTTTATCAATTAACTCCCTGTAATTATTATCACGCGATTAAACTGATTAATCGTTTAATTGTAATTAACTAGGAGATCGGGGCACCAAGGAAAATATTCAGATTACAAAGTTATAATTTTCCTAATATAACTTTCCTATATTATAACATTATATATTATATTCTATTATAGTATAGGCCGATTATCTTCTGGTTTAAATGGTGTATTTTACCTCGCGTCCAGTCTCATTCCAAACGTCGTAAATTGTTGTATCTGCACGAACCCAGTCTTTACTAAGAGTCATCCATACATCAATTGTCTTAAAGTCATTTATTTACTAAACTAAGTAATTCACAGAAAGCATACAAACAGTAATTATCATCACAAAGAATTGGTAGAGTAATGTGCCCTAGTGGGCTAAAACAGGCATGGCTGGTCTGTTAGACAATGGGTCATAAATGGTCAGCTGAGGAGACACACAGAGTTCATTAATATTAACAATTGATATGCTAACCCTTTGCACATGAACGCTCACTCATTCGGGAACAATTGCAATCAATATATATTTACGCTCAGTGTGTCGTCGGGATCCTTGTTGGAGCGTCGTTCTGTTGGAGAGTTTTTTCCGCGTTCTCTCTCTCTCTCTGTCGGTTAGAATGGATCTTTCAAAGCGACAATCATTAATGTCGTCATAGAATGGATGTTTCGTCGGTCTTTGCGTTCAATGACATAATTTACTTAGCTGCAGACTAATAATTAATATCAAAGACTTGTTCTTATTCTGTCGGTATCAACAGTCTAAAAGTTAACTTCGTGGTATAGTTCACTTTCAGTAGCGGAATTGGATGGTCAAACCTATTGGCCAACTCGCAATGGAGTGGAGGCCTGGTCTAAAGACAAGTAAATCAGGGTGGGTTTTATAGTGAACATGTCACATGACGCCTGGTCCTGTCTGTGTCCCTGGGGGCGTGCCGATGACTGAGTTAACCTGTTAGGGCTAGGGGGCAGTATTGACACGGCTGGATAAAAAACGTACCGATTTAATCTGGTTACTACTCCTGCCCAGTAACTAGAATATGCATATAATTATTGGCTTTGGATAGAAAACACCCTAAAGTGTCTAAAACTGTTTGAATGGTGTCTGTGAGTATAACAGAACTCATATGGCAGGCCAAAACCTGAGAAGATTCCATGCAGGAAGTGGCCTGTCTGACAATTTCTTCCCCTTCTTGATTATCTCTATCCATTACAAAGGATCTCTGCTGTTACGTGACACTTCCTACGGCTCACATGGGCTCTCAGAAGGCGGCAAAAAGCTGAATCGTGGCTTTGCAGGCTCTGGCTGAAAAAAAGTAGCGCGTTTGGGTAGTGGCTGGTTACAGTACTGTGAGACTCAGGCGCGTGCCCGCGTCGACCGAATGCTTTGTTTTCTTTCCTCTGTTTACCTAAACGGAGATTCCCGGTTGGAATATTATCGCTTTTTTACGAGAAAAATGGCATAAAAATGGATTTTAAACAGCGGTTGACATGCTTCGAGGTACGGTAATGGAATATTTAGAATTTTTTTGTCACGAATTGCGCCATGCTCGTGACCCTGATTTACCATTTCGGATAGTGTCTGGAACGCACGAACAAAACGCCGCTATTTGGATATAACGATGGATTATTTTGGACCAAACCAACATTTGTTATTGAAGTAGCAGTCCTGGGAGTGCATTCTGACGAAGACAACAAAGGTAATCAAACTTTTGTAATAGTAAATCTGACTTTGGTCAGGGCTAAACTTGGTGGGTGTCTAAATGGCTAGCCGTGATGGCTGGGCTATCTACTGAGAATATTGCAAAATGTGCTTTCACCGAAAAGCTATTTTAAAATCGGACACCTCGATTGCACAAAGGAGTTCTGTATCTATAATTCTTAAAATAATTGTTATGTTTTTTGTGAACGTTTATCGTGAGTAATTTAGTAAATTGTTAGTGAATTCGCCGGAAGTTTGCGGGGGGTATGCTAGTTCTGAACGTCACATGCTAATGTAAAAAGCTGGTTTTTGATATAAATATGAACTTGATTGAACAAAACATGCATGTATTGTATAACATAATGTCCTAGGTGTGTCATCTGATGAAGATCATCAAAGGTTAGTGCTGCATTTAGCTGTCTTCTGGGTTTTTGTGACATTATATGCTAGCTTGAAAAATGGGTGTCTGATTATTTCTGGCTGGGTACTCTGCTGACATAATCTAATGTTTTGCTTTCGTTGTAAAGCCTTTTTGAAATCGGACAGTGTGGTTAGATTAACGAGAGTCTTGTCTTTAAAATGCTGTAAAATAGTCATATGTTTGAGAAATTGAAGTAATAGCATTTCTAAGGTATTTGAAAATCGCGCCACGGGATTCAACTGGCTGTTGTGTAGGTGGGACGAATTCGTCCCGCCTAGCCCAGAGAGGTTAAGCTTGGTACAGAAATACAATTCTATCACATTAACATCAGTACATAGCATCTCAATGTATTACAAATAGCTTTATCCTTAATACATTCTATACAACCATTTTGATGCAAGTCCCATCACTGAGGCTATTATATAAACAGTTTTATGGTAATATGGCTATATTGTCTCTTCTGAGTATCACAAAATTGTACCAAGCGGACCAGTTCGTAGCTGGATTCTTAACCAGTCTTCCATACCTTCTCCAGAACACAAATGTCACTTGGCTCCCCAATTCTGTGAGTTGGAAGAATTTCCTGTGTCTCTCTATGGGCCATGTGGCAAGAGATTCTCCTCTTAGAGTTTTACGACCCCTTCACACAGGGCCTGGGTGGGGGGGAGGTAGGTTGGGGGATGGTGCAAGGGGGAGGGGGTCAACTGTCCTCCCTGAACTCAAAGAGGCCAACGCCATGACACTACACATACTGTACCTTTGTCTCGTGCCCTTCTGCACACTTCTCACACCTAGGAACCTCCATCCTACACACTGCTGCCACATGGCAATAAGCTTTACATG
This sequence comes from Salmo salar, assembly GCF_965601325.2. Lineage (NCBI taxonomy): Eukaryota > Metazoa > Chordata > Actinopteri > Salmoniformes > Salmonidae > Salmo > Salmo salar. The sequence goes on from NC_138311.1 coordinate 31,934,122, forward strand.
TGTAACAACGTATTTGGTACAAAAGCTGGTACAGGATAACTGATATATCCCAACATCACTTTGTTGGGCAAATTCCAAAGCACCTAACTCCATTTTCATCCACTCTGAAACCACAAATGGATCAGCCAAAAGGCAAGGTTCCACTTTTGCCAAAAATGTCACTCCTACTACCGTCAGGCTCATCTTTATCCTGAGTGCAAGCCTTGGACTCCCGAGAACTTCACCACACCTACCACCTCCGATACTTCTCCCTCAGGTACTTACATTTATTCTCCTGTCTTCAATCCGGTGTACAGCTCACTTTGCTTACAGTTTCTACCGTTCTTCAACAAACCATCTCCATTTTCCCCTACATTTTTTACCAATTCAAGATCACCCTCTTCCTCCCTCTCTCTCTTCGACCTCCTCTGCCTCTCTTTTTCTCTCCATTCCTCCTCCGTAATCCAAGTATACGTCTCCTTATGATAATAATGCACTTCTCCTGACATACAGTGGATTCGGAAAGTATTCAGACCCCTTCACTTTATCCATACTTTGTTACATTACAGCCTTATTCTAAAATTGATTAAATAAATGTTTTTACTCATCAATCGACACACAATACCCCATAATGACAAAGTGAAAACAGGTTTAGACATTTTTGCTAATTTATTAAACATTTCAAACGGATACCTTATTTACGTAAGTATTCAGACCCTTTGCTATGAGACTCAGTTTAGCTCAGGTGCATCCTGTTTCCATTGAGATTTTTCTACAACTTGATTGGAGTCCACCTGTGGTAAATTCAATTGATTGGACATGATTTGGATAAGCACACACCTGTCTATATAAGGTCCCACAGTCTATATAAGGTCCCACAAAAAACTAGCCATGAGGTCGAAGGAATTGTCCTTAGAGCTCCGAGACAGGATTGCGTTGAGGCACAGATCTGGGGAAGGGTACCAAAACATTTCTGCAGCATTGAAGGTCCCCAAGAACACAGTCACCTCCATCATTCATAAATGACAAACAAGATTCTCTGCTCTGATGAAACCCAGATTGAACTCTTTGGCCTGAATGCCAAGCGTCACGTCTGGAGGAAACCTGGCACCATCCCCACGGTGAAGCATGGGGGTGGCAGCATCATGCTGTGGGGATGTTTTTCAGCGGCAGGGACTGGGAGACTAGTCAGGATTGAGGGAAAGATGAATGGAGCAAAGTACAGAGAGATTATTGATGAACTGTGCGCTCAGGACCTCAAATTGGGGCGAAGCTTCACCTTCCAACAGGACAACACCCCTAAGCACACAGTCAAGACAACGCAGGAGTGGCTTCGGAATAAGTCTCTGAATGTCCTTGAGTGGCCCAGCCAGAGCCCGGACTTGAACCCGAATGAACATCTCTGGAGAGACCTGCAAATAGCTGTGCAGTGACACTCCCCATCCAACCAGACAGAGCTTGAGAGGATATGCAGAGAAGAATGGTAGAAACTGCCAAGAGTGTGCAAAGATGTCAAGGCAAAGGGTGGCTATTTGAATAATCTCAAATATAAAATACACTGCTCAAAAAAATAAAGGGAACACTTAAACAACACATCCTAGATCTGAATGAAAGAAATAATCTTATTAAATACTTTTTTCTTTACATAGTTGAATGTGCTGACAACAAAATCACACAAAAATAATCAATGGAAATCCAATTTATCAACCCATGGAGGTCTGGATTTGGAGTCACACTCAAAATTAAAGTGGAAAACCACACTACAGGCTGATCCAACTTTGATGTAATGTCCTTAAAACAAGTCAAAATGAGGCTCAGTAGTGTGTGTGGCCTCCACGTGCCTGTATGACCTCCCTACAACGCCTGGGCATGCACCTGATGAGGTGGTGGATGGTCTCCTGAGGGATCTCCTCCCAGACCTGGACTAAAGCATCCGCCAACTCCTGGACAGTCTGTGGTGCAACGTGGCGTTGGTGGATGGAGCGAGACATGATGTACTGGCCTGTCTCCTGGTAGCGCCTCCATGCTCTGGACACTACGCTGACAGACACAGCAAACCTTCTTGCCACAGCTCGCATTGATGTGCCATCCTGGATGAGCTGCACTACCTGAGCCACTTGTGTGGGTTGTAGACTCCGTCTCATGCTACCACTAGAGTGAAAGCACCGCCAGCATTCAAAAGTGACCAAAACATCAGCCAGGAAGCATAGGAACTGAGAAGTGGTCTGTGGTCCCCACCTGCAGAACCACTCTTTTATTGGGGGTGTCTTGCTAGTTGCCTATAATTTCCACCTGTTGTCTATTCCATTTGCACAACAGCATGTGAAATTTATTGTCAATCAGTGTTGCTTCCTAAGTGGACAGTTTGATTTCACAGAAGTGTGATTGACTTGGAGTTACATTGTGTTGTTTAAGTGTTCCCTTTATTTTTTTGAGCAGTGTACATTTTTATAAATCCTTAGGCCTTCTCTGAAGGCCAAGAAGGCCCTGATGGTTCCCCACTGACTGATACTGTGTAGTCGTTGTTCTGGTGGGATTGGCGTGGGTATCCGTGAGTGGCTTTTGTCCATTTCTTTAGAATACTCATTGTTAGAATGTTTTGTTTCCAAATCGGATGTTATATACTATATTAATTGAATATAATATATCAATTCTATCATTTAAAATGGCCAATTTGGGTGCAATCAATTAGATTAATTTCTGAGGTCAAATTATATTTCAACAAAATAATGTTTCAGGAATACTAATTTGATCTGTTTCTAACTAGAGAAAAGATTAGATAACTATCTGAGATGGTGGGTGTCATGGCTTGTTGAAATGACATGGAACTACACTTTAGATACTGTAGCTATGCCCAGCGAGGCTGGAATTTATCCAGTTTGTGAAAAATTCTAAATATGTTACCACTTGAGCCGGTCTACCACCCCCTTCAAGAAGTTTGTCTATGGTATGTTATGGCTGCATTTTAGTGGCTTCTGCCAACTTCCAATTAGGCCCCTACCATTGGCATGGCCCTGCCCATAGACACTTGTTATTGATGGTAGGGTTTAGGAGGCGATTATGGTCTGGGAAAGATGCCAGCACACTTCCAAATGATCTTTCACTAAACGTTGTTGCACCCATTGGCATGCGTTCTTGATAAATGCAGTACATTGAGTTGATGTCTTAAATTCTACATAATATATCATTTGAAGACATGATGATCATCCACCAGGCACACGGAGCAAAGCTATCCTTCTCTTTTTGACATCTTACATAATTCATGTACACAATAACCCTGTTAAATCTGTCCCATTTGTTTCTTCTAGATAATTGTATTTTATAAAGCCAATCAAAAAGATTGATTTCCTGTTTGCAGATGAACAAGTTGGTGATGAGTTTGGAGGACGATGACAAGCTCATTCTTGACCTGGCATAATCATCTTCTTTTGTGCACATACAGTACACTTGTTGACCAAAGTGTGTGCTATGTTATTTTATGAGTAGTAACTGTACATTCAGTCAACATCCTGGTAATGAAATGTTGTCAAAGCGGATGGCCCTGTTTTATGCCTGTTTTTGTTGTTGCGACAAATGAAACAGAATTGGCCGCCTTCAGGAAAGAGGATTATGAGCTCCTTTAAAGCCAACCCCCAACCCACCTGGTGGTGACGGGTGTTTACTGGTCTTCATTCACCATGGGAGAGGTGGTTCAGATCTGACATGGAGGATACACATGGATGGAAGATGGAAGGGGGATCCTTTCGATTCTGCGCATGTGTTTCTTTACCGCTATGCTCACATCTTTGTGGTCTCTTTCCCTTCACATTTCTCACTGTCAATATTGAATGATAATTCTTCAGGATTTGCCAGTGCAGCATCTGCATACCAACCATTTGATCTCAATCAGTTTCATGGGGGATATGCATTTAGATCTTCTTGAGTTATACAGTGTTGTTTCGAAGTAGCCTACAGTGTTATTTTGAATGATGTATTGTACGGTGGGTGAATTTTAGAGCAGAGGGTGTTAACAAACTGTATTATAGCCAACCTGTGTATTTTGCATAGTGACGGGTATTCCCCCTCACCACGGAGCGCCAGATCACTGTCTGTCTCAGTAGCCTACTCTCTGTATAGCAAAGTTATCATTAGAACTTAGTAGCCTATTTTTGCTCCTGCTGAGGTAGGCTCCGTTTAACGTTAGCTTCTTACTTCATCCTTCTTGGATAAGGAATACTAGCCAGAGCACTACAACGTTACTGCAGTAGAAGTCTCTGTCGGCAGCTAGCCAGCTGACTGACATCAATAAGCGACTACCAGTTGTGCACTCATTCTCAGAGAGTCAGTTTTTGTTTGTTTTGTGGGATGTCTGTAGACACAGCAGGAGTCATGGGACGTTTTTAAAATTGCCTTTTGTCCGGCATCTCGCGAACACACTGTCATCTGCGTCTCTAGTTTTGCCTACTTCTCTAGTGCCCCATGGTGCACGTTTTGTTTTTTTCCCTAGCACTACACAGCTGATTCAAATAACCAACTCTTCACCAAGCTTTGATTATTTGAATCAGTTGTGTAGTGCTAGGGCAAAAACCAAAAAGTGCACCCAGAACTGAGTTTGAGAAACCCTACTCTAGTGAGCCTCCTCCGCTTCACGTCTCAGGCCCGTGGTCTGTGCCGCGAGAGGATGGAGTTAGCCATTTGAGAGAGTGGTGAATCTGCTGCTAAAAAGGCAAGTCCGGGAGGCAATTCTGGGGATGCAGGCGAACATAATGAACAATCCACTGTTCATGATTCGACTCTTTGTCAAAGAGGCAGGCACGATTGAAACTCAGGTCAATAATATAAGCGTTATGAGCTTTGATCAACGCTGGAAGCAATATTTAGATGTTGACTCAAAATTGATTTTCTTTTATTGTGTACAAAATATGTATTTTTATTATTTATACATTTTTCAAATTATAATGAATGACAGGTTTGCACCTTGTCATCATGTGTACGGCCATGTTGCCTCCCTTTATTTTTTACCTTCAGAGAAATGCACTTTTATTTGAACTGGTACTGTTTAAAATTATTATGGCTATTTTTGTATTTTGCCATGAGGCTGAGAGAAAATGTTGCTGTTTTAGAACCAAGGGATTCTTGAAAGACTGGACAATCTCAACTTTTGTTCCACAAATATTTGGCTTAATATTAACACAATTTGATACCCCATAATGACAAAGTGAAAACAAGTTTTTAGAATATTTTGCAAATTTATATACAGTGAGGGGAAAAAAGTATTTGATCCCCTGCTGATTTTGTACGTTTGCCCACTTACAAAGAAATGATCAGTCTATAATTTGAATGGTAGGTTTATTTGAACAGTGAGAGACAGAATAACAACAAAAAAATCCAGCAAAACGCATGTCAGAAATGTTATAAAAGGATTTGCATTTTAATGAGGGAAATAAGTATTTGACCCCCTCTCAATCAGAAAGATTTCTGGCTCCCAGGTGTCTTTTATACAGGTAACGAGCTGAGATTAGGAGCACACTCTTAAAGGGAGTGCTCCTAACCGCAGCTTGTTACCTGTAAAAAAGACACCTGTTGTAACGGCTGTCTGAGGAAGAAGTGGACCAAAATGCGGCGGAGTTAGGGTTCGTCATATTTAATACACGAACACTATGCAATTCACAAAAAACAACAAAACTGACAGCCAACACAGTCCTGTCAGGTGCAACCACAATGACAAGAACAATTACCCACGAAACACAAAGGAAACGTAGGCAACTTATGTGTGACTCCCAATCAACCACAACCCTCTACAGCTGTGCCTGATTGGAAGTCACACTGCCAAAATCAATGAAACAATAAAAAACACACACTCCCTTCTGCCACGTCCTGACCCAACTTCACCCTCTACTGGTCAGGACGTGACAGTACCCCCCCCCCTCAAGGTGCAGAACCCGGGATGCACCTAAAAAAAGAACACACAAGAAAATCCCCAATACCCCAACAAAAAATAACCCCTAAACAATAAGGGAGGGAAGGGAGGGTGGCTCCGATAGTGGTGGCGCCGATAGCAGCGCCGGGCAGACGGGCCACTCGGGTTGACCCTGGCAGACAGACCACTCGGGCTGGGCCGGAGGACTGGAGGGCCCCTCGGGCTGGGCCGGAGGACAGGAGGGCCCCTCGGGCTGGGCCGGAGGACAGGAGGGCCACTCGGGCTGGGCCGGAGGACAGGAGGGCCACTCGGGCTGGGCCGGAGGACAGGAGGGGCAGTCTGGCCACTCTGGCAGCTCCGGGCAGTCTGGCCACTCTGGCAGCTCCGGGCAGTCTGGCAGCTCCGGGCAGTCTGGCCACTCTGGCAGCTCCGGGCAGTCTGGCCACTCTGGCAGCTCCGGGCAGTCTGGCCACTCTGGCAGCTCCGGGCAGTCTGGCCACTCCGGCAGCTCCGGGCAGTCTGGCCACTCCGGCAGCTCCGGGCAGTCTGGCCACTCCGGCAGCTCCGGGCAGTCTGGCCACTCCGGCAGCTCCGGGCAGTCTGGCCACTCCGGCAGATCCGGGCAGTCTGGCCACTCTGGCAGCTCCGGCTCAGAATTCACCAGGCTGGGGAGACATAACGGAAGCCTGGCTCTGGGCGCAGGCCCTGGACTCACCAGTCTGGGAAGACCCGCTGGAGGCCTGGTTTGAGGAGGTGGCACAGGAGGGACCAGGATGGAGAGACCCACTGGAGGACTGGTCCGTGGAGGAGACACGGGCTTGACCAGGATAGGGAGACCCACTAGAGGACTGGTCCGTGGAGGAGACACGGGCTTGACCAGGATAGGGAGACCCACTGGAGGACTGGTCCGTGGAGGAGACACGGGCTTGACCAGGATAGGGAGACCCACTGGAGGACTGGTCCGTGGAGGAGGCATGGGCTTGACCAGGATGGGAAGACATGCAGGAGGCCTGGTTCTGGGCGTAGGCACAGGACGTGCAGGGCTGGGAAGACATGCAGGAGGCCTGTTTCTGGGCGCAGGCCCAGTCTTTACCAGACAACCAGCACGCACCTCAGGACGAGTATGGAGGGCTGCCTCAGGTGACATCATTCCCACGACACGCTCATTAGGGCGAATGCCGTACTTTATGCACCACACTAGCAGCTCTCTCATCTCTCTCTCTCCTAATTTCCCCATTAACCCCGTCACAGTCTCTGCCTCATATCCCTCGCTCACCTCCAATGTCATCCCGACTGGCTCTGGTTCCGACCTCAGCTCCACTGACTGTCCCGTGTGCCCCCCCCAAAGAAATTCTTGGGGCTGCCTCTCGCGCTCGTTGCGCTCTCTCTCCTTGTAATAGCGCCTCTCCGCTCTCGCCGCTTCAATCTCCCACTGCGGGAGGCGATATTCCCCAGCCTGAGTCCATGGTCCCTCTCCGTCCAGGATCTGTTCCCAAGTCCATTGGTCCATCACGCTGTACTCCTGCTGCTCCTTCCTCTTCCGCCGCTTGGTCCTGGTTTGGTGGGTAATTCTGTAACGGCTGTCTGAGGAAGAAGTGGACCAAAATGCGGCGGAGTTAGGGTTCGTCATATTTAATACACGAACACTATGCAATTCACAAAAAACAACAAAACTGACAGCCAACACAGTCCTGTCAGGTGCAACCACAATGACAAGAACAATTACCCACGAAACACAAAGGAAACGTAGGCAACTTATGTGTGACTCCCAATCAACCACAACCCTCTACAGCTGTGCCTGATTGGAAGTCACACGGCCAAAATCAATGAAACAATAAAAAACACACACTCCCTTCTGCCACGTCCTGACCCAACTACACCCTCTACTGGTCAGGACGTGACACCTGTCCACAGAAGCAATCAATCAATCAGATTCCAATATATATATATAAATAAATTAGCAAATATATATAAATATATAAAAACCTGTTTTTGCTTTGTCATCATGGGGTATTGTGTGTAGATTGAGGTAAAAAAAAAACGATGTAATACATTTTTGAATAAGGCTGTAACATAATAACATTTGGAAAAAGTCTGAATACTTTCTGAAAGCACTGTATGCTTGGGGCAAATACAACACAACACTTAACTGAGTACCATTCTTCATATTTCAAGCATGGTGGCAGCTGCATCATGTTAATGGTATGCTTGTCATCGGCAAGGACCTGGGAGTTTTTAGGGTGAAAAGAAGCAGAATAGCGCTAAGCACAAGCAAAATCCTAGAGGAAAACCTGGTTTCCAACAGACACTGGGAGACATTCACCTTTCAGCAGGAGTTGCTTACCAAGATGACATTGAATGTTCCCGAGTGGCCTAGTTACAGTTTTGATTTAAATTGGCTTGAAAATCTATGACAAGATTTGAAATAGCTGTCAAGCAATGATCAATAACCAACTTGACAGAGCTTGAGGAATTTTAAAAAGAATAATGTACAAATATTTTACAATCCAGATGTGCAAAGCTCTTACCCAGAAAGACTCACAGCTGTAATTACTGCCCAAGGTGACTCTAACATGTATTAACTCAGGGGTGTGAATACTTATGTAAATTAGATATTTCTGTATTTAATTTTCAATAAATTTGCACACATTTCTAAAAACATGTTTTCACTTTGTCATTACGGGGTATTGTGTGTAAATGTGTCAATTTTTCTTTTTAATCCATTTTGAATTCAGGCTGTAACACAAAAAAATGTGGAATGAGTCAAGGGGTATGAATGCTTTCTGAAGGCACTGTAGATTATTTGATTATGTTGAAATGGTCCTGGAATAATGGAGGCAGCTTCTGTTTTCTTTGCAACTTGGTGTAGCCTAACTCTGCATGGTTCTAAATCAATAGTTGTTTAGTGGTCCGAATATGTCGGAAACATTAACTTGCTTGACCATGCTGTAGGTCATGTTTGTTACATGCAATATGCTTTGTGGACTTGTGATGAAACACAGGTGTGGTTTAATTTATTCTGCCACTGTGTCTTCTTATTGTCTCTACCATAGGCCTATATATCAAGATGGCAAGGCGTATGAACTAACAGGTTATAAAGCAAAAACCATAATTATCACAACACAGGTTGTAATATGGCAAAAAAAATTCTGCCTTTCCCAGGGATTTTACCCACGCACCGATACTGCATAAGTGGTCTTGTTGCACTACATGTAATGAGGACATGAATAAGGGGTCCTTAAGGTATTGATGACCCTGCTCATTCCTGATCCAATTTAGGATTTTAGACAAATCAGTTGATCAAATCTCTGGACACATCTTTTAGGAATTAAAGTTTTGAGAGAAATATTCTTTAAAGTCACAGAGGGCTATTGCAAGAAACAACATAAGGTAAATATCCATTGCTTTTTTGGAGAGTTTTAAATGTAGATCCTTTGCTCTGGACAAGGGCATGTCCAGGCATAGAGCGGACATGGAAATTAACATTATTGAGTCTTTTGAAAATAACCCCCCAAAATATTTTCCCTTATATATTTCCCCAATATATACATTTTAAGTTCAAATAATGCAACAAAATAACTATAAAAATAAAAGTTTCCCTGCCAGACAAGGATTGTTCCGACTTTCAAGAATCCCTATGTTCATTTCCTGCTATTCTACACATTTTGCCACAAGGCTGAAAGAAAATTTAGCAGTTTTAAAGCTAATTATTATTTTCATGCGGTGGTGTGTACTACGCCAGTGAGTGAAGTATTCCCCGCTTGCTGAGATGGTCCAAATATGGCACGTACTGTATGCTTTAATATTCAATAGATGAAAGAAAGGCACTCTTACCACAGGAGGGACTACTGGCTTTTCTTAGTCTAGTTTTCACACAGAAAGGTACTGTATTACTCACATGACAACGAATCACAATAAAAAGTATCACAGATATACACTCCCCTCCATATGTATTTGGACACTGACGCTAACATTTTTAATTTAGCTCTATAATCCAGGATTTTATGATTTGAGATAGAATGTTTCATATTAAGCGACAGTACAGAATGTCAGCTTTTATTTGAGGGTATTTTCATACATATCTGTTTTAACATTTTAGAATTGAAAGTAAGTATTTTAGAAATCTTAAGTGTTTGGACATATTCACTTATTTAAGTGATAGGCCCGAAACGAATTCTCGGGCATTAACAACACCTGTGCCAATATATCCTCCAAACACCGCCTTCGAGGGCATTATCACTTTTATACAACGGTTACCAACATATTCAAATAAAGATTGACATATTTTCAAAAAGAACGTTATTTTGATTGTATTCATACTATTTCATCCTTCCACAAGATATAGTCCAGACACAAATCTAGGGTTGCTAGAGACGCGACCCAGTCATCCACTCTTTTTGTTCTGTATCTATGGATGTGACCCAGTCTTTTTGTTCTGTATCTATGGACATGACCCAGTCCTTCAGTCTTTTTGTTCTGTATCTATGGATGTGACCCAGTCGTTCAGTCTTTTTGTTCTGTATCTATGGACGCGACCCAGTCATCCACTCTTTTTGTTCTGTATCTATGGATGTGACCCAGTCGTTCAGTCTTTTTGTTCTGTATCTATGGATGTGACCCAGTCCTTCAGTCTTTCTGTTGTGTATCTATGGATGCGACCCAGTCCTTCAGTCTTTTTGTTCTGTATCTATGGATGTGACCCAGTCCTTCAGTCTTTTTGTTCTGTATCAATGGACACAACCCAGTCCTTCAGTCTTTTTGTTCTGTATCTATGGATGTGACCCAGTCCTTCAGTCTTTCTGTTGTGTATCTATGGATGCGACCCAGCCCTTCAGTCTTTTTGTTCTGTATCAATGGACGCGACCCAGTCCTTCAGTCTTTTTGTTCTGTATCTATGGATGTGACCCAGTCGTTCATTCTAAATGTTCCATTGCCATACTGGCTGGCAACGTTCTAACCCCTTGCTTGCTTGCTAGCTAGCCAACTACGGCTAACTTAGTCATGTCAAAAAGTGCAGCCAGAATAACAGCAAGGTAGCTGCATTTGCATTTGTTTAAGCTGTTTTCTAGTGACACTTATTTTGATATCAATGAGCTAATGAGGCGCAATTTCGTCTGGCATAGAAAATGTACTCACTCGTCAGGACACTGTTGTCCAGAGGAGCTAGCCAACAACACAGCTACAGTAACACAATCACTTTAAACTGAAGCTGGAAAGACTGCAAATTAGCTGCATTTTGTTTTACCTCTTTTCAATAGATTTGTTTTGTATATATCCATAAAAATGATGCCAGCTGACTCATGATTTCAACTGGCTGAGAAACGCTGCCTGCCTGTCTGTCTCGTCGTGACTCCCGACACGTTCGTTACTATGGGACAGCTGGAGACCGAATTTGAATATTGAAACAATGTTGCAAATGTCGGAGAGACAGACAGCAAGGTTTATGCTCAGGGGTATGCTGCCTTGACTCTCTCCATCATGCGCACCCTCTTCGTCGGCTGGGACTTTGCCTTCTCATAATTTTAGAATCCAAATAAGAAACACGCTCAAGAAAACTGTTACTTAGTTTTTCAAGAAACTGAAATTCAATCTCATGGAAAAAAGCCCACTATCCAACTACCTCCTGTTAATAATTATACTTGGTATATGCGCATTGTTAAGCTACATTGAGAAACTAGATGAGAAATGTGTCAAAATCACTGAGGATGTATGATATGATAGCATTATCTTAGCATGTCATTTCAGTCTTTGACAAGACCCCTAGCCTTCTCTTGGGTAAAGTGATAAGGAGAAGATTGTCACAATTTTTTGGTCGACCACCACTTGACAAGAGCTCCCAACCTAAAGTGCCTGGATTCTGCCTCGACTTTGAAGCTGCACGGCCTTATAATGGAGCTAGAGATCTAGACAGCACAGTCTGTGGATTTTCTGTTCAGCTGTGTGTTGCTGCTGTCGCTCCCAGACAGACAATCTTTGTGGAGCTCCAGTCCCAACAGCATTATGTAAGGAGACAGGAAACTTACATCATCATGGTCACAAAACACATAACTGCTGTCAACCTGGGAAATGAACAATTATCTGAAGAGAAAGTGTCTTCAGCACACACAAAATGCGATATACACCCCCCTTCCATATGTATTTGGTTAGTGAAGCTAAAATAGACAAATGTAGCTCTATACTCCAGCATTTTGGATTTGAGCTCAAATGTTTCATATGAGGCAACACTACAGAATGGCACCTTTTTATTATAGGATAATTTCATACATATCTGTTTTGCCATGTGATGAAGCCATAAGTATTTGGATAAATACTATGTATTAAAGTAGTCAAAAGGTTAGTATTCGGTCCCATATTCCTTGTACGCAATGACTACATCAAGCTTGTGACTCTACACACTCATTGGATGCATTTACAGCTTGTTTTGGGTTATTTTTTGCCCAGTAGTAACTGCATGGTGAGCAGATAAGATGTTTTCTGAAGACTTCTAAATTAATCCTGATAATGCCATGATTAAGAAAAATAGAATAAAAGTGACTCCAAAATGGCACAACATTTATTCACCATTCAGTTCTTATTGGGCTACACTTTTGACAATTTAATTAAGCAATAAGGCATGAGGGGGTGTGGTATAAGGCCAATAGGGGGTGGGTTATGAGGCTAATATACCACGGCTAAGGGCTGTTCTTATGTACGACGCAACACAGAGTTCCTGGAGACAACCCTTAGCAGTGGTATATTGGCCATATACCACAAACTCCTGAGGTGCCTTATTGCTATTATAAACTGGTTACCAATGTAATTAGAGCAGTAAAAATAAATGTTTTGTCATGCCTGTGGTATACAATCTGATATACCATGGATGTCAGCCAATCAGCATTCAGGGCTTGAACCACCCAGTTTATAATACATTTTATACAATGGGTGGGTCTAATCCTGAATGCTGATTGGTTAAAACCGCATTCCAGATGGTGTCTATTCCACAAATTGCCACCGGCTAAATCTAAGAGGTTAAAATGCTTATTTACTCTGCTCCATCTGACTGGGCAATCCACTGTCTCATCAGCCCAGGCAGGGAAGTTATAAACTTGATCTCCACTATAAAAAGCATCTAGACATTATCTCACATTTCTTTTAGACTAACATTTAGTTTTCAACAGCGGAGAAGCCCTGACTGGAGAGACAGAGCTGTTGCAATAAACTCACAACGTTGCAATAAACTTTGGGTGCATTCAACAGTGTGAATTACTTTGCTGTGTGTTTTTTTAAATTCTGAACTCTACACAGGTGAACTCTCTCCAGTTGAGGGCATTGCCCACCGAGGGTAAGGATGTGATGGCCTGTAGAGTCAGAACACCAAGTCCCAGAATGCCAGAGGAAAGATAAAGATCCGACCTTTATGCCTGGTGCTCCACACAGGATTACGCTACATCTGTCTTCACCTGGATGGGCACAAACACCATTTACTGGAAAACCATATGATACCCTGATGCAGATAAAAGCATAAAAATGGAAGACGGTGAGATGAGTGTGGGTGGAACACAGATCTGTGGATCAACTAATGAGCATACACAGCCCTCCCACTGTTCTGAACAACGCTCCATGGGAGAGCTGGGTGCGTGAGCAGCATCCTGTCACCAGGAAGCAGCTCTTTAAGGGGTCAGAGCCTGTTAATTAGGCCTTAGCCACACTGTTAGCCTATGCCCACAGTGGGGTTTCCCTGATCACAGGGCAGGGGCTCTTCTGGGGCATCAGTCGGACAGCAGGTGTGTCCTCATGTCACCCAGAGGCATGCTGGTCCTGTGGAGCTGGAAGAGGTCTTGAAGCTGTTATTACATACTAATATAAGGCCTACATATTGTAATTACACAGTCATTACAATGGCATTTGGAAACACCGACAAGAAAAAAAGGGAACACTTCAGGTTGGGTCCACTGCCACTGCATATAATGCAAGAACCATACCAACATGAAACCTTCTCTCTATTGTGAAATAGCCAAACATCATTCTTGAAAAAGTTGACAAATAGGAGTCATATTAGTAAGGGTCATATTAGTAAGGGTCATATTAGTAAGAGTCATATTAGTAAGGGTCATATTAGTAAGGGTCATATTAGTAAGGGCCATATTAGTAAGGGCCATATTAGTAAGAGTCATATTAGTAAGGGTCATATTAGTAAGGGCCATATTAGTAAGGGTCATTTTAGTAAGGGTCATATTAGTAAGGGTCATATTAGTAAGGGCCATATTAGTAAGGGTCATATTAGTAAGGGTCATATTAGTAAGGGTCATATTAGTAAGAGCCATATTAGTAAGGGTCATATTAGTAAAGGTCATATTAGTAGCTTAAATCTACTTGTAGCCATAATAATGTCTGCCACTGCATTCTTGAATGGGCTACATTTTCATGAAGGCTATCATAAAAATATCACATGCACATTTTCCTGTCAAAATATCACATTATGTAAGTTTCCTCTGCTAATCATGAAACCAACAAAGTGACAACAGAAGAATCATATGCTATCATATGCCTTGCAGAACCACAGTTTCTAAATACTGTAGTATCTTTGGCAGAACTGTGTTATAACAAGACACAGCCCACATGCTGTAGCTTGGTCCATCTGGGCACCGAAGATAAATACAGTCGTACAGAACCAACCCATGGCAGAACACCCGTGCAACTTGCAGGTCCTTGCGATCCGATTACACAGATAATAATAACACAGCTGTTTCATTATATGCAGTATAATAAAATGAGCCTTGTAAAACACACTGACTGGTATTTATGAGTCTGATATGAAATGTTGCTGCATTGTTATTGAAAGACTTTCAGTCGCATCATTTGTTTTTTTTGTGTGTTATAATATATAGCAGTTTAAATAAAAACGTTTGGCGTAAAGCGATTACATATGAGGTTTGAACAGCTGTGCGTACATACTACTAAAGCAGAAAAGTACAAAAAAAACGAAATCATTTCTGTGGAACATTATTACAGACTTCTACCGGAAGATGTCACTGTTTCACTGTGCTTGGAGAGTCAAAGACACATGATTGAGGTGCTTTGCCAAATACACATTGGAGGTGCTCACTCTTACATGTTTTCAACCTCACAACTGGAGTGGTCTTATGAGAAAAGACAATCTCTCGGGGCACTTGTTATGTAGATCTATGTGCCTCAATCCAAAATTAGTGGTAAAGATAAGCACCATGCAAATTCTGTATTTTATTCTGTGCTTATATTTTCTATTCATTTGAGGTTTAGGCAGACATACCAATGACATGGGATGTGGATCCACCACGACATTAGATTTTAATGTAAAAAAAACATCCAGTGAACTGGTTTTATTAACTCTTGTCCTTATCCCTGTCCCCACTCACTCACTCACTCACTCACTCACTCACTCACTCACTCACTCACTCACTCACTCACTCACTCACTCACTCACTCACTCACTCACTCACTCACTCACTCACTCACTCACTCACTCACTCACTCACTCACTCATCGAAACATCCTTATCCATCCTTCACACGTTACTTTATCACTCTGGGCTATTTATTTCCATAAAATGGACCCAAACAGGATCCTCCACAAGTTTTTTTTTTACATATGATTTACTTAGGGAGAGGCCGAAATGTACACAATAGTTAGAAATCTCATGTGTGCCTGATGATGCCCCTCCTCCCTAGTTCCCTGCTGGGTGCGCAATATCAAGTGTGCTTAGTGTGGTCTCAATAAAATATCCAAAGCCTATACCAGCCTTTCTCAAACCCCGGTCCGTGGACCATCGCTGGTCCATGGAGGAATGCTTGCCTGTTTGTCTTCATTATGATTGTTTTTTTTGTGTGTTCTGCGCCATACTTGCCTAAAATAAATACTTGTCATAAGCCAACTTTGGCATGCGCTGAACTATGCATGCAGCAGTAAACAAATTGTGTTGCCATGGCTAAGTGTAGCTACACACACACACACACACACACACACACACACACACACACACACACACACACACACACACACACACACACACACACACACACATACACACACATCCCACACACACACACACACACACACACACACACACACACACACACACACACACACATAGACACACACACACACACACATACACACACACACAAGCTAGCTGGCCCTGCTGCGCAGCCTGCACGTTCTCTCTCACTCCCTGAATTTGTTTCAAATAACAGCTGCCCACCAAAACCGGTCTGTGTAATATGTCAGATTTGCCTCAGCAGTGATGCTATGAAGCCATCGAAAATGCGCAGACATTTAGAAACAAAGCATCAAAGAATCTCAAGGATAAACCAGACGATTTGTTTTGCGGCGGATTTACATCCAGAATAATACGAAATGCTCTGAGACCAGGTTGATCACATGCATAAATTGATTGGGTAACATCTGAGCAAAACTGCTCATTTTCGAGGATTACTTCCCCTCACAATCTGATCCACGCCCGGGAAAGCAGTGGATGCTTAATTAGTTCACCAGCACTGAAGAGACTCATAGTTTGTCACCGGTTCTTGATAATAAACTATTGCCACTTAAAAAAAAGATATTTAACCATTATTTAACTAGGCAAGTCAGGTAAGAACAAATTCTTATTTCCAATGAAGAGGGCACGACAAAGTCTATTCCCCCTCAGGAAACTAAAAAGATTTGGCATGGGTCCTGAGATCCTCAAAAGGTTCTACAGCTGCAACATCGAGAGCATCCTGACTGGTTGCATCACTGCCTGGTACGGCAATTGCTCGGCCTCTGACCGCAAGGCACTACAGAGGGTAGTGCGTACGGCCCAGTACATCACTGGGGCTAAGCTGCCTGCCATCCAAAGACCCCAGCCACCCCAGTCATAGACTGTTCTCTCTACTACCGCATGGCAAGCAGTACCGGAGTGCCAAGTCTAGAACAAAAAGGCTTCTCAACAGTTTTTACTCCCAAGCCATAAGACTCCTGAACAGGTAATCAAATGGCTACCCGGACTATTTGCATTATATACATATAGCCTGTCTTTTACTGTAGTTTTATTTCTTTACTTACCTATTATTCACCTAATACCTTTTTTGCACTATTGGTTAGAGCCTGTAAGTAAGCATTTCACTGTAAGGTCTACACCTCCTGTATTCTGCGCACGTGACAAATAAACTTTGATTTGATTTGGTCCATATCTCTCTTACTGAAGAACACCCTTAAACTGCGAAGTGATACTGTAGATGATGTCTAATTCGATTGTTAGGTGTCAGAGCTGAAGTCTGACTTCTCTGCCCTCCTGGGGGAGACTTTGACACCTCTACTCCACACAAACAATTTGCATGCTGAGTGTATTTCCCTACTGGTACAGAAAATGCTGTGATTGGTCAATGCTTCATTATGCCGTTACTTAGATACTTCAGGTAGACTAAAAAAGAACACTTAAAAAAAATAGAGAAGACCTTGTACCATGGCAAATAATGATCAGTTGATTGCCATTATGTTTATAAACAGTTATATTAAAACTATCTCAATCTATGTTTTGTGCGAGGGGGAAATCTATTGAGTCCACCTAGCTCTTACCTCCAGGCACTGTGATCCAGGTGTTGATTGAGGATTGTGCAAAAATATTTGTATATTAAAATATATTGGTAGGGTTCCTCTCTTTTCTAAATGTCACACACACAGCCCACAACAACACTCAGCAGAGTGGCAGGTGAACCAGTCTGACACCCCAACACACACAGACACGAATTCCACACACACACACACACACACACACACACACACGCACATGCACATGCAAGCACCCTAGAGTGATGCACGGCAACCATTTTGTGCCAGAATGCTCACGACACATCAACTATAATGGCGGAGAGATAAAGAGTAATATTTGCCAGTTGGGAATTAGGGGGATGATTAGATGGCCATGGAGAAAAGGGGGCCATGTTGGGAATTTTAGTCAGGACCCCTACATTAACGATAAGTGCCATGCGATTATGAATGACCACAGAGAGTAAGGACACCTTTTTAATGTCCCATCTGAAAGACGGCACCCAATGCAAAGCAATGTCCCCAGTGATGACCACTCGTTAGTCTTAATGGTAACGTTTTAAGGTCAATTTCTTAACGTGTGTGAGCCATAATTAGAATGTGAATTTGTGTGTGAGTTTGCATGCAGGGTGTTTGTGCATGTGTGTCCTTCCTGTGTATTTCCCTACTGGTACAGAAAGCACTGAGATGTGTCAACCCCTCACTATGAAGTAGGTTCAGATAGACTGTAAGAGAAGACTGTTGGAGATTCAGTAACATTCGCGTAGCCATCATGGAGAACACTACTTTCAAGCTGCTCCTCATCATGGCTTTGTGTAATGATGTCTTTGGTGCATATCAAATCAAATCAAATCACATTGTATTAGTCACAACGCTTACTTACGAGCCCCTAACCAACAATGCAGTTAAAAAAATATGAGTAAGAATAAGAAATAAAAGTAACAAGTAATTAAAGAGCAGCAGTAAAATAACAATAGCGAGACTATACACAGGGTGGTACCAGTACAGAGTCAATGTGCGGGGGCACCGGTTAGTTGCGGTAATATGTACATGTAGGTAGCGTTATTAAAGTGACTATGCATAGATGATAACAACAGAGAGTAGCAGCGGTGTAAAAGAGGGGGGGGGGGTAATGCAAATAGTCTGGGTAGCCATTTGATTAGATGTTCAGGAGTCTTATGACTTGGGAGTAGAAGCTGTTTAGAAGCCTCATGGACCTGGACTTGGCGCTCTAATACTGCTTGCCGTGTGGTAGCAGAGAGAACATTCTATGACTAGGGGGGCTGGAGTCTTTGACAATTTTTAGGGCCTTCCTCTGACACCGCCTGGTGTAGAGGTCCTGGATGGCAGGAAGATTGGCCCCAGTGATGTACTGGGCCAAACACACTACCCTCTGTAGTGTCTTGCGATCGGAGGCCAAGCAGTTGCCATACCAGGCAGTGATGCAACCAGTCAGGATTCTCTCGATGGTGCAGCTATAGAACCTTTATAGGATCTGAGGACCCATGCCAAATCTTTTCAGTCTCCTGAGGGGGAATAGGTTTTGTTGTGCGCTCTTCACGATTGTCTTGGTGTGCTTGGACCACGTTAGTTTGTTGGTGATGTGGACACCAAGGAACTTGAAGCACTCAACCTGCTCCACTACAGCCCCGTCGATGAGAATAGGGGCATGCTCGGTCCTCTTTTTCCTGTCGTCCACAATCATCTCCTTTGTCTTGATCACATTGAGGGAGAGGTTGTTGTCCTGGCACCACATATCCAGGTCTCTGACCACCTCCCTATAGGCTGTCTTGTCGTTGATCAGGCCTACCACTGTTGTGTCATCGGCAAACTTAATGATGGTGTTGGAGTCGTGCCTGACCGTGCAGTCATGAGTGAACAGGGAGTACAGGAGGGGACTGAGCACGCATCCCTGAGGGGCCCCTGTGTTGAGGGTCAGTGTGGCAGATGTGTTGTTACCTACTCTTACCACGCGGAGGCGGCCCGTCAGGAAGTCCAGGATCCAGTTGCAGAGGGAGGAGTTTAGTCTCAGGGTCCTTAGCTTATTGATGAGCTTTGAGGGCACTATGGTGTTGAACGCTGAGCTGTAGTCAATGAATAGCATTCTCACATAAGTGTTCCTTTTATCCAGGTCGGAAAGGGCAGTGTGGAGTGCAATAGAGATTGCATCATCTGTGGCTCTGTTAGGGTGGTATGCAAATTAGAGTGGGTCTTGGGTTTCTGGGATAATGGTGTTGATGTGAGCTATGACCAGCCCTTCAAATCACTTCATGGCTACAGACGTTAGTGCTACGGGTCGGTAGTCATTTAGGCAGGTTACCTTAGTGTTCTTGGGCACAGGGACTATGGTGCTCTGCTTAAAACATGTTGGTATTACAGACACGGACAGGGAGACTGGCAGAAAATGTCAGTGAAGACACTTGCCAGTTGGTCAGCGCATGCTCGCAGTACACTCCCTGGTAATCCGTCTGGCCCTACGGCCTTGTGAATGTTGACTTGTTTAAAACTTTTTTGGGATCGGTGTCGCGTCCACGGGATGGTTGAGCTAAAGTAGGCTAATGCGATTAGCATGAGGTTGTAAGTAACAAGAACATTTCCCAGGACATAAACATATCTGATATTGACAGAACGCTTAAATTCTTGTTAATCTAACTGCACTGTCCAATTTACAGTAGCTATTACAGTGAAAGAATACCATTTTATTTGAGAAGAGTGCACAATTTGAACATGAAAAATTATTAATAAACAAATTAGGCACATTTGGGCAGTCTTGATACAACATTTTGAACAGAAATGCAATGGTTAACTGGATCAGTCTAAAACATACACATACACTGCTGCCATCTAGTGGCCAAAATCTAAATCGCACCTGGACTGTAATAATATATTATGGCCTTTCTCTTGCATTTCAAAGATGATGGTACAAAAAAATACAAAATAAATATATTTTTTCTTTGATTTATCTTTAACCAGATCAATTGTGTTATATTCTCCTACATTACTTTAACATTTCAACAAACTTCAAAGTGTTTCCTTTCAAATGGTACCAAGAATATGCATATCCTTGCTTCAGGGCCTGAGCTACAGGCAGTTAGATTTGGGTATGTCATTTTAGGTGAGAATTGGAAAAAAGGGGCCAATCCTTAAGAGGTCTTACTCACATCGGCTGCGGAGAGCGTGATCACACAGTCTTCCAGAACAGCTGGTGCTCTCATGCATGTTTCAGTGTTATTTGCCTCGAAGCGAGCATAGAAGTAGTTTAGCTCGTCTGGTAGGCTCATGTCACTGGGCAGCTCTTGACTGTGCTTCCCTTTGTAGTCTGTAATGGTCTGCAAGCTTGTATTTTTCTCAGGTTTTTGCCTGCCATATGAGTTCTGTTATACTTACAGACACCATTCAAACAGTTTTAGAAACTTCAGAGTGTTTTCTATCCAAATCCACTAATATGGATATTCTAGTTTCTGGGCCAGAGTAGTAACCTGTTCAAATTGGGTACGTTTTTCATCCGGCCGTGAAAATACTGCCCCCTAGCCCCAATAGGATTTATCCAGAGAGGCTAGAAAAGTGATCAAGATCTTCAATAAGATTGCAGACTTAAGACAAAACTAGAGTCATCAGTATACATTGACACTTTTGTTTTTATCTGCTGGATTTCTTACCTCTTGATGTTCTTTTTGGGATCTAATTTTAATAGCTAGCATTTCAATGGCCATAATAAATAGACATGGAGACAACGGACAGCCTTGTTTTACTCCTCTTAAAAGCTCAATACTTTCTGAGAAGTAACCATTGTTTACTATTTTACATCTGGGGTTGCTGTACATAACTTTAACCCATTGTATAAGAGATTCACCAAAATTAAAGCATTCTAGTCATTTATATATAAATTAGAATCGTATTTTATCAAACGCCTTTTCAAAATCTGCTAAGAAGACCAGACCTGGTATCTTCAATGTTTCATAATGTTCAATTGTTTCAAGTAATCGACACTTCAATTAATTCAAGTGTCGTATATTATCTCCAATATATCGTCCATGTAAAAACCTGTCTGATCAGGATGAGCATTATCTCTTATAACCTTTTTTATTCTATATGATATGCATTTCGCCAGGATTTTCGCATCACATTGAAGTGTTAGAGGCCTGCAGTTTTTTTAAATGGACTGGATCTTTCTACTTAACACCTGGGTCCTGTTGTAGTAGTAATGAAATCAGACCTTCTTGTTGAGTACCTGAAAGTCTACCATTTGTATAAGAGTAATTAAAACATGCTAATAATGGATCTTTGAGCACATCAAAAAGGGTCTGATATACCTTTACTGGTATAACCATCAAGCCCTGGTGTTTTTCCAGACTGAAAAGATTTTATTGCCACAAAAAGTACCTCTTCTGTAAGTTAGCCTTCACACCGGTCTTTCTGTAAATTTCTTAATTTTACATTATTATTATTATTATTATTATTATTAGGAAATAAATCCTTACAGTTAACATGGGGCGGCAGGTAGCCAAGTGCTAAGAGCATTGGGCCAGTAACCAAAAGATTGCTAGATCAAATCCCTGAGCTGACAAGGTAAAATTCTGTCGTTCTGCCCTGTACAAGGCAGTTAACCCACTGTTCCTAGGCTGTCATTGTAAATAAGAATTTGTTCTTAACTGACTTGCCTAGTTAAAAAAACATAATTCAGTGGAAATAGAGGAGACTGAAAAGAAACCGTATGGATCCCTCTGGAACTGTCATTACGCACACCTGGTCCCTATTCCTGTTGATTAGTAATTGTATAAATGTAATGCTCGGGCGTCGCCCCCACCCGAGCAGGAGTGGGCGCCACCTTCGGTGGGAATCGTGACAGTACCCCCCTCCTGACATGCGGCTCCTGCAGCGCGCCGACACCGGCCTCGAGGACGACCCGTAGGGTGAGGCGCAGGGCGATCCGGACGGAGGCGATGGAAATCCCTCAACATGGATGGGTCCAAGACGTCCTCCGCCGGCACCCAGCACCTCTCCTCCGGACCATACCCCTCCCAGTCTACGAGGTACTGCAGGCCCCTCACCTGGCGTCTCGAGTCCAGAATGGCCCGTATGCTGTACACCGGGGACCCCCCGATGTCCAGAGGGGGCGGAGGGACCTCCGGCACCTCATCTTCCTGCAGGGGACCAGCTACCATCGGCCTGAGGAGAGACACATGAAACGAGGGGTTAATACGGTAATAGGAAGGGAGTTGTAACCGATAACACACCTCGTTTATCCTCCTCAGGACTTTAAAGGGCCCCACACACTGCGACCCCAGCTTCCGGCAGGGCACATGGAGGGGCAGGTTCCGGGTCGAGAGCCAGACCTTGTCCCCCGGTACAAACACGGGTGCCTCACTGCGGTGGCGGTCAGCACTCATTTTCTGCCGTCCACTGGCCTCCTTCAGGGATTCCTGGATGGCTCTCCAGGTCTCCTTGGAGCGCTGTACCCAGTCCTCCACCGCAGGAGCCTCGGTCTGGCTCTGGTGCCATGGTGCCAGGACCGGCTGGTAACCCAAAACACACTGAAAGGGTGACATGTTAGTAGAGGAGTGACGAAGTGAGTTCTGGGCTAACTCCGCACAAGGAATATACCTCGCCCACTCCCCTGACTGGTCCTGGCAATACGACCTCAGAAACCTGCCCACCTCCTGGTTTACCCTCTCCGCCTGCCCATTACTCTCGGGGTGATAACCGGAGGTCAAACTGACCGAGACCCCCAGCCGCTCCATAAACGCTTTCCAGACCCTGGATGTGAACTGGGAACCTCGATCAGAGACAATGTCCTCCGGCACCCCGTAGTGCCGGAAGACGTGGGTAAATAGGGCCTCCGCAGTCTGCAGGGCCGTAGGGAGACCGGGCAACGGGAGGAGACAGCAGGACTTTGAAAACCGATCCACAACCACCAGGATCGTAGTGCTCCCCTGAGACGGGGGAAGATCTGTCAAGAAGTCTACAGA
Source organism: Salmo salar (assembly GCF_965601325.2). NCBI lineage: Eukaryota > Metazoa > Chordata > Actinopteri > Salmoniformes > Salmonidae > Salmo > Salmo salar. The sequence continues at coordinate 31,957,510 of NC_138311.1, forward strand.
CAGGTGCGACCATGGCCGTTGTGGAACGGGGAGGGGCTGTAACTTCCCTCTCGGGAGATGCCTAGGAGCCTTACTCTGGGCGCACACCGAACAGCAAGAGACATAGAACCTCACCTCCTTAGCCAAGGTGGGCCACCAGTACTTCCCCCTGAGACTCCGCACTGTCCTCGCCACACCAGGATGACCCGAAGTGGGTAGCGTGTGCGCCCACCGAATCAATTGATCACGAACACCAAGCGGCACGTACATGCGACCCATGGGACACTGTGAAGGCGCAGGTTCCAATACTAACGCCCGCTCGATGTCCGCGTCCTCCTCCCATACCACCGGTGCCACCAGCCTAGACGCTGGAATGATGGGAGTTGGATCGATAGGCCGGTCCTCCGTGTCATAAAGACGGGACAGCACGTCGGCCGTCGTGTTCAGGGAGCCTGGTTTATAGGAGATCGTAAACCTAAACCGGGCGAAGAACATGGCCCACCTTGCCTGACGCGGATTCAGTCTCCTAGCTGCCCGGATGTACTCCAGATTTCGATGGTCGGTCCAGATGAGAAAGGGGTGCTTAGCCCCCTCAAGCCAGTGTCGCCACACCCTCAAGGCTTTTACCACCGCTAGCAACTCCCTGTCCCCCACATCATAGTTACGCTCCGGCGAACTGAGCTTCTTTGAAAAGAAAGCGCAGGGGTGGAGTTTCAGTGGCGTACCCGAGCACTGTGATAGCACGGCACCCACCCAGCCTCGGATGCGTCCACCTCCACTATGAATGTTAGAGATGGGTCCGGGTGCGCCAATTCGGGTGCTTCGGTGAACAGCACCTTCAACTTCCTGAAGGCTCCGTCCGCCTCCGTCGACCACCGCAAATGCACCGGCCCCCCCTTCAGCAGTGAGGTAATGGGAGCCGCTACCTGGCCAAAACCCCGGATAAACCTTCGGTAGTAATTGGCAAACCCTAAGAACCTCTGCACCTCCTTCACCGTGGTTGGAGTCGGCCAATTACGCACGGCCTTAACGCGGTCGCACTCCATCACCACCCCCGTGGTGGAAATGCGATAACCCAGGAAGGAAACGGCTCGTTTGGAAAACACACATTTCTCAGCCTTAACGTATAAGTCATGCTCCAGCAGTCTCCCAAGCACCTTGCGTACCAGGGACACATGCGCGGCGCGGGTGGCGGAATATATCAGAATATCATCGATATAGACAATCATGCCCTGCCCGTGCAGGTCCCTGAGAATCAAGTCTACAAAGGATTGAAAGACTGCTGGAGCATTCTTCAACCCATACGGCATGACAAGGTACTCATAATGGCCCGATGTGGTACTAAATGCGGTTTTCCACTCGTCTCCATCCTTAATACGCACCAGGTTATACGCGCTCCTGAGATCCAGTTTTGTGAAGAATTTTGCTCCGTGAAATGATTTCACCGCCGTAGCGATGAGAGGTAGCGGGTAACTAAACCCCACCGTGATAGCATTTAGACCTCTGTAATCAATGCACAGACGCAGACCTCCCTCCTTTTTCTTCACAAAAAGAAACTCGAGGAGGCGGGTGAGATGGAGGGCCGAATGTACCCCTGTCCTAGAGATTCCGTGACATATGTCTCCATAGCCACCGTCTTCTCCTGTGACAAGGGGTACACGTGACTCTTGGGAAGCGCAGTGTTAACCTGAAGATCTATCGCACAATCCCCCTGTCGATGAGGTGGTAATTTGGTCGCCCTCTTTTTACAAAAAGCGATCGCCAAATCGGCGTATTCAGGGGGAATGCGCACGGTGGACACCTGGTCTGGACTCTCCACCGACGGGGCACCTATGGAAACTCCTAGACACCTCCCTGAACACTCCTCTGACCACCCCTGGAGAACCCCCTGTTTCCACAAAATCCGGGGATTGTGATCAGCCAGCCAGGGGCCCCCAGCACCACCAGAAACGCAGGCGACTCAATAAGAAAGAAACTAATCCGTTCCTTATGATTCCCTTGTGTTACCATGTCCAGTGGAACCGTAGACTCCCTGACTAGCCCTGACCCTAATTGCCGGCTATCTAGGGAGTGCACGGGGAAGGGGGAATCTATCGGCACTCGCAGAATGCCCAGCTTAATGGCGAGTCCGCGAACCATAAAGTTCCCAGCTGCGCCTGAATCGACTAGCGCCCTATGCTGGGAAGAGGGGAAAAAAATCAGAAAACAAAATTAATAAGAACACGTGACCAACAGGGGGTTCTGGGTGAATTTGGTGCTGACTCACCTGGGGTGACCGAGAAGTGTTCTGCCTGCCCTCTCTACTCCCAGACTGACTCCTCCAGCACCGGTCGGCCGTGTGTCCTCTCCGACCACAGCTGGTGCAGGAGGAGCCACCTCCTCCAGTGCCCCTTGGCACAACCCCCCCCACCTCCATAGGAGTAGGGGCGAGGGTGCACGGAGGTGGAACGGACAGGACCCTTTCCGAATGCCCGCGGGCAGCCAGCAGATTGTCCAGACGGATAGACATATCAATGAGCTCATCAAGAGACAGAGAGGTGTCCCGATAGGCTAGCTCCCTGCGGACGTCCGCCCGGAGACTACACCGGTAATGGTCTATGAGGGCCCTGTCGTTCCACCCCGCCCCAGCAGCCAAGGTCCTGAACTCCAGCGCGAAGTCCTGCGCGCTCCTCGTCTCCTGCCTGAGGTGGAACAGCCTCTCACCCGCCGCTCTTCCTTCCGGAGGGTGGTTGAACACGGCCCGAAAGCGGCAGGTGAACTCTTGGTCGTGGTCCCTCGCCGAGTCTGGACCATTCCAGACAGCATTGGCCCACTCTAGAGCTCGGCCCGTCAGGCAGGAAACGAGGGCACTCACGCTCTCCTCTCCTGAGGGAGCAGGTCTGACGGTGGCCAGGTACAGCTCGAGCTGGAGCAGAAATCCCTGGCACCCAGCCGTCGCTCCATCATACTCCCTCAGGAGCGCCAGACGAAGCACGCCAGAGCCAGACACAGTGGGAGGCGGAGGTGGCTGCGTCGGAGGAGCCGGAGGTGGAGAGAGGAGACCACTCCTCTCCCATCGGTCCATCCTCTCCATCATCTGATCCATCGCGGATCCGATTCGGTGGAGGACAGTTGTATGGCGGAGCACGCGTTCCTCCATCAAGGGAAGGGGGTTGGCCGCTGCTCCTGCTGACTCCATAGTCGTGGTGCGAGATTCTGTAATGCTCGGGCGTCGTGGGTGAGGAATCAAACGCAGGAAGCAGCGAGTACAGGGTAGTGGCTTTTAATGGGCCAAGAGGCGAACAAACACAAGCCACCCCAAACAGCGATAAGCGCGTACACAAAACGAAGTGCCCCAAACACAGGGGAAAACACTGTCGGCGCAAAACTAACGCACAAGCGCAAACACAAGCATACAACAGAGTAAACAATCCCGCACAAAGAGAAGGCGGGCCAGCTAATAATTATAGCCCCGCTAATCACCCCCACTATACGAACAGGTGCAAACAATCACAAAAGGGGGGAAAACAAAAAGGGAATCAGTGGCAGCTCGTAGGCCGGTGACGACGACTGCCGAGCGCCACCCGAGCAGGAGGGGGCGCCACCTTCGGTGGGAATCGTGACAATTAGTGTGCCCTTTGTTTACCATTGTCCTGTCGATTATTGTTACAATGTCCGTTGGTTGTGTGTGTACCTGTGCTGTGTTCTTTTGGCTTTCGTGCCACGTGTATTGCGCAGATGATTACGGGTCTCGTCCCGTGTGGTATCGTTGTGCGCTTGTGTTATTTATTCGAGGTACTCCTCGCTCTTTTGTTTGGGTTTCAACCTTGTGTTTTGTATACGTGTTTGTTTGGTCTTCGTCCCTGTGCCTTTACACGGCATGCTGTAATTTGGGAAATAAAAAACCCTATTACGCATTCCTGCGCCTGTCTCCCGACCCTTTATACCAACGTGACAACATATGGTTAAAACATTTTGCTTCCTTTTTCAAAATATAATTTGTTGAATCATGGATAACTCCATCATTTGGTACAGGTTTCTGTAAATTCTTTTTGGTAGAATTTCTGTGTTGAATATTCAAGAAAAATTTTGTGCATTTCTCCCCATTTTCCATCTAATTACATTTCTTTTTGTTTTTCCTCTAACCTATTTTGTGTCTCTATAGTACAGTTTCCATTACCATCTACCTGCGCTGTTACTTCCTCTATTTCCTTTATTAGTCTATCCGCTGCCATTGTTGCAACCCCTATTACCAGTCTGTTCAACCTCTCTTTCGTATCGTCCGAGATCCCTAAAGATTGGAAAGCTGCCGCGGTCATCCCCTTCTTCAAAGGGGGTGACACCCTAGACCCAAACTGTTACAGACCTATTTCCATCCTGCCTTGCCTATCCAAAGTCTTCGAAAGCCAAGTTAATAAACAGATCACTGACCATTTCGAATCCCACCGTACCTTCTCCACTGTACAATCCGGTTTCCGAGCCGGTCACGGGTGCACCTCAGCCACGCTCAAGGTACTAAATGATATCATAACCGGCATCGATAAAAGACAGTACTGTGCAGCCGTCTTCATCGACCTGGCCAAGGCTTTCGACTCTGTCAATCACCATATTCTTATCGGTAGACTCAATAGCCTTGGTTTGTCACGCTTGTCGTCGGTTAAAGAGGACCAAAACGCAGCAGGTATGTGAATGCTCATCTCGCCGTTTTAATGAATACAAAATGAACACCAAAATAACAAACAGAAATAACGACCGACAAAAACAGTCTGGCAAAGCATAAGGCTAACACAGAACAATCACCCACAAATAACAAACACAAACACACCCTAATATATGGGACTCTCAATCAAAGGCAGATAGACAACACCTGCCTTCAACTGAGAGTCCCAACCCCAATTAACCAAACATAGAAACAGACATACTAGACTAAACATAGAATACCTGAAAACCAAACAGTGCCCAAAAACCCCGGAATACTTAAACCAAATGCCCCTTCAACAAAACACACCACCCCGAACCACATAAAACGAATACCCTCTGCCACGTCCTGACCAAACTACAATACCAATTAACCTTATACTGGCCAGGACGTGACATGGTTTTTCTAACGACTGCCTCGACTGGTTCACCAACTACTTTGCAGACCGAGTTCAGTGTGTCAAATCGGAGGGCATGTTGTCCGGACCTCTGGCAGTCTCTATGGGGGTACCACAGGGTTCAATTCTCGGGCCGACTCTTTTCTCTGTATATATCAATGATGTCGCTCTTGCTGCGGGCGCTTCCCTGATCCACCGCTACGCAGACAACACCATTTTGTATACTTCTGGCCCTTCCTTGGACACTGTGCTAACTAACCTCCAAACGAGCTTCAATGCCATACAACATTCCTTCCGTGGCCTCCAACTGCTCTTAAACACTAGTAAAACCAAATGCATGCTTTTCAACCATTCGCTGCCCGCACCCGCCCGCCCAACTAGCATCACCACCCTGGATAGTTCCGACCTAGAATATGTGGACCACTAAAAATACCTAGGTGTCTGGCTAGACTGTAAACTCTCCTTCCAGACTCATATTAAACATCTCCAATCCAAAATCAAATCTAGAATCGGCTTTCTATTCGCAACAAAGCCTCCTTCACTCACGCTGCCAAACTTACCCTAGTAAAACTGACTATCCTACCGATCCTCGACTTCGGCGATGTCATTTACAAAATAGCTTCCAATACTCTACTCAGCAAACTGGATGCAGTCTATCACAGTGCCATCCGTTTTGTTAACAAATCACCTTATACCACCCACCACTGCGACCCGTATGCTCTAGTCGGCTGGCCCTCGCTACATATTCGTCGCCAAACCCACTGGCTCCAGGTCATCTATAAGTCTATGCTTGGTAAAGCTCCACCTTATCTCAGTTCACTGGTCACGAAACAACACTCACCCGTAGCACACGCTCCAGCAGGTATATCTCACTGATCATCCCCAAAGCCAACACCTCATTTGGCCGCCTTTCATTACAGTTCTCTGCTGCCAGTGACTGTAACGAATTGCAAAAATCGCTGAAGTTGGATACTTTTATTTCCCTCACCAACTTTAAACATCAGCTATCTGAGCAGCTAACCAATCGCTGCAGCTGTACACAGTCCATCTGTACATTGCCCACCCTATCTACCTACCTCATCCCCTTACTGTTTTTATTTTATTTACTGTTCTGCTCATTTGCACACCTGTATCTCTACATGCACATCATCAGTAAAGTCATTTTCTATTAAGGTATTTTTACTTTTACTCAAGAAAAAGAATTGGGTTATTTTTCCACCACTTGTTGGGCTTTATCAGATATTATTCTCTACAGAGTAGTACCTTGACTAGCAGGCTCCCTCTCCTTTCTAAATGTCACAGACTTCTTTAAAAGACTTCACCGGCAGCAGTCTCTTTCTTACATACAGCTGGTGTCTGTAGGACCCTGAGCGATGGGGCCATGAATGTCACAGCAGAATGTCCACGGCTTGGGGTGTGTGTGTGTGTGTGTGTGTGTGTGTGTGTGTGTGGTGTGTGTGTGTGTGTGTGTGTGTGTGTGTGTGTGTGTGTGTGTGTGTGTGTGTGTGTGTGTGTGTGTGTGTGTGTGTGTGTGATAAACATGAACTCTGCTGCTACCCCTAAAGGCAGTGCTGAGAGGAGGGGGGGGGGGGGGGGGGTATGCCAGGGTGGTGGACGATGATAGGGGGGAGCACCTGTTGAGTAACATCTCTGTGAATGACACACCCAAGCCTGAACATATCGAAGTTGTTGTCTCATAGTTCAATTGAAAGTTACATTTTCCAGTGGACTAACAGGAAACCATTCCTAGCAATGCACAGTCAAATAAAGGTTCAATAAAACAGAATAGTACGTACTTGCTCAAGTGATGACCCCCCAGTTCAAGCCTACTGTCGTGTCTTTGCTATGCCGGATTAAGTGATATGACATGCTATTCTATAAAATCATTTCTCTGTAATTAATATTACCTGATTAAGCTAATCATGTAAATGTAATTAACTAGAAAGTCGGGGCACCACTGTTATCTTCCTGAATAAACTCTTAAAGACCTGGTAATCTTTTACCTCAATAGCAGCCAATATTTAATTGTCAACTTATTCAGTCTCATCTGAAAGTTGTAAATTCTTGGTTATCTTCACGAACCCTGGCTAACAAGTTGAATCAGCAATACAAAATTTGGTTTAATTATTTATTTACTAAATACCTAAATAATCACACAGAATTACATCTACACAGAATGGATCATACATTGATTACAAATTATGTCATAAAGGAAAACGTCCCTAGCGGACGGAACAGATATGACGGCTGGTTACACAAAGAAAGGGGGTTGGGTTTTGAATGAAAGAGCGGGAAGACTAAGGAACAAAAAGGTTTTGTGTCTATATCGGGCCATAAGCAGCTATGCATTCTAAATAACCGCCCATTTGGAAAAGGAAAATGCAATAAATATTTACTCTGAGCTGCGCTTAGGTAGATTTGTCGTAGATAGAAGGCCGGGTTGTCCAGCATGGATCTCTTGTCCTCTGAAGAATATCTAGTGGTGAACTGGAGCGTGGTAGAATGGATACTCTGTCCGTCCTCTCCCAGCCCACGTTTACAGTTGCTGCGGCTAACTCAATCGGCAGGAGGTATCACTTCTTTAGTGACTAAGAGTTCAAAGTTCATACCAAGTTGCCATACTTTAAGCTCATGCTATATTCTAGCTGGTATAGTCGAAATTCATCCTTTCAGCGTTTTGACCGTCATCTTCACGTTGAAATTCGATGCTAATTTCGTTAGGTTCTTGTCGTTCAACCAGAGCTCACGCTGAGGTTGGCTTAGTCCTCACGTCCTTGGATCAGAAAGTTGGATTTTCGTCAACGGGCTTATATCGTGGTGAAGAGAAGGGCGTTTCATAGTTTACAACCAATGTCTGTTCACTTGGGCGGGGCCTCTGAGAGAGCAGAGTTTACTCTATGACAAACCGTTCTCTCAATTAGAAGCTTAAATTACATTTAATCTTTTCACAAATAGTTTCATATTTAAACATTTAAATTGCACAACAATTCCATGTGAATCTGAGATTTTCCAAGATACAGTTTATGTCATCCTGTCATTAGTAGTAATGTCTCAGACAACAACTGATCTGAGATCATATTCATTAAGTACCAACGCATATTTTCAACTGGTTCTATTACCGAAATATGGTTCCGTTTCCCACCTTTTGATGTTACCAGACTCTCAATGTTACAAAGGCTTTACAAGAGTCAACTCTATAACGTAGAGAGAGAGAGAAAAGGGGAAAAATATTTATAGGGGTCATAAACCTCCCCCAACAGGCCAACGTCATGACACTACACTAACCTACATCTAAGGACTTGCTTTGAAACAACTGTATTTTCTCTTTCTGTGTGTTACCCCTGTGACTGGGTCCTCATGGCTTGGACTGGGTATCTATTGTGAGACCTGAGCATGCAACATTATCCCACATGTCTCTGAGTCAGCCTCTGCCTCTAATTCTAGCCACAAAAGAACCCTTGAACTGGGTCAGAATCACAATACAGGCTCCAGGGCCTACAATGGACCAAGCGATAATGTGACACACCTAAAGTCAGAGTCATACACACTCTGTGGGTCAAACTGGACAAAACAACAATCATACAACACTGACCGTCTTCAATAAGAACTCTACAATGACGAATCAGGAAACAGACCAATAACAGACCAATAGCGTCTGTAATTTGGCCATGACTCTGTTATAGCCAGACAGAAAAACAGAGACATATTATATTACCACAGCAGACAACCAAACCTGGGTCTCAAACCAGAGAGATTAAACCGGTCCTTTAGCTAGAGCAGGGATGGGTAACTGGCGGCCCAAGGCCCTCGGATCAATTTCCCTACAAAAGTTTTGGAACTTAGTTCGGGCGTCAACTTACTGTTGCGAGGGGGGAAGTAACTGTGGCTCTTCATGATGAGTTCTGTTCTGTTTTTTTGTGGCCCCCACCCCTATCAAAGTTGCCCATCCCTGAGCTAGAGGCATGTGCATGTTCAATGCTCTCTCGTATTTCTATTTCTTTCTTTCTCTCTCACTCTCTTTTAAAACTCTCCTTTTCCATGTCTGTCTTTTTTTGTTGTTGTCCTGCCTAGATGTTTCCAGTATGATGTAGTGTTGACGTGAGGAGAGGAGAAGCAGATGTGATTCAGGTGGATTTTTACATTTACATTTTAGTCATTTAGCAGACGCTCTTATCCAGAGCGACTTACAGTAGTGAATGCATATATTTCATACATTTTTTCTCCATACTGGTCCCCCGTGGGAAACGAACCCACAACCCTGGCGTTGCAAACACCATGCTCTACCAACTGAGCCACACGGGACCGTGTGGCTCAGGGACCACACACATTCGGGACCACACACATTCCTTTCAATCAATCTTCCTCAGAGTTATCTCCAATGTTTACTACAACTGGGAGACTGGAGCAGAATAGAATAATGCAAAACCTCACCTGAAGAGGATTGGAGTACAACTCTGACAATAGCTGACACAAAGAGAGCTCCAAACAATGAAATGCTGATGCAGTTGAACAATTACAGGAACAAAAAACATACAGGCGTGAAGAGATGGCAAATACTGACCCAGAACAAAACAAATATGTACCAGGACAAACATCAGCTCAAAGCAATGGAAAGACAAAGTTTTCCTTCAGACTTTACAAACGATATACCTGATACCTGAACATGGTTTAGGGTGAAATAAGAATGATCTGAAACCAGATTAGACAGGGATGAACTACAGCTTTCGTTTATTTTTCAAGGTAGAGAAGAACATCCAGTGCATAAATACATTTATAATAGTATTGTATCCAATATAAATAACCCCTCCTCTCACATTGTCCTTGAAATATCTTCTATCATGAAGGAATAAAAAAAGGCTTCACGTTTGACGTAACTGAGCTTCTCAACCGCCAAGCTCATGCATTTATGATCGTTGTTTCCATTTCATATTTACATGGCAGAGGCATTTCTCTTGATCTTATCCTCCAATGGGAGGGGGAGGAACCGGGTTAAAGGGTACAATTGCAAATCCCCTTTTCTCTGGCAAGGTTGTAAAGCTATCGAGAGCCGAACAGAGAAGATTGTTTGTGGAGGCTTGTTTTTAAATGTATTTTCCTTTGTCTTGTTTTATGCGGCAGCTCACAGACTGGTCTGTGTTCTTTGCCATGTCCCCATGTCTTATAGTCTCAATACTCAACATTAACTGAGCTTATTCACTCACTTTCTCCTCTTGTGACTCTGCACACGTTTATAATGGCAATATATTGGTGTATTGAATTGGTGGTATTGGTGTGTTTAAAGTCAGTTGCTTGAACATGGAACTGGAACATGGAAATACATGAATTTCTCTTCAGCTTAAGGGGACAGACATGGTTCACTTGTAGGCTGAATAATATGGAACAGAGATGTTGGCTGGTAGCAGGTTCCATGTTGACCCTGGGTAGTGTCAGTTCAGAGTGACATGCCAAACATGTCTGCCTCTGGTGATGATATACAGTGTGACATGCCAGGTTGATGTGCATGTTATGTGTTAGAAAGGATTACATACAAGCACATCCAGTGTATTTAGCAGGACACTGGGTATACAAAATATTTGTTCAGAAAAAGGTTAATTGAAACAAAGCTTCATCGGGTCTCACACTGGTCATGCTTTAAGACGTTCATGTAAAGTATATTTGTAACGATCGTCGTGTGTGGAGGACCAAGACGCAACAGGGAAATGTATACTCATCTTCTCTTTTTAATATATAAGAAGGAGAAACAAAATAAACACGTATACAATTAACAGAAACGACACTAACAGTTCTGTCATGTGACAAGCACAAAGCAGAATACAAGTACCCACAATCCACAATACAAACACACCCCTAATTATAGGACCTTCAATCAGAGGCAACGATAGACAGCTGCCTCCAACTGAAGGCCCCAACACCAATTAACTAAACATAGAAATGCAAACGACTAGACTGAACATAGAAATAAACTAACAGAACAATAACCAAAACCCTGGACTAATAAATCAAATACCCCTCTACCTGGACACATACACAAAACCACCCTGAACCACATAAAACAAATACCCCCTGCCACGTCCTGACCAAACTAAACACTAACAAATAACACCTTTACAGGTCAGACCCTGACAATATTTAATTACATAAGAATTGTCTATGGAAAAACACTTTGGAGTGCCTTTGACTGAACTGTAATGGGCCCTGTGTCAGTGGCTGATTGTGCTGTGCATCTTTAGGAAGGTGTTTGGGGAGAACCTGTGGTTGTGGCTGTCTGGGCAGGGTTAAAGCTGAGCACACAGATTGAGAACAGCAGAGCCCCATGGTCCTGGCTGTATGCAAGCCTGCCCCTGTATTTATTAATGAATATCGTAGATGCTCCACAAATGATTGAATTAAAATAGAAACGTTGTTCGTAAGATCCATTAATTACACAGATCACCAGTGTGCTGGGAGTTTTTTCCTTTTTATATATTATTATAAAAAGGTTTGTGCCTTCTAGAACTGGGATGATAAACCTAAAAATATCCACACCGGCCAAACCGTTCACTTATCATGGACATTTTGCTGATATCGTTCATTACGATAAATAACCTATAGGGCCCTGCTAGAAAAATGTAAATTGGAAAATAAATAACTTTGCTAATATGAATGATTGTTAATGTGACAGTTGATCGCTACAACATTCAAAGTAGTAGTAGTAGTTTGAAGTGCAATATAAAAAAAATAACAGTTAGAATCTTATCGTTCTATTTATCATTATCGTAATAATTCTGTCAATTTAGTGTGATATGGATTTCTGTCCATATTGCCCAGCTCTAGTGCCTCTAAACAACCTTATGAACTTTATTAGCAAATGCTACAACTGAAGATTTGACCAGTACATCAAGCACACAGTCCACGTCTGCTTCGACCAATCACCCCTCAGGGCAGCTTCAAATGAGCAGTGTGATAGGTGGAGACAGTTTGACTGGGCTATGCTGTGCTGCCACAGCAGTGTGTGGAGATGTCACAGGCAGTGGTGCGGTGTTAGTGTGACACAGAGCTGGCAACTTGTTCTCTCGTGACCTGGAGGTCTGTTGAATTCAAGGAGGTTGCCAAGTGGCTTAGTGTAGTGGTGTAGGGCAGCCCCTGCCTGGAGTCCTGTGCTGCACTGTGACACGTTGTGAGCTGTAAATGGCAGACTGACACTAGAGTGGCGTAAGAGACTGTTTACATGTAGGAATTGGCCACTCATATTTTTACTGCAGAAAATGAGTCATGATACAGACGTGAATCATTGCAAAATCTAGAGAGAGCAATGGTGATTTCTGTTTACACTGTATGTGTCTATGTTTGTGTGACTTGTATTAGCGCCCCCAAGTGAATGCCAAGGCTGTGGGCTAACACTCTTGTGGCATGAAGACGGCCCGGTTCAAACCCAGTCAGTCACTATCTTTGATTTCACTTTCAGCTGTCCTCAGCAAGGCCTGTGTGTATATTCTCCATGTTGGGTGTTTGTTTTTCAGCCAGCCTTCACATGTGATCCCACAGCCTCCAGAGACTCAGACGCAAAACACTTAGAGCTGTTTAGTGCTGTGTTGCGTGGTTATCTTTCCGCAGCGCCACGAGCTCATTGGAACAAAACAGTTTTGAGTGTCTCCCAATCTGACAGGAAGTCTGTTGTGTAGGGGGTTCATTTAGTCTGTTGTGAGAGATTGTAGACATGACAAGAAGAAAGAGAGAGAAAGATCTACTCCCACTATCAGACAGCTTAAAAAGTTTCATTGCTCTCTTTGTATCACATTAGTAGTACACAGTGGTGACATATTCATAGGAGTAAAAGGTCAAATGTTGGTAGAGTTAAAACAACCTAATAGCGACAATCACCATTGGAGCAGACAGCGACATAATCAGAACTCTATCGTTCAGCACCACAGGACAATGGACAGCGACCGCTGCAAATAAAGCTTGTGTATCAATAGCACGTGAGACCGGGAGAGATATTCCATGATATTAAATAGGATTAGACAAGTATATCACAGTATCTAATGTCAGGATGCATGTTGGTGTTGGCCAATAGTTGTAGGCCTCAGTCAATGTATACATTAGTACTGTATGTAGCTAGATACCGATTCAATATGAACCACTTGGTAAACAGTCTCGTTATAGAGCCCAAGTGTAGCTGCCTCTCAGACTGCAGGCATAGTGAACTATATTTAGGACATCACTGGCGGTGAGTAACACACATCCACATGAGCAATGACAGACACACACATACACATACATACACATACAGAGAGAGAGAGAGAGAGAGAGAGAGAGAGAGAGAGAGAGAGAGAGAGAGAGAGAGAGAGAGACCGACTAACTGATCCACAAATAACACGTGCAGTAATGAAAGCCTTCATGCAGTAATTGGACCTCCATACTTCCTTTGAACAGTCCCCCTTCATCCTCCTGTTCATGCACAATGACTTCTACAGTATCTGATGATTTATGTTCCCTGTCTTCGGAGTCTCTCCTCTCTTCTACAGTAGAGGTGAGATAAAAAAACACTGGTGCTGCTGCTTCCACATCCCATTAGCCTTGCCTTATAACCCCAATAGAGAGAAAAGCAGGTTGTACCAAACTGTCTATGATGTAAACTGAAACCTTTTGAATATGCATGTTGATTCAAACCAGGCCATCAAGGGCACTACTGATGAAAAGCCCGATGGGCCTGGTAATGTTAGAATGTGCACACCCTGACAATACTCTAATGACTGTGTATTACATCACACTGATAAAACTAGTGAAGAGCTCAGAGTTTGTGCAGAGAAACTTTCTCAAAATTCAGGAGAAGGATGAAGGATGCTAATCACAAAGTGTAATGACTTCATTACCTCCCCCAGGGGGCGTCACTTGGGGGGAGGGTGTGACACTGCAGGCTCCCTGCCGCTTCCTGTTCCTTCCTGTGTTTGTGAGAAACTCATCAGCGAGGATGAGGGGGAATAAACACTGGCGCCTTGTTAGCCGCTAGCTTAGCCTGCCGAGACAGGGGTGTGAGAAGTTAAACCCCGGATCTAGGAGATAAGGATTAGCTGAGCCCAACAACAGAAGGGAAGCCGGAGCTCTGTGCCAGATTACAGTGGAGAGTGCCAGCCAGCAGCAGGGGGGTGCCACTTTGCAGCCCTCATGTATGAGCTTCAGGCTACAAATGGTATGCAGGCCCACTTGTATTTAATGGTATACTTTGTGTCTGCCAGTGTAATGGAGGTTGTTCTTTTACACTGTTGCAATGCTCTTATGATGAGTACTGTAACATAGCCTGACACCTAAAGACTTCAGTTAGCCCCCCAAGCAAATGTTTGGGCTTTAGCTCAGCGGGTTATCACAATGACAGTGTAATAAGACCCGTAAGAGACCAGGGTTCGGATCCAGAATATTAGTCTCAAAGTAACCCCAAAGTTGATGTCTTTGACCTTTGACCAGTCTGCCCAGAGAGTGCTCCTATCTCAGACCTAGCTCAGCTTTTTGACACCAAAACCCCTGTTGTGGATAAACTAAGACTAGGTGTTCAACATTACATGCAAAAATCAGCACAGGGCACTGAATTGTTTCAGCCTTGGCTTTATAGTAAAGATTAGGCTACAGTGCTGGTGAAGATGCCATTGTGGATTCCAGACATCCTATATGGCTCTTGATGTGGATTACTTTCTCCAATGATCTTTGATTGTTCTTTGGAATGTGTATCTTCCTCACGTTGAATGTAGGGGACCATTTCGGAGTTCTTAACTGAATAATGTAATTTCACAGGACACATTTATAACAAAAACGTGCACTTAGATTTCTTCTCTCAAATAAGCCGAAATATAGGTGAGACAACTCGCTGTCAACATTTCCATAATGGGGTTTAAGTGTTAGTGATGCTCTCTGATCCAATATTCTCCTCGTAGGTGCAGGGGATTTATAATTCATACATAAAGATGGCATGATTATTGTTGCAGTATTAATCCAAATTGCAACAGGCTTTGCCCTCACTTGTTACGTCAGCGCCGCTCTAGTCCCCTCGGTTGTTGCAGACGGGCAGAAATCGCTCGAAGCTTTCTCTGTTCAGCTCGGAGATCCAGCGCGTGTCCAGCCATGTCAAAACGAATACTTCCCCTGTCAATTTTGTGAAGCTTAGTGATACTGGCACACCGCCCCAAGGTGAACTACGCTTAAGGTTACAACACATTTGTTGTTTTAAATTTTTTCTAACCCTGGAATAAAGTGATTCCTTTTTGGTGCACTCGCTTTTCCAGCAGAGAATTTTAGCGCACTCGCAACCTTTCACCATTGCTTCCCAAAGGAAAACGGACTTTTTAGCGCTTGTTTCTCGGACTCTCCAGAGGAAGCGTGTCGTTGCTCCTGTGGTTGGCATCATCATGGTGTTAGCTCTTATCATAGCGATACCGCTGCTGGTCCAAGCGTCCAAGACAGACGCGCACTACGAGATGATGGGCACCTGTCGGATGATATGTGATCCATACAATCCCAAACCCAGCGCCAATGCTCTGGAAGTCATGCAGGACCTGAGCGCCATCCCGTCCCCGGCGTTCTCGCATGGGACTAAAGGCGAGACGGGTCGGCCGGGGAAACCCGGACCGAGAGGTCCGCCCGGCGAACCGGGTCCACCAGGTCCAAAAGGACCGCCGGGGGATAGGGGGGACTCGGGGAAACCGGGCTATCCCGGGCATACCACTGGAGAGACGGTGGAGGGGACTGTGAGCAGTGACAGGACCGAAAATGCCGAGGGCCTAGAGTCCGCAATTGGCGGCACAAAAATCGCTTTTTACGTGGGTCTTAAAAATCCCCACGAGGGATACGAGGTGCTAAGGTTCGACGACGTGGTAACAAATCTAGGGAACCATTATGACCCGTCTACCGGCAAGTTCACGTGCCAAGTGTCCGGGATATACTACTTTACATACCATGTATTAATGCGCGGAGGCGACGGGACAAGCATGTGGGCAGATTTGTGCAGAAACGGACAGGTAGGCTATACCTGATATTACGCAATTATATATTTTTTAAAGTTATTATGCTACTGTACACTTCTGAAGTTGAGGGAAAGCGGCCACATTCAGTGTGCATTGCCCCAGATCAATATTGGATGTATTAAGCGCTTATCTCTCCTGAACGGTATCTGCTCTATGCGCTTAATCTCACACGGTGAGCTCAGTAAGTTAATTAATATGCTCGGGCCACTTTATTTGTCAGCAAAGACAACTAATCGTTTGGTGAGTTTAAGAAGGGCTTTGTTGTTTACTGTAGCGGTCAGCCCTACACTGGTCAACTACCTGGAGCGATTTGAGCTGTGTCAGTGTCTACACATTGCCAACATAAACAAACAAGAAATCCTTTATTCGTTTGGTAGGTTCAAAGTGGTGAATCTATAATGTTTTAGCATTGGGTCAGGGTGGGGACGAGTTGGTCGATAGCCTATTAAGTAATGATGCAAAGTCCTTCACTACTTTAATCATTTGTCTTATCCGCAGGTCCGCGCCAGTGCGATAGCCCAGGACGCAGACCAGAACTATGACTATGCCAGCAACAGTGTAGTGCTTCACCTAGACTCCGGGGACGAGATCTACATCAAGCTGGACGGAGGCAAGGCGCATGGGGGAAACAACAACAAGTACAGCACTTTTTCCGGTTTCATTTTGTATCCGGACTAAACCGCTTCCCAGACATGCAGGGATGTGAACTCTACTATCATTATTAGACTCTATCATACCTAGAGCAAGTTGCCCGTTGTCCGGGCGCCCCTGTAAGCCGCTGTGTGTCGTCTGTTTGTATTTGGGGGGTTTGGGGCGCTAAGACATGCCAACCGCCCATATACAGACGACATTTCCGTGTGATGTGATATTTTTTGCTTGAACGTCTGTCTGTGTTTCCACTCAAGATATAGCCTTCTAAGATGTTTATGTATCAAAAATAAGCAACAAAAATCTAAATAAGGAGTAAGATGTCATATTTATTGGTCCACCAAAGACCGAATGTTACAACATGTTTTGTCTTAGTAGCTTATTCCATTACAGTAAGTATTTCAATAAATTATGTTTTCTATTATGTCCGTTTATTTGTGAATTTTTTTGGCATGTTTAAGATCACGTTCATTCTTCCAATAGATTGTGGATTAGATATATCATTTTAACCATACATTAACCCTTCCAATAGATTTATCCTAGAATTTGTGGCCTAATAGGCCTACATGTTTTTAAAGGACCTCAGAATGCCATTGTTTTTAAAGGACCTCAGAATGCCATTGTTTTTAAAGGACCTCAGAATGCCATTGTTTTTAAAGGACCTCAGAATGCCATTGTTTTTAAAGGACCTCAGAATGCCATTGTTTTTAAAGGACCTCAGAATGCCATTGTTTTTAAAGGACCTCAGAATGCCATTGTTTTTAAAGGACCTCAGAATGCCATTGTGCTGCGTTTGTCTGACTCTGTCGTGCAGAGCGCTGTTCTTTGTTTGGAACTGTGCTCCACCTCACATTAGAACTAATAGGCTGTTCCAGCCAGGGGAATCTGTATTCTTGTCTCACTCCTCCTTCATTCTCCATTTAGGGGTGTCACTGCCGACGTTACTGCTGGTGTTTGTGGCGGGGACGGTTGGAGATGGATGTCTTACTGGGAACAGCGGCCTGCATTACCTCGACACTGATCTATCCACGCCCCGGCAATATTGGCGGGACGTTGGTGTAAGCACCTCATGTTCTACGAAGATGTCCCATTAAATAAGTCATGGACGGGTAATTAAACTACATTATGGTACCCGTCCATGTTAAACAGATATCACAAAAGACCTGATGGCTCAAGGGACGCCACCTGCATGTTTAGCCTATATTAATATATTTATAGCATGCCTCCTCACACCCACTGGGTAAACATTTGTCATTCAGTCAAGTATCTTGTTTTATTCTGTGCTTGCACTTGGCAATTAATGCCGTTGTTGTTTGCGCAAACACTTTTTAATATGTTTATACGTGTTCTTCATGCGTCTTAGTAGAAGGCTGTTTAGACATTGTTAAGGATTAAGATCCACTGGCTCATGTTAACGCTGTGTAATAAAAAAAATATATATAATTCAACTAGGCAAGTCAGTTAAGAACAAATTCTTATTTACAATGACGGCCTACACTGGCCAAATCCAGACGACGCTGGGCCAATTGTGCACTGCCCTATGGGACTCCCAATCATGGCCGGTTGTGATACATCCTTGATTCGAACCAGGGTCTGTAGTGACGCCTCTAGCACTGAGATGCAGTGCCTTAGACCACTTGGGAGCCCATTTTTTTGTCGTTTAAATAATATATAAGCTGATAAAAAGCCTTTTATAGGCCTACTGATTTCCGAAGTCAAGCTGGTGCATTTGTTTATTCAGGTTGCTGCGTTAGAGGGCTTCAGCACTTAGGACAGCAACAACCACGGCGCCAGTCTGTTCAGCACCATGGACAGCGTGGTTTAGGCAAAGGAAAATATATTTTCCTCTTTACCACTAGGGGGCGCAATGTGGCCTTGTCTCTGAACTGTGAGATAATTGCAGAAGAAAACTAGAGAAATATATTCCAGGAAAAGCTTAAACAAGGACAACAACGTTATTTTGGTTTTCTTGTTTGCATGATGGAGAACAGTTGGAAAAAGAGAAGTTGGGGGAGTTCATGTAGGAACTGAGAGTGTTAAATTGCTGAGTATTCCAATTGTCACGGATTCAGTGTGTTCTTTCACAGGCCATATTGTACTAATTACTGTAAATGTCAGCATACAGGATTACATTAACTGGTTTGACACAGCTAATATGTTAAATCTGTGGTTATAGATCGGGGGGGATCTCTGAGCTGAGAGAGAAACTTCACCATCTGGGCTGGGAAGCAGTCTGATGAGGAGCCATGACACACAATCAGGCTGGGTGCTGGGGCAAGGGGCTGGCATTTGGAGGGGTTGTATGGGACGGGACAGAGTCTGTGTGAGATACTGAAATGTGCTGGTTACTGTTCTGAAATCATCAAAATCATTTTTCAAGGAACAGAGAACATCTGGAAAAATGCTGGAGTAATTTAGATAATAACCTAGAGATGAGGTTGTCCCCTCTAAAAGATAGCAGATCACAGTAAGACCCCCCCCCCCCCCCCCATAGGATGGTAATGTACGCTGTATGAGATCCAAATACCTACTGCTTTTAGAAGGCGACCTCATCATGGCTTTCATTGAACAGAAATCTCTGTGTCTCAATCTTAATCTCTGGGCCCCTTAGGGCATTACAGAAAATGGACATCCATATTGACACATCAGCTCAGAGGATATAGACCTCATAAGTCCTGCGGCACTTAGCCAAGATCCAAATCCCAGAGGAAACGTTACAGCTGAACAGTAAAAGGTGGGAGTCGGTCTCTTTACATTTAGGCGAGTCAAGTTTCCTATTTCCTTGTCTGACCTTGTCAGGCAACAGGCTCTTTTCATATGCGCATCATCTTAAAACACAACGGAAATCAGCCTCCCTCCGCTTGTCAGAGAGCTGATAAATAATGGAAAAAATGGGCTCAAGGGGACATAGTCAAGCTGTGCAGCTTCAGCAAGGCAGTTGAAATGCAAAAATGGGTGGAAGGTAGGTTCGTGAATGTCTATCTGTGTTTGTCAGTGTGTGTGTATAGTTTTGCATGTGCATGTATGCATGCACGCTATAGTAGATTAGGACATTTCAATTGATCCTTTTGCATTCATTTGTTTCGTCTGAGAGAATATCTCATAGTACACTGTGTATCTGTGGAAGCATTAAACTTGTTTTCCCTAGTGAACAATTGATTGGCATATCTGTGGGCGGCCTCATGTCACGCCCTGACCTGAGAGATCCCTTTTATGTCTCTATTTAGGTTTGGTCAGGGTGTGATTTGGGTGGGCATTCTATGTCTGTTTTTCTATGTTTGGGATTGCTTTGTTTCGGCCGGGTATGGCTTCCAATCAGGAACAGCTCTACATCGTTGTTGCTGATTGGGAGTCATACTTAGGCAGCCTGTTTTTCCTTTGGGTTTTGTGGGTAGATGTTTTCCGTATAGCTTCTGTGCCTTATGGAACTGTGTAGTCGTTGTTTGGTTTATTTTTGTAAGTGTTAACTTTTCTTCAAATGAAAAAGATGAGCATTCATATTCCCGCTGCGTTTTGGTCCTATGTTCCCAACGACCATTACAGAACTACCCACCACAAGATGACCAAGCAGCGGGGACTGGAGCACCGGCCTGAAGGTTGGACCTGGCTGAAGGAACGGCAATATTGGGAGGACAAGTTACGGGAGCTACGGGAACCTGAGAGGCACCTCCAAGATTTATTTTGGGGGGGGCACACGGGTAGCTTGGCGGGGCCAGGATTAAGCCCCAAGCCAACTCCCCGTGCTTATAGGAAGCAGCCTGTCATTAGTCAGGTCCCGTGCTATGGGGTGATACGCATGGCATTGAGGCCGAGTATTTACAGGCCGGTGTGCGAGGTGCCAGCATGCCAGTCCTGCGTTCAAGACCACCTGTGCGCCTCCACAGCCCGGTATATCCACAGCCAGCATCACGCATCAGGCCTCCAGTGCGTCAGCCCGGTCCAACTCAGCCTGTTCCCGCTCCCCACACTAGCCCTGAGGTGCATGTCCCCAAACTGGCACATCCAGTACCAGCACCACGCATCAGGCTTCCAGTGCATCAGCCCAGTCCCGAGTGTCCGGCAACAGTACCTCGTCCAGAGTGTCCGGCAACAGTACCTCGTCCAGAGTGTCCGGCAACAGTACCTCGTCCAGAGTGTCCGGCAACAGTACCTCGTCCAGAGTGTCCGGCAACAGTACCTCGTCCAGAGTGTCCGGCAACAGTACCTCGTCCAGAGTGTCCGGCAACAGTGCCTCGTCCAGAGTGTCCGGCAACAGTACCTCGTCCAGAGTGTCCGGCAACAGTACCTCGTCCAGAGTGTCCGGCAACAGTACCTCGTCCAGAGTGTCCGGCAACAGTACCTCGTCCAGAGTATCCGGCAACAGTACCTCGTCCAGAGTATCCGGCAACAGTGTCTAGTCCGGAACCGAGTGAGACGGCCTACTGTCCGGAACCGAGTGAGACGGCCTACAGTCTGGCACCGAGTGAGTCTGCCTACAGTCCGGAACCGAGTGAGTCTGCCTACAGTCCGGAGCCGCCAGAGCCGCCCACCAGTCTGGAGCCGCCAGAGCCGCCTGCCAGTCCGGAGCCGCCAGAGCCGGCCGCCTGTCCGGAGCCGCCAGAGCCGCCCGCCTGTCCGGAGCCGCCAGAGTTGCCCGCCTGTCTGGAGCCGCCAGAGTTGCCCGCCAGCCGGGCGCAGCCAGAGTCGCCGGCCAGCCGGGCGCAGCCAGAGTCGCCGGCCAGCCGGGCGCAACCAGAGTCGCTGGGCGCAGCCAGAGTCGCCCTCCAGTCCGGGGCCCGCTTTGAGGGTCCCCAGTCCGTGGTTGGCGGCAGTAGATCACGCTCTAGGGGAGCCATTGAAGTGGGGTGAGCCAGTGTTGGAGCGGGGTCTGCGTCCCGCTCCAGAGCCTCCACCGCAGAGAAATGCCCACCCACACCCTCCCCTATAGGTTCAGGTTGTGCGGCCAGAGTCCGCACCTTTGGGGGTACTGGGGGGGGGGGGGGGGGGGGTACTGTCACGCCCTGACCTGAGAGACCCCTTTTATGTCTCTATTTAGGTTTGGTCAGGGTGTGATTTGGGTGGGCATTCTATGTCTGTTTTTCTATGTTTGGGATTGCTTTGTTTCGGCCGGGTATGGCTTCCAATCAGGAACAGCTCTACATCGTTGTTGCTGATTGGGAGTCATACTTAGGCAGCCTGTTTTTCCTTTGGGTTTTGTGGGTAGATGTTTTCCGTATAGCTTCTGTGCCTTATGGAACTGTGTAGTCGTTGTTTGGTTTATTTTTGTAAGTGTTCACTTTTCTTCAAATGAAAAAGATGAGCATTCATATTCCCGCTGCGTTTTGGTCCTATGTTCCCAACGACCATTACAGAACTACCCACCACAAGATGACCAATCAGCGGGGACTGGAGCACCGGCCTGAAGGTTGGACCTGGCTGAAGGAACGGCAATATTGGGAGGACAAGTTACGGGAGCTACGGGAACCTGAGAGGCACCTCCAAGATTTATTTTGGGGGGGGCACACGGGTAGTTTGGCGGGGCCAGGATTAACCTGTTAGGGCTAGGGGGCAGTATTGACACGGCTGGATAAAAAAACATACCCGATTTAATCTGGTTACCACTCCTACCCAGTAACTAGAATATGCATATACTTATTACATATGGATAGAAAACACCCTAAATTTTCTAAAACTGTTTGAATGGTGTCTGTGAGTATAACAGAACTCATTTGGCAGGCAAAACCCTGAGACATTTTCTGACAGGAAGTGGATACCTGATGTGTTGTATTGCCTTTAAACCTATCCCATTGAAAAACACAGGGGCTGAGGAATATTTTGGCACTTCCTATTGCTTCCACTAGATGTCACCAGCCTTTACAAAGTGTTTTGAGTCTTCTGGAGGGAGATCTGACCGAACAAGAGCCATGGAACGATGATGTCCCATTAGACACCTGGCGCGCGAGTTCATGTTGGGTACCCTCGTTCCAATACGTTATAAAAGAGTATGCATTCGTCCACCTTGAATATTATTCATGTTCTGGTTAAAAAAGGCCCTAATGATTTATGCTATACAACGTTTGACATGTTTGAACGAACGTAAATATATTTTTTCCCCTCGTTCATGACGAGAAGTCCGGCTGGCTTAGATCATGTGCTAACAAGACGGAGATTTTTGGACATAAATGATGAGCTTTTTTGAACAAAACTACATTCGTTATGGACCTGTGATACCTGGAAGTGACATCTGATGAAGAGAATCAAAGGTAATGGATTATTTACATAGTATTTTCGATTTTAGATCTCCCCAACATGACGTCTAGTCTGTATCGCAACGCGTATTTTTCTGGGCGCAGTGCTCAGATTATTGCAAAGTGTGATTTCCCAGTAAGGTTATTTTTAAATCTGGCAAGTTGATTGCGTTCAAGAGATGTAAATCTATAATTCTTTAAATGACAATATAATATTTTACCAATGTTTTCTAATTTTAATTATTTAATTTGTGACGCTGACTTGACTGCCGGTTATTGGAGGGAAACGATTTCCTCAACATCAATGCCATAGTAAAACGCTGTTTTTGGATATAAATATGAACTTGATAGAACTAAAAATGCATGCATTGTCTAACATAATGTCCTAGGAGTGTCATCTGATGGAGATTGTAAAAGGTTAGTGCATCATTTTAGCTGGTTTTATGGTTTTGGTGACCCAGTCTTTGAATTGACAAAACATTACACACAACTCTTGTAAATGTACTGTCCTAACATACTCTAAATTTATGCTTTCGCCGTAAAACCTTTTTGAAATCGTAAAACGTGGTTAGATTAAGGAGATGTTTATCTTTCAAAGGGTGTAAAATAGTTGTATGTTTGAAAAATTTGAATTTTGACATTTATTTGGATTCAAATTTGCCGCTCTTGAAATGCACCTGCTGTTGATGGAGTGCACCACGGGTGGCACGCTAGCGTCCCACCTAGCCCATAGAGGTTAAGCCCCAAGCCAACTCCCCGTGCTTATAGGAAGCAGCCTGTCATTAGTCAGGTCCCGTGCTATGGGGTGATACGCATGGCATTGAGGCCGAGTATTTACAGGCCGGTGTGCGAGGTGCCAGCATGCCAGTCCTGCGTTCAAGACCACCTGTGCGCCTCCACAGCCCGGTATATCCACAGCCAGCATCACGCATCAGGCCTCCAGTGCGTCAGCCCGGTCCAACTCAGCCTGTTCCCGCTTCCCACACTAGCCCTGAGGTGCATGTCCCCAAACTGGCACATCCAGTACCAGCACCACGCATCAGGCTTCCAGTGCATCAGCCCAGTCCCGAGTGTCTGGCAACAGTACCTCGTCCAGAGTGTCCGGCAACAGTGCCTCGTCCAGAGTGTCCAGCAACAGTACCTCGTCCAGAGTGTCCGGCAACAGTACCTCGTCCAGAGTGTCCGGCAACAGTACCTCGTCCAGAGTGTCCGGCAACAGTACCTCGTCCAGAGTGTCCGGCAACAGTACCTCGTCCAGAGTATCCGGCAACAGTACCTCGTCCAGAGTATCCGGCAACAGTGTCTAGTCCGGAACCGAGTGAGACGGCCTACTGTCCGGAACCGAGTGAGACGGCCTACAGTCTGGCACCGAGTGAGTCTGCCTACAGTCCGGAACCGAGTGAGTCTGCCTACAGTCCGGAGCCGCCAGAGCCGCCCACCAGTCCGGAGCCGCCAGAGCCGCCTGCCAGCCCGGAGCCGCCAGAGCCGGCCGCCTGTCCGGAGCCGCCAGAGCCGCCCGCCTGTCCGGAGCCGCCAGAGTTGCCCGCCTGTCTGGAGCCGCCAGAGTTGCCCGCCAGCCGGGCGCAGCCAGAGTCGCCGGCCAGCCGGGCGCAACCAGAGTCGCTGGGCGCAGCCAGAATCGCCCTCCAGTCCGGGGCCCGCTTTGAGGGTCCCCAGTCCGTGGTTGGCGGCAGTAGATCACGCTCTAGTGGAGCCATTGAAGTGGGGTGAGCCAGTGGTGGAGCGGGGTCTGCGTCCCGCTCCAGAGCCTCCACCGCGGAGAAATGCCCACCCACACCCTCCCCTATAGGTTCAGGTTGTGCGGCCAGAGTCCGCACCTTTGGGGGTACTGGGGGGGGGGGGGGGGGGGGGGGGGGGTACTGTCACGCCCTGACCTGAGAGACCCCTTTTATGTCTCTATTTAGGTTTGGTCAGGGTGTGATTTGGGTGGGCATTCTATGTCTGTTTTTCTATGTTTGGGATTGCTTTGTTTCGGCCGGGTATGGCTTCCAATCAGGAACAGCTCTACATCGTTGTTGCTGATTGGGAGTCATACTTAGGCAGCCTGTTTTTCCTTTGGGTTTTGTGGGTAGATGTTTTCCGTATAGCTTCTGTGCCTTATGGAACTGTATAGTCGTTGTTTGGTTTATTTTTGTAAGTGTTCACTTTTCTTCAAATGAAAAAGATGAGCATTCATATTCCCGCTGCGTTTTGGTCCTGTGTTCCCGACGACCGTTACACCTCAGCCCCCTCTGTGGAAGGGTCAGGAGGATACTAAACACTCAGAGACGGGCCTTTATCCATGACACA
Organism: Salmo salar; assembly: GCF_965601325.2. Taxonomy (NCBI): domain Eukaryota; kingdom Metazoa; phylum Chordata; class Actinopteri; order Salmoniformes; family Salmonidae; genus Salmo; species Salmo salar. The sequence continues at coordinate 31,982,740 of NC_138311.1, forward strand.
CACACTCTATCAGGGGACTCCACTATGGTATTCTGGGAGTGCCATATCATACTTAGGGTTCTTCAGGGCTCAGCTCTGAGTCCATTTAGAATTCATTAGACATTACCTTATGCAGGGCTACATTTAAATACAACACATTTCTACTTTGTAGAATAATGTCAGCTTTAATTTGGGACTGTAAATAAGAACTCAACTCCTAAAGCAAAAGATCTAATGCCTATTGACTCGTGTCTGAGTGTCTTGTTGATGTGTTTAGAAGCAGCCATTAGAGTGGATGTTTTGTACTAGTGAGAGGGAAAGAAGAATGGAGTCTGCTGCTGCTTGGCTGTGTGTGTGATATGACTGTCCCTAAAGCTCTGCAGCTGAGACCACAGTGATCGTCTGTAGGCCTGAGGAGGCGTTTATATTTAAACACACAGCACCTAAACAAACACCATGCTCTACTAACTGAGCTACAGAGAACTACATGGTTTCTATTAGTACTACTCAATTCTACCACAATACCACAATGCTGACGCAATACTGACACAATACCAAAACACTACTGCTATACAATATATTCTGTTATATTCTGTAGTATGTGACTGCTTCACACAGACAATATGCTTTACACCGCTCCCCATTCTATGTCCATGGTTGACTTGTTGATGCATTAGCTGTTAAATCATTGTTAGTCTAATGTAATGGGCATGGCTTCTATTTGTTCTTGGGAAACATGTTTCTCCACAAGGCGATGCGTCAGATAGCATGAAACGTTGGCTGTTTGACTATAGGGCGAGGCAGAAGTGGGAAGATATTATCACAGAATCAAAGAGAAAGAGAAAGAGAGCAAGAAAGAGAGATGCAAAGAAAGAGCGAGAGAGCTACTGTATATAGGGAGAGGGAATGGGAGGGAAAGAGGGAATGAGAGAGAGAGAGAGAGAGAGGTAAAGGGAGGGGGAGAGTGAGGGGGATGTTAACTGAAGTGAAAAGACTGTCACTTTACAACAAGTTGGCGCGACACTGCTCTCCGTTTTCCCTCTAAAAAGAACAGAATGTGTTCCCTCTAATCAAGCGTGCCACTGATGCTTCCCAGTCACTTTGACTGATTAAAAACCTACATCTCAGTCTCAGTCCTGCATGTTGATGTGGTTCAAGGTAGTAGTGGCCATACTGATTCTCAGAGCTAGACAAGAGCAAGAATTAGCAGCATGATGATTGAGAAGCCTACCTGCAATAATTCTCAACTGTGTTCCGATTATTCAGAAGCCATAAATATGATTATGCGAAACTGTTACATTTCTAGTAAAAGTAAAAGTTTGGTGCTGAATCTCAATGAATGATTTCCTACTAGGCACACACTGGTTGAATCAACGTTGTTTCCACATAATTTCAATGAAATTACATTGAACCAACGTGGAATAGACGTTGAATTGACATTTGTGCCCAGTGGGTTGTGAGTGAGTTATTTCCTCTTACTGTCTGACTCATCAGAATCATTCAGAGTTTGCCTGATTACCTTATTGGTCACACAGTGCATTCCATTGTGATGCAAAAGCATAATTTTCTGAGGGAAAGTACAGAGAATGCCTCTTTTAGTTTTCTATGCCAATGAACAGATGTCCTTCCCTTCAACTATTGTCCCTTCTGTGAGCCCCTTCTCTTTGAATCATGGTCTCATCTGTCTCTGAGCCACTTCTAATGAACTTTTTTTAAAACACAATTATATGAATAAATCTGCCGGCAAGGCAGATATAGCCACTCACAAACACCCACTGAAATGTCCTCCTTCTGGGAATAACAGTAGGGCGAAAGTGGAAAAGGGGACTCATGACATCTTGAAAATCATTTTACAGAAAATGCTAAAAACAGAGAAAGGTGTGTATTGGAATTGTCTGACCTCAAAATAGTTTCCTCACCTTTAACACATATTCAGATTCTCTCATCTTCTCTCCTTCCTAATGCTTATCTATTTAATCATGTTTACACTTTATGTTGTCTCTTGAGGATGATATCAGGTTATCCTAAATAAACTGATTATAATCCGGGATAAATTATTTCCTCCGTACCTGGAGAGTTTACACACTGACCATCTAGCTGCTTGAATGACTTAAGCTGCTTATTGTATTTTTCCAATTATCAGAAGTGTGTATGATTAGCTGACTAACTAATTAGCTAATTGCTCTGTACTTATAGACAAAACCCCCTGAATGAAAACAGATTTTTTTCACTCTTTCCCTTCCTCCTATTGGACAGTCCTTTATTCTATCTTCTCCTCTTCGTCCCCTGTATCCTTCCTCTCCCTGTTCTTCTGTCCTCATATCTTCTCCTCTTCCTCCCCTGTATCCTTCCTCTCCCTGTTCTTCTGTCCTCATATCTTCTCCTCTTCCTCCCCTGTATCCTTCCTCTCCCTGGTCTTCTGTCCTCATATCTTCTCCTCTTCCTCCCCTGTATCCTTCCTCTCCCTGTTCTTCTGTCCTCATATCTTCTCCTCTTCCTCCCCTGTATCCTTCCTCTCCCTGTTCTTCTGTCCTCATATCTTCTCCTCTTCCTCCCCTGTATCCTTCCTCTCCCTGTTCTTCTGTCCTCATATCTTCTCCTCTTCCTCCCCTGTATCCTTCCTCTCCCTGGTCTTCTGTCCTCATATCTTCTCCTCTTCCTCCCCTGTATCCTTCCTCTCCCTGTTCTTCTGTCCTCATATCTTCTCTCTTCCTCCCCTGTATCCTTCCTCTCCCTGGTCTTCTGTCCTCATATCTTCTCCTCTTCCTCCCCTGTATCCTTCCTCTCCCTGGTCTTCTGTCCTCATATCTTCTCCTCTTCCTCCCCTGTATCCTTCCTCTCCCTGTTCTTCTGTCCTCATATCTTCTCCTCTTCCTCCCCTGTATCCTTCCTCTCCCTGTTCTTCTGTCCTCATATCTTCTCCTCTTCCTCCCCTGTATCCTTCCTCTCCCTGTTCTTCTGTCCTCATATCTTCTCTCTTCCTCCCCTGTATCCTTCCTCTCCCTGGTCTTCTGTCCTCATATCTTCTCTCTTCCTCCCCTGTATCCTTCCTCTCCCTGGTCTTCTTTCCTCATATCTTCTCCTCTTCCTCCCCTGTATCCTTCCTCTCCCTGTTCTTCTGTCCTCATATCTTCTCCTCTTCCTCCCCTGTATCCTTCCTCTCCCTGGTCTTCTGTCCTCATATCTTCTCCTCTTCCTCCCCTGTATCCTTCCTCTCCCTGTTCTTCTGTCCTCATATCTTCTCCTCTTCCTCCACTGTATCCTTCCTCTCCCTGTTCTTCTGTCCTCATATCTTCTCCTCTTCCTCCCCTGTATCCTTCCTCTCCCTGGTCTTCTGTCCTCATATCTTCTCCTCTTCCTCCCCTGTATCCTTCCTCTCCCTGTTCTTCTGTCCTCATATCTTCTCCTCTTCCTCCCCTGTATCCTTCCTCTCCCTGTTCTTCTGTCCTCATATCTTCTCCTCTTCCTCCCCTGTATCCTTCCTCTCCCTGTTCTTCTGTCCTCATATCTTCTCCTCTTCCTCCCCTGTATCCTTCCTCTCCCTGGTCTTCTGTCCTCATATCTTCTCCTCTTCCTCCCCTGTATCCTTCCTCTCCCTGGTCTTCTGTCCTCATATCTTCTCCTCTTCCTCCCCTGTATCCTTCCTCTCCCTGTTCTTCTGTCCTCATATCTCTCCTATTTCCGCATTCTCTGTGTGGCTCTGAGGTGAAAGGTCAGCTCTGCTGGATTTCCTGTCCATGCATACTAATGACAGCTCTCTGTCTTCTCTCATCCCTTCCCCTCATCTCCGACAGAGAAGAAACAGAGTGAATACAGTTCTGAGCAGGCTCTAAGGGTACATATGTAGCACAGTATGAAGCTTAAAGCCCAGATGTCTCCAAGCGTCAAGGTTGAACAACCCATAACATTTACCACCTCACATCCTATAATATCCACAACCTTCACTGAGAGTGCTCGAAACAGAGTGATGGTGAATAAGTCAAGTGACTGTCGTCATGACAATAACGTGGGGATGTGTCATCATCCTGACAATGGCCTGGATGTTCTGTACACATTGTCGGCCATTTGATGCAACAAACGTGCCATCGCTGTCCTGAGCGAGGTCCCCAGACCGTCACTGTGACCATTCCCCCTACTGAGAGGGACACACTGAGCACCTAACACTACATCATGCAGATGTAACAAATGTACTGTAGTATTTGTGGGTTACTACCACCAATATAAGAGGAAACAATCCCAAAAAGAGATGAACTGTCATATTTGTTTTTGTTTTCTCTCTCTCTTTTCTTTTCAGATCTACAAAGACTACCTGGAACATGATGCCATGTTGCTATTGGAAGCAATGACATCTCTATTTAATGCCTGACACTTTTATCTATTTGCATTTTATTAAGTGCATAGTGACTGACTTGACATTTTCAACCGACTTGAGTGATAAGATCCGAGCAAACAAACGTTTAACCCTTATCTGTTTACCATGTTTATTTCAAAGGCTGCTAAAAGTCCCATTCTACAAAAGCAGAAGACCACAGATTTTATGGGAGATACATTTATTATTTAATTTCCCCTCTCACCACAAATGTTCAGAATTTCTAACCACTGTCACATTCTTCCTTCTCCAAAAAAAGACAGGCACTCAAAAAAAGACAAGTAGGCTAACCACTAACGGTAGTGGGTACTGTATCTTTTGTGTCTGTGACATTTATTACTATTCAGCTCATGTAAGTTTTATCAACTATTGTTGCTCTGGCCTCCTGAGTGTTCTCTATCTACCTTTCACCTCTCTTTCTGGGAGGGAGGTTGGGAGTAGTCTCTAATGGTACAACAAAGCCAGCAGTCATTGCTCTCGATTCCAGAGTAGACATCGTCTGAATCAGTAACTGTCCTCGTCCTGTGCCTGTCAGGTTCTTTGTGGCTTCACTGGACTTTGATGTCCCTGCTTTGAGCCCCTTTCAAAGGCCCAACCCCAAAGACACCAGCTTATACAGGCAATTAGAAGTCGTTTTTTAGTCTTCTAATGAATTTGACAAATTCTGCCTAAATGTAAAGACATAAGGCCATACTGAATGTTTGAAACCTACAGCATCAAAACAGTTGCTGAAATGTCTTCCCAGTTCCAAAAATATTATATTTCCACCTTTACATTTTAGCAGATGCTCTTATCCAGAGCGACTTACAGTAGTGAATGCATACTTTTTTTTTTGTACTGGCACCCATGGGAATCGAACCCACAACCCTGGCGTGGCACACACCATGCTGGCGTTGCAAACACCATGCTCTACCAACTGAGCCACAGGAAAGACATGCTTTCATAGCAAATATTTGGACAACCTGTAATAGTTCATCACAGGGCATTCTGCCTCAGTGCATGTTTGGTGGTGGAACTAGGAGTGCTGAGGCAGCTTGTCCACTCCTGTGAGTCTCTATTTTGAGTTTGTACTGTTTTGATTCAGTGTCGTCTCAAAGAAGCGCTGTGGGAACGATCAGCTGTGACGGCTAGAGACAGGCTCAAGTCCCTGGACTTTGAAATTAAATGTGGGTCTGTAGAGGAGCGGAAGAGATAGGAGATAGGAGTCAGCATGTCCTATATTCTCCAACTTCACTGTAAAATGTCCTCTATTAAGCTCAGTGGTGAGTGATACTATACACAGATACAGCATTGAAAAGCCTGGATGTAAAATCCCTAGAGGAAAAAGATCATGAGTAGGAGTTTCTGACATTTATGTGGGACTGTGGAGTGAGCAAAGGAGATGAAAATCACACATAATCTCCAACCTCACTGAAATATGTCCTTAATAACCTTCAGCTGGGATTGATACAGTAGCCACAGAGCCCATATTACAAACTCTACAAAAAGACGATTACGCTCTTTTAATCTCACACACAAAAGGTTTGCTTTGTGTGTGAGATGTATCCACCGATGTATCCACTGTGTCCTGGCAGTGTCCATCACTGAGACAGAGCCATAGTGGCTGAGTTATGTCTCTTCTCTCCTCTCAGCTCCGATATCTTTAAACTCAGGATCTTGTGAAACAGGCATGTTTCTTAGATGTGTCACATCTCTATTCATGGACCGTATGATTAATGCAGAAGTTACACAGGGCAGAGAATCCATCACCCAACATGGCCACCCCCAGGGCATCAGAGTGGACGGTGGGAAGCGCTGCTGCTATCAGGAGTTTCCCATCATTCTCTCTGGAGTGGGCTAACGTCAGCATCGCTCCTTGACATTCACCACTTTAGTGGCGTCACACAGATGATCCCTCCAGCCACTTAATATTCTACAAAGAGAGAGAGAGAGAGAGAGAGAGAGAGAGAGAGAGAGAGAGAGAGAGAGAGAGAGAGAGAGAGAGAGAGAGAGAGAGAGACAATATCATGAGTAGGCTACAGGAAGATGTGCATTTGTGTATTATGTTGTAAAATCTTAAATAAATATATTAAAATGCTAAAAAACGACAAAATGGCCAGACTTTGGGGTGTTGAGGAAAACACTAGATCCCTTTGATTTAGGGGAGAGTGGGGTAAGTTGAGCCAAAGGGGTAACCTCATCCCCAATTGTTTCTGGGAAACCATACACAAAATTAATAAATTGACCAAGTATTTAGGAAAAGGTCATCATTTCATTGAGTCTGTGAAGGAAGAAACCACATGGAAAAAGTGGTAAGCAAGTTAGGTCCAAAAAACAGATTTTCACCAAGTCAAATGAATTTATTGTGTTCAAATCAAATGTATTGGTCACATACACATATTTAGCAGATGTTATTGTGGGTGTAGTGAAATGCTTGTGTTCCTAGCTCCAACAGTGCAGTAGTATTTAACAATTCACAACAATACACAAATCTAAAAGTAAAAGAATGGAGTTAAGAAATATATAAATATTAGGATTATCAATGTCAGAGTACAGTAGAATAAAATACAGTATATACATATGAGATGTGTAAAGCAGCATGTAAACATTATTAAAGTGACAAGTGTTCCATTATTAAAGTGGCCAGTGATTCCATGTCTATGTATATAGGGCCGGAACCTTCAAGGTGCGGGGTTGAGTTGTCATGACTTCTGCCGAAGTCGATGCCCCTCCTTGTTCGGGTGGTGCTCGGTGGGCGACGTCACCGGTCTTCAAGCCATCATTGATCCATTTTTCATTTTCCATTGGTTTTGTCTTGTCTTCCTACACACCTGGTTCCAATCCCATTAATTACATGCTGTGTATTTAACCCTCTGTTTCCCCTCATGTCCTTGTCGGAGATTGTTGGTGGTTATATGTTCGTGTATTTTGTATAGGTGTGTGACGGGTATGTTTACCCATGTTATTTTATTTATGTACATTGGTTTTTGGAGTTTGTTTTATCTTAATTAAACTACTCCAGTTACACTAAGTTGGTTTCTCCTGCGCCTGACTTCCCTGTCACCTACACACACGACAATGACATGAGTAGCTGGGTTGTAGCCGGGTTCTTGGTCACCTCCCTGACCAAAGCCCTTTGGTCAGTTTGGCAGTGTCATGACGTTGGCCTGTGGGTAAGGTTTATGACCCCCCCCCCCCCCATAAATACCTTTCTCTCTTCCCCTCTCTGAATCTACTGAAGGACCTGAATAGCCTGTGTTAATTATAGAGAGTCTGGGAACATCGAACAAATGGGGAAAGGTACCACATATTTTGTTAATAAAACCAGTTGGAAATATGCTTGGGAACGTAATGAGTATGTATGTCAGTTCGGTTGTCATCTGAGACATTATGACTGATGACAGGACGACATAAACTGTATCTGAGAAAGTATACACCCTCTAGTTATCAGAGTCACATGGAATTGTTATGCAATTGAAATGTTTGATATTGAAAATGTTTGTTAGGAGATGAAATGTAATTTTAGCTTCCGAATGAGAGATTTGGGTTTTCATAAGGAAAGTGCCCTGCTCGATCAGTAACCCAACCCTGTGAAGAGACAGGGGTTATAAACGATGAAACACCTCCCTCCCCCTCTCCACTATATAATCCTTTGACGAAAAGATAACCAGGTTGTTCCAGTACGGGAGGTCTGCAGCCTCTACGTTAGAAGGACACACATGTCAAGGACAGAACTAAGCCAACCTCGGCGTGAGCTTTGGTGGCGAATGGTATGAACTTTGAGCTTATTCACTACAGAAGTGCTACTTCCTAGCCGTTGAGTTAGCTGCGGCCGCTGCTAACGTGGGCTAGGAAAGGACGGACGACGGATCCAGTCTAACAACCAGACGAAGATACCACCACGTATCCAATGGACCACCATTGACATTCTTCCGAAAACAGGGAGATCTGTTGGCCAACCCGGCCAGCATCTACGACCAATCTACCGAAGCGCAGCTCAGAGTAAATATGTATTGCATTTTCCTTTTCCAAATGGGCGGTAATTTAGAATGCGTAAGATAATGTATTTACGATAGCATAGCTGCTGTTTCTGTGTTCCTAAATCTTCCCGCTCTTTCATTCAAGCCCAACCCCCTTTCCTTTGTGTAACCATATCTGTTCCGTCTACCGGGACGTTTTCTGTATGACATCATTGTATTCTGTGTATTTGTAATTCTGTGTGATTAGTTAGGTATTTAGTAAATAAATAATTAAACCCAATTTTGTATTGCTGATTCAACTTGTTAGCCAGGGTTCGTGAAGATAGCCAAGAATTTACAACTTTCATTATGAGACTGAAAATAAGACAAGGGTTAATATTGACTGCTATCGAGGTAAAATATTACTAAGTATTTTAAGAGTTTATTCGGAAGATAACAGCTCTATAAACGTTCTTCCGTGGTGCCCCGACTTTCTAGTTAATTACATTTACATGATTAGCTTAATCAGGTAATATTAATTACAGAGAAATCATTTTATAAGTTAGCATGTCATATCACTTAATCCGGCATAGCCAAAGACACGACACCAGGCAACCAGCTCTAGGAAGAGTCTTGGTGATTCTAAACTTCTTCCATTTAAGAATGATGGAAGCCACTGTGTTCTTGGGGACTTTCAATGCTGAAGACATTTTTTGGTACCCTTCCCCAGATCTGTGCCTCGACACAATGTTGTCTCGGAGCTCTACGGACAATTCCTTCGACCTCATGGCTTGGTTTTTGCTCTGACATGCACTGTCAACTGTGGGATCTTATATAGACAGGTGTGTGCCTTTCCAAATCATGTCCAATCAATTGTATTTACCACAGGTGGACACCAATCCAGTTGTAGAAACATCTTAAGGATGATCAATGGAGACGGGATGCACCTGTGCTCAATTTCGTGTCTCATATCAAAGGGTCTGAATACTTATTTAAATAAGGTATTTCTGTTTTTAAGTTTGAATATATTTGCTAAAATTTCCAAAAACCTGTTTTCACTTCGTCATTATGGGGTGTTGTGTGTAGACTGATGAGGAAAATGGTTTATTTAATCCATTTTAGAATAAGGCTGTAATGTAACAAAATGTGGAAAAAGTTAAGTGGTATGAATACTTTCTGAATCCACTGTACCTCATAACTGGGTTAAGTTGCGCCAAGAGTCTGTAATGTTTACATGAATTCTGATTATTTCCAGGGATACACAACATCATAAAATATATGTAGATATAGTGTATTTGTTAGACAGTTTACCATATTTCCCTTTACGAAGTGGTGCTGAATGTAAAAATGGCTCTACTTACCCCTCTCTCCTCTATTCTTGGAGTACACACATCTAGCTACAGTTCCTGTATTCATCTAGGTTTGGCACCACTGACACAGTCGGAGCCAACGCTGCTAAGAGGCCTATTTGGCAAGTCAGGGGAAACAGTCATGGATAATGACACTCCTTGTTACTAAACTCCCGTCCACACAGAGTGCTGTTTGCTTGCCCTTTAACACCTCATCTGACATGCACCGTATACAAATGAGACTATGTCTCCCACGCGGCCACTCTCAAAGGTTAGCGTCTGCACACCGCATGGCAGATGAGGCGTTTTAATGAGCCCATTTGATTAGGTTGGCTGAATCAGACCCCACTCGGCTATCCAGGTACACATACAAAAAGACTCAATAGGAGCAACGGTGAGGTTTAATAGATATTAAAGCTGGGTGGTAGGACCACACCTCAGCAATCAGGCACGCTCACATGAGTGGATATGTGACTCGTTTCAGGAAACTAGGGGTATGTTGCGGGTCACTACTTCACAGGAGACTTTCTTTGAAATTAAAATGCATTTTGGGCAGAAATGCCTTCTGGAACATGTAAACTTTCATGTGCCTTATTTAACAGACTTGTATACCATCTGTAAATACGAATACAATTGTTAAATTACAAGCCTACTTGGTTTAGCTACAGAAAGACAGCAACCTTCCTAATAGCCATTATTGGCTTAGATAATGAGTGGGCTGGACATGACGAGAGATGAGTTCGGATTGGTCTGCCATATAGCATTCTTCTGTCTATTTGAGCTGGTCAGTATGTGTAGGTAATCCTGTCTAAAGCAACTTTATTTTTTAAGTATTGCACATTTGAACTGCATAAATGTTGCTCTCCACTTTCTGGAGGATCAAGTTTTGACATCAGTGGAATTAGAGCATGATAGCTAAGGAGATGGGGAAAACACCTGTCTCCAGATTACATCTTCAAACTAAGGGCAACCATTACATCTGTGACAGGGAGAAGCGTCCATCCATGTATAAGGGTAAGAGAGTCTAGCTAGCTACATTTTCAGATATTACACGTTTCTAATTTTGACAGATAGTTGTTTCATTTCAAGTTAAAGTGTACTGTTAGCAAGCTAGCTAACGTTAGCTGGCTGGCTCGCTAGCTAATGTCACATGTATTATCTTATTATTCGTATCTCAGAGCCATTTGCTTTGCTAGTTATACCCTAATGTTAGCTAGCTAATTGAACCTAGTTGGTTAGTTACCGGCAGATTAATGCAGGGTAGTAATGTCATGAGTTGGGATTATGGTTCATTGTTTAGCTAGCTAGTTAGCTACATGTCTTAACAAAAGACTCCACTATGCAAGTAACCATTTCAATAGAATGTCACTGCGACAACTGTTGATAAACGTAGCTAGTAAATTTGCTCTGGCTATCTACTCCGATTTCAGAGCACTCTCGTCTGAGTGTGCAAGTGCACAGAATAACTTACGAATTCACGAAGCTCAACACCTGTTGAATATGGCTGGTGTCAGTAAATGATGGCAAAACTACGTAAATTGTTGCCAGCAGCACAGTTGCAGTCACCAACACTCTGGTTCACATAAAAACAGCCTAACCAGCTCTGGTAGGGCAAGTAAAAAGGTCAGTGAGCTGTTCTCTCATTTGTGTCCGGAAGTAGCTAACAAGCTAGCCAACGTTAGCTAGTTAGCTTGGGTGCTTGACAGTTGTTGTTAGAACAGGACGCTCAGATCAACCCTTAAAGAGATGGGTGGGGCTAAAGCTTAACAGGGTGTGAACGATGCTGAATGGGTGTAGACAAAGAAGAGCACTCCAGTAGGTATCAAAACATTCAAAGGCCATTTTCTCAAAAGTGAGGTTACAAGTTTATTAACTTTCAAAGCAGAATTACTTTCCCATTGTTCCTCAAATGCAGTGTATGATATATCATTTTGTAGCTTTGTGTCTGCTTTTATCCAATGTTAAAAACACCATTTCAAATTTTGCTACGTAAGACCGAATCAAGGTGGTCGGTCACATATTACACAGAGACCAAGAGCTGAAGAAGTGAAAAGCTGACAGACCATGCTCCATTCTCAGGTGAACTCCATTTGATAATTCAACAGGTGTTCTGCTGAATTGTTTAAAGTGCTTAAAACTTGTTGAAGATGTTAGAACAGTGTTTTATCATACGGTAGCGGTACACTTTCTCCTTATTCCCCACTAGCTAATTGAACCTGGTTGGTTATGTCCAGCATCTTCATCAACATCTGAAGTCTAGTGATGAATTTAAGAGACAGTGACATTGATCCACCTCGATGATATAAGCAATATAGTTTTGTGAGCATAATCAATTTGATTGACTGATTGCGAAGTGTTTGTCCCCGAGCTTTTTTAGAGGAGATGATTATGGGGGAAAGAGTGCTGCCTACAACTGAACACCAGCTAACCCCTGCTGCTTCCCTCTTGGCCCAAGATGGCTGCCACTGCCTGCTCAGTCAGTCGCTGTCGCCTCAAGTCAAATTATTTGGGGAAGAAAGACACTGGTGCTAATTGCCTGTTAAATAATGTTCACAGTACTTGTTTTCATTTTGCTGTAGATAGTGGTCAATTGCGATGCATAGAAAGTGAATTGACGATGCGTGTGTGTGTGTTGGCAGTAGCTGAGGGAGGCTAGATATGTGCCCTCTGATCCCCTTTCCACCAGCTGTGCCTCGTCATGCCATCCCTGGGTGGGTGCCACCCCACCAGCCTGCCCTTACCCGGCACACACAATAGCACACTGCTACACACACACTGCCACACACACTCAAACTGTCACACATTGACTAACTGGGACTGCCGGGGAAGTAAACCACACATTGACTACTGTTTCAATAGTCATTTGAGCCAAAAAAGGTCATAGGATTAAAAGAACACTTAAAAATAGAAGATTATAATAAAGATGGGAAAATGTAGACAATCTACATAACCTGTCATTCTTGTAACCAGTCATTTGAAGGAAGTGATTATGAGGCTTCTTTAGCTCAGAGACAGGGTGAAAATAGGTTGTTTACAAGTAAGCCCTTCAAATATGCAAATATGCAGAGAAGTATATCTCTGTGTCCTTATGAAGGAAGTTAGAGGTAGTTTCGCAAGCCAATACTAACTAGCGTTAGCAAAATGACTGGAAGTCTATGGGTGTCTGTAAGCATGCTAGCAATGGATCGCTAGTTAGCAATGGCTCACACAACTACCACAACTTACTTCATACTGGACACATAAAAATGGTATCCACAAGTTCATCTGACTCTGGGGAAGTAGATAAAGGGCCTCATTGCCCAAATCCCGAAGTATCCCTTTAAGCCCATGCAGACTCACCAATGTGTCCCATATCCCCTTTGGTCCCTGTGGTCCTGGCAGCCCAGGGGTCCAGAACAGTTAGTGGCTACACTGTCTGTATGACACATAGTCAGAGTTACTGTACACACACACACACACACACACACACACACACACACACACACACACACACACACACACACACACACACACACACACACACACACACACACACACTTTAGTGGATAGGTGTGTGTGTGTGTGTGTGTGTGTGTGTGTGTGTGTGTGTGTGTGTGTGTGTGTGTGTGTGTGTGTGTGTGTGTGTGTGTGTGTGTGTGTGTGTGTGTGTGTACAGTAACTCTGACAACGTGTCATACAGACAGTGTAGCCACTAACTGTTCAGGACCCCCTGGGCTAGTACTAAGGATGACCAACCTATTTTGATCACTTTCAGACTAATCCAAAAATAGTGTAGACGTGTTGATTGAACAATGCATAGAAAAGACAAGTATGACAGCAGCTCATTTTGACTCAAGCCTTGTGTAAATGGAAGCAGATCATGGCCTATTAACACTGAGTATTAGAATACATAAGAAACATAGACTTATCAGCAACTAATACAATATATTTGATATACCATGATGAAGTAAAGCCATGTTAAGTTCAGTTGATCCATAAAATAAGATATATTTCCCCCATGAAGCGTGGCACTGCTTTTCCTGGCTCTATGGCTGGCAGTTCTTTTGGCATGTGTGGCATGGAGGGTCCTGTCAATTTTTGAGTGGTCTTGGCAGAGCCTGTCTCAGGGAGCAGGGCTGACCCTGTCTTCTGTCCGAGGCCCATGGCCAGAGAAAAAGAATGATCGATGATTTGTCATCTGGACTACGCTGTGTTGCGGTGCGGCAGGGGCATCCAGCTGGCCTCGATCCACGGACGCCGTCCTGTCACGGAGTGGACACACCGACAATGTAGCCAACAGCAAACGTCACCCCTCAGCACTCCCCATGCTGACAGCCTTTTGTTCAAAAGGTGAGGGAAACTGCCACTGTTATAAAATCGAGGAGGGTTACAGTTTCATGCAGTCTTATAACCAAATACTAAGTGTCCTTTGTCAGTGTTAACTCGGTCATACGATTAGCACATAAATGAAATGATTTTCATTGAAATAATACAAAATGTTAGGCTTTAATGGTTCTTTAATGGCAAACACAAAGAAAGACTTTCCAAACATGCTCAGTGAGAATACTGGAGCAGAACACAATCCAATGGGCATGAAACCAAATTCCTAAAGGCCACTCAGGGAGAAAGGTGTGAGGATACAGATTTGTGGATCAAATGCTCCGGCATGCAGTGTGCCAAATTGAATGATGATGAGGACACTTCAGGCACAAATGGAATAAAAACACAGAAAGAAGTGTCTGGCCTTGGCTGGAGTGCTGCCTGCTCTAGTGAAAAACACTGACACACCATAATAAACAAGGTCAAAAGCTGTCAGGAGAGGTTACCTAAAAGCACACCACCATAATAGCCTTTTCTTCTCACTGCTGTTTAGGCAGAGAGTCACGCCAAGGTAGACCAGCAAACAATGGTCTTAACCCTTGACAGGAATTTCTGCTGTTGAATACAATGTGTCTCATGAGGAACACTGGGCATTTACAGTTGAAGTCGAAAATGTACATACACTTAGGTTGAAGTCATTAAAACTCATTTTTCAACCACTCCACAAACTTCTTGTTAACAAACTATAGTTTTGGCAAGTCGGTTAGGACATCTACTGTCTGCATGACACAAGTAATTTTTCCAACAATTGTTTACAGACAGATTATTTCACTTATAATTCACTGTATCACAAATCCAGTGGGTCGGAACTTTACATACACTAAGTTGACTGTGCCTTTAAACAGCTTGGAAAATTCCAGAAAATGATGTCATGGCTTTATAAGTTTTTGATAGGCTAATTGACATCATTTGAGTCAATTGGAGGTGTACTTGTGGAAGTATTTCAAAGCCTACCTTCAAACTCAGTGCCTCTTTGCTTGACATCATGGCAAAATCAAAAGAAATCAGCCAAGACCTCAGAAAAAAAAACACTTGTAGACCTCCACAAGTCTGGTTCATCCTTGGGAGCAATTTCCAAACTCCTGAAGGTACCACGTTCATCTGTACAAACAATAGGACGCAAGTATAAACACCATGGGACCACGCAGCCGTCATACCGCTCAGGAAGGAGACGCGTTCTGTCTCCTAGAGATGAACGTACTTTGGTGCGAAAAGTGCAAATCAATCCCAGAACAACAGCAAAGGACCGTGTGAAGATGCTGGATGAAACTATCTATATCCACAGTAAAACGAATCCTATATCGACATAACCTGAAAGGCCGCTGAGCAAGGAAGAAGCAACTGCTCCAAAACCGTCATAAAAAGCCAGACTACGGTTTGCAACTGCACATGGGGACAAAGATTGTACTTTTTGGAGAAATGCCCTCTGGTCTGATGAAACAAAAATAAAACTGTTTGGCCATAATGACCATCGTTATGTTTGGAGGAAAAAGGGGGAGGCTTGCAAGCCGAAGAACACCATCCCAACCGTGAAGCACGGGGGTGGCAGCATCATGATGTGGGGGTGCTTTGCTGCAGGAGGGACTGGTGCACTTCACAAAATAGATGGCTTCATGAGGAAGGAAAAGTATGTGGATATATTGAAGCAACATCTCAAGACATCAATCAGGAAGCTAAAGCTTGGTTGCAAATGGGTCTTCCAAGTGGACAATGACCCCAAGCATACTTCCAAAGTTGTGGCAAAATGGTTTCAAGACAACAAAGTCAAGGTATTGGAGTGGCCATCACAAAGCCCTAACCTCAAGAAAAAGCCCTATCGCTGTCCAGTGTCTGTGTTCTTTTGCCCAATTTAATCTTTTATTTTTATTGGCCAGTCTGAGATATGGCTTTTTCTTTGCAACTCTGCCTAGAAGGCCAGCATCCCGGAGTCGCCTCTGCACTGTTGACGTTGAGACTGGTGTTTTGCGGGTACTATTTAATGAAGCTGCCAGTTGAGGACTTGTTGAGGACTCTGTTTCTCAAACTAGACACTCTAATGTACTTGTCCTCTTGCTCAGTTGTGCCCCAGGGCCTCCCACTCTTTATATTCTGGTAAGAGACAGTTTGCGCTGTTCTGTGAAGGGAGTAGTACACAGC
Organism: Salmo salar; assembly: GCF_965601325.2. Taxonomy (NCBI): domain Eukaryota; kingdom Metazoa; phylum Chordata; class Actinopteri; order Salmoniformes; family Salmonidae; genus Salmo; species Salmo salar. The sequence goes on from NC_138311.1 coordinate 31,998,870, forward strand.
GTTGTACGAGATCTTCAGGTTCTTGGCAATTTCTCGCATGGTATAGCCTTCATTTCTCAGAACAAGAATAGACTGACGAGTTTCAGAAGAAAGGTCTTTGTTTCTGTCCATTTTGAGCCTGTAATCGAACCCACAAATGCTGATGCTCCAGATACTCAACTAATCTAAAGAAGGCCAGGTGTATTGCTTCTTTAATCAGGACAACAGATTTCAGCTGTGCTAACATAATTGCAAAAGGGTTTTCTAATGACCAATTAGCCTTTTAAAATGCTAAACTTGGATTAGCTAACACAACGTGTCATTGGAACACAGAAGTGGTGGTTGCTGATAATGGGCCTCTGTACACCTATGTAGATATTCCATAAAAAATCTGCCATTTCCAGCTACAATAGTATTTTACAACAATAACAATGTCTACACTGTATTTCTGATCAATTTTATGTTATTTTAATAGACAAAAAATATACTTTTCTTTCAAAAACAAGGACATTTCTAAGTGACCCCAAACTTTTGAACGGTATTGTATGTTATGTGTCTGCATATTTCTCTTCCATTAGCACATATTGAGACATCTCTATACACTAGGGCCGTGGTAGTAATAGGCAGTAATGTGTTATGAATATTTGTCTAAACGTCTGTGCTGCTCATTGTCTCTGACTGCTCTGAGGTGGCTGAGTTCACACAGGTCAGGAGGACAGGGAGGTCACGCTCATTACCCTTTCTGTCACTGCCCGCCCTCCTCCTCTTTCCCTCTCTCCCTTCCTTCCTCCCTCCCTCCGCTCCTATCATTTATTTATCTGCGCCAGACCTCAAATACATTCAGTGGTTCAGGGGTCAGGGAGCGGGCCGGGACGACCTCGGTTTCGACTGGCTAATGAACGAGGGAGACAGACCCCCTCATGTTTATTTCCCAGCTTTGCTGAGAGCAGGAGTCCCGGGAGAGACAGAGACAAAGCTGCTGAATGATAATCAGCACTTTGTGTTTTAATATGCCTGGTCCCCCGGCATATGGATGGAGAGATGGAAGGATGAGGAGAGAAGCGAGCCACTTACAGGAGGGATGATGGTGGTGTCTAAGGAAGTGACTCAGGTTCGCGTCCCCTGAAAGGGAATGGTCGTAGACGAATGAGCCGTGAATCAAATGCTCTGTCGCTCCCCTGAAAGCAGGTGGCTGTTTCTGTCTTACACTAAGAGCACCTCATTCTACAATACAGACCATTTCATTTTCACGAGACATTGCTTAACTGGGCAGCAAATGAAAGTGTTGGCATATGTTGGATGTGAAACATTTTGTTTCACACTGAATAGTTTCTTATTGCAAAGTGCAAAGCTGCATGTCTCAAACTGTTAGCCATTTTCTAGATCACGGGACCCAAATGTGCTTGGATACATTTATTTAATCATTTGGACACCAGCCCTAGATAATATTTACACTCAAGTTATTTTGGTCCCTTAACCTTTTGGGGCTAGGGGGCAGTATTTTCACGGCTGGATAAAGAAACGTGCCCGATTTAATCTGGTTACTAATCCTACCCAGTAACTAGAATATGCATATACTTATTATATATGGATAGAAAACACCCTAAAGTTTCTAAAACTGTTTGAATGGTGTCTGTGAGTATAACAGAACTCATTTGGCAGGCAAAACCCTGAGACATTTTCTGACAGGAAGTGGATACTTGATGTGTTGAATTACCTTTAAGCCAATGCCATTGAAACACACAGGGGCTGATTAATGTTTTGGCACTTCCTATTGCTTCCACTAGATGTCACCAGCCTTTATAAAGTGTTTTGAATCTTCTACTATGAGATCTGACCGAACAAGAGCCTTGGAACGGTGATGGCCGATTAGACTCTGGCGCACGAGGTCATGTTGGGTACCCTCGTTCCAAAACGTTTTAAAAGAGAATGCATTCGTCCACCTTGAATATTATTCATGTTCTGGTTAAAAAAGGCACTAATGATTTATGCTATACAACGTTTGACATGTTTGAACGAACGTAAATATATTTTTTCCCCTCGTTCATGAAGTGAAGTCCGGCGGGCTTAGATCATGTGCTAACAACACGGAGCTTTTTGGACATAAATGATGAGCTTTTTTGAACAAAACTACATTCGTTATGGACCTGGGATTCCTGGAAGTGACATCTGATGAAGAGAATCAAAGGTAATGGATTATTTACATAGTATTTTCGATTTTAGATCTCTCCAACATGGCCGTTTGTCTGTATCGCAAAGCGTATTTTTCTGGGCGCAGTGCTCAGATTATTGCAAAGTGTGATTTCCCAGTAAGGTTATTTTTAAATCTGGCAAGTCGATTGCGTTCAAGAGATGTAAATCTATAATTCTTTAAATGACAATATAATATTTTACCAATGTTTTCTAATTTTAATTATTTAATTTGTGGTGCTGACTTGACTGCTGGTTATTGAAGGGAAACGATTTCCTGAACATCAACGCCATAGTAAAACGCTGTTTTTGGATATAAATATGAACTTGATAGAACTAAAAATGCATGCATTGTCTAACATAATGTCCTAGGACTGTCATCTGATGGAGATTGTAAAAGGTTAGTGCATCATTTTAGCTGGTTTTATGGTTTTGGTGACGCCTGTCTTTGAATTGACAAAACATTACACACAGCTATTGTCAATGTACTCTCCTAACATAATCTAACTTTATGCTTTCGCCGTAAAACCTTTTTGAAATCGGACAACGTGGTTAGATTAAGGAGATGTTTATCTTTCAAAGGGTGTAAGATAGTTGTATGTTTGAAAAATTTGAATTTTGACATTTATTTGGTTTCAAATTTGCCGCTCTTGAAATGCACCTGCTGTTGATAGGGTGCACCACGGGTGGCACGCTAGCGTCCCACATAGCCCCAAGAGGTTTTAACTTCACTTTATCTAATGTAACATGACTGACTGGCAGTGTCATATAGAAGTGTTGACCCCAATTCTGTATGTCTGTCAGGAAGGAGGTGCTTGTCCTTCAGACTGACTTTTAACCATGCTGGCCTAAGCAGAATGATGTCTTGGTGTGTTTGTGTGTGTATGTGTAAGAGGGTGATGGTGAGTGGGTGGAGGACTGGGATCAAGTGGGATAAAGAGGTGAAAGTAGATGTCACACAGCATTTCACAACATTTAAACAAACTGCATCTGACTCATTTTGTCTGATTTTTCACTGTTTTACTTCAAACTGGTGAAACTGGTTTACAAAATGCAATTCAGTTTTTTCTGTATAAACTTTCATCCAGGGTACATTATTACAGGTAGTAATAAGTTAGCTTCATGTTAGTTAAATGCCATGTTTATTGAAATGCCTATAAGTTATTAATGTTTTAATAAGATGAGACAAAGTAGATGCAACAAGTCTCAATACCATTAACTACAGTCTTTGACACGTTAATATTTCTACGTGTGTGTGTGTGTGTGTGTGTGTGTATCTCTCTATGCATCTCTCCTCCAGTCTTTTCGATGGAGTTCAGGAGTCTCTCCTTTGGATCCAGGACACACTCACACACACTGCACCCCAGCGTCCTCATTGTGTTGACAATTGTTGATGCCCATGCCGTTGTGGGGGCAGTCAAACACACTGGATTCTGTGCCTGTGCAGCGCAGGTCATCAAACCAGATCTTACCCACTCCTAAAAGAATCACAACAGAATCCACAGGCCAAGTCCAGGAGATTCAACAATGAACAATGAGAAATTCATAAATATATGTAGAGTAAAACAAAACTCAACCAGGAAGGATCTCTATACATCCTCAGTAGGAACAAACAGACAAAACCAAATGGAGGATCTATGGAAGTGATAAGGTAGACGATGGACTCACCGGGGCTTGCCGTGTAGACTGAAGAGGCTCTTTGGTACCCAAGCATCTTGCAGAGCACTGTCCCATCCAATGTGTCGAAGCTGTCGTCACACACCGTACCCCACTGGTTCAACCACATCACCTCCACTCTCCCACGAGTACCCCCACCAACAATGCGCACATTCGCTGTCACCAGAGAGAAAGACATTTAAAAATACCTTATACACGCAAATTATTGAAAATGAACAGTTCTGTATTCCAGGTCCATAGACCAATGATTATTCACATTAATATTCAGTTAAATTAATACATATCATATTTACATACAGTTTATATTTATGTAAACAAATGCACACCAGCACATATGTGTGTGTGTGTGTGTGTGTGTGTGTGTGTGTGTGTGTGTGTGTGTGTGTGTGTGTGTGTGTGTGTGTGTGTGTGTGTGTGTGTGTGTGTGTGTGTGTGTGTGTGAGGCTCCATAGCTCCACCTGCACTTTCACCCTTTTCTCCACGTGGACCTTGGCTTCCAGGACTTCCAGGCAACCCTGGAATACCTAGGACATGCAGAAGTTAAAATTAAACACACACACACACACACACACACACACACACACACACACACACACACACACACACTCACACGCAATCCCGCACGAACGCACAAACACACAAATTAAACACACTCACACGCAATCACGCAATCACGCACACACACACACACACACACACACAGACACACACACCAGCAGGTCCTCTTGTTCCATTAACACCAGCAGGTCCTCTTGGTCCTGCGGAAGAAGAACAAGAGCCACAAATTTGTACAAAAAGTCATACATGACACTTCACATGATTAAAATAACAACTAACGTTAGGATAATATAATAAAGATGGGAAAATGTAGACAATCTACATAACCTGTCATTCTTGTAATCAGTCATATGAAGGACGTGATTACGAGGCTCCTATAGCTCAGAGACAGGGTGAAATTCACCTTCAGGTCCTATGGGTCCAGGTTCTCCTGTCGGCCCTGTGTCACCCTTCAGACCACGGGCCCCTTTTACTCCATCCCGCCCCTGGACACCTGGAAGATTCACAGCACACTATGTCACACTCGCTCTACAATGTGGAGGCTATACAGTACAGTAAAGATGAAAATGCAAAAATCTGAAAAAATTTGCACACAGTCACACACACTAACATGTAAAGGCAACCTCATGCTTGGCCTCATGAAACAGTTAAACATCAACAGTTATTTACCAGTGTCCCCTTTAGTTCCATTCTGGCCTGATATCCCTGGTAAACCTGTGAAGAGGTTGGAAGGTAAAGGTTAGAGGTGGCAACAAGAGTAAAGAGTAGACCAGGTTCAGCTTGTTGTTGAATAGTAAAAAAATTGGTTGTTTACAAGTAAGCCATTCAAATATGCAAATATGCACAGAGAAGTATATCTCTGTGTACAGTACGAAGGAAGTTAGAGGTAGTTTTACGAGCCAATGATAACTAGCATTTGCACAATGACAGAAAATCTATGGGTATCTGCTAACATGCTAGCAGATACCCATAGGACTTCCAGCCATTGCACTAGTTAGCATTGGCTCACGCAACTACCACAACTTACTTCATACTGGACACAGAGACATAAAAATGGTATCCACAAGTTCATCTGACTCTGGGGAAGTAGATAAAGGGCGCCATTGCCCAAATCCCGAAGTATCCCTTTAAGCCCATGCAGACTCACCAATGTGTCCCATATCCCCCTTTGGTCCCTGTGGTCCTGGCAGCCCAGGGGGTCCTGAACAGTTAGTGGCTCCACTGTCTGTATGACACACACACACACACACACACACACACACAGACTATCCACTAAAGATAATCAAATACATGCACATTAAAACACTTAACACAGGGGAACTTCACCCCTTTTCAACATCATATACATTTTCTCCGGCACCATAGCAGTGGCTACTTGTCGTGAAGTGGCTATGCTAAGAACAATGTACTGTATTTGAGATGAAGCAAGCAGAACTCCAAACTACCTTTATTTCCAGAATGCATTCACTCAGCACTTCTAATTTCAATTCAGATGACATAAAATGGACAGATTTCACAATAATGATCTGCTGATATGGTTTCCGTATTAATGTGACAACAGGAACAGAAACTAAGGCTGAAATGGAAATGGAACTACTGCATGAAAAGGTCACAAGTTAATTTGAGGAAGTCATGATGACTTTATATTTATGATAACTCATAATATAGGATAATATAAAAGATACATTTAGTGGGGAATATTTATATTTATGACTGTTAACCCCAAAAGTGGAGTTTGAGCCTATTGTCAGGAGTCAATCTCCTACCTATTGAAGGGAGGAAGGGAATTGAGCGTTGTGCTCACCAGGCTGTTAAGACTATTAACAGTGAGGGTGATTATGTTCAAATATACATTTCCTTTCCTGGAGAGAAATAATAGTATCTGCCTAGGCAGCAGCAGCTTTAACCATCTAACCTACACTTTTTCAAATGCATTAATGTCACCCCTCGAAAGCTTTTGAAGAGTCAGGGCTAGTTTTTCAGCAATAAAAAATGCAATCAAATATGAATCAAGGGCATATTTATTTTGATTGGGCTGTGGGACATCAAGTGCACGACACACATTTACTCTGTGACGGATGGGGTGAGAGCGGGGGAGAGAGGCGGAGTCAGAAGGAAAAGGGGGGAATATTCAGTATTCCTGACACAATTAGACAACTCCACCTGCAGACCCGGCCCCTGTGAAACTGTCAATAATTAATCTAGCCTCCGAATGTCTCTTAGACTAAAAGAGCTCACTAATACCACAGTACTTCAACCAAACTATGGTGAAATATTCCCAGGATGTCCACTAGGGAGTTGTAAAGTTAGTGTTGATGCATGGGTAATTGTCGTGGTAAACAGTCAACTTATCCACCATGTTTTCCACAACTCTACTGCTTGAGTTCTATACCATGTTAGTAATAATGGATTTACCGGGTGCACCAGCTGGTCCTTGTGGTCCAGTGGCACCATCTTCACCTGAAACATTGACATGTTATAGAGTTGAGGTACTGAATGGAGATCAATAGTGGTATAACCACAAGTGTACTCTGTGTGAGCCAGTGGATATGAGCATTAAGAACCACAGACTACTAAATGCATTGCTATGACATAAAAGACCAGTAATAATGTCTCATTTCCTATTGGGGTTTAGATTGAGGTTACGGTTTGATATCAGTAGGAGTAAGGTGAATCACCTTTGGGTCCTGGTTCCCCTGGTTTTCCCTTGGCTCCAGTCTGGCCATCAACTCCAGGGTCTCCTTTTTGTCCTGTCTCACCTGGAACACAGTAACCCTCTCACTATCTACTGTCTCACCTGGAACACAGTAACCCTCTCACTATCTACTGTCTCACCTGGAACACAGTAACCCTCTCACTATCTACTGTCTCACCTGGAACACACAGTAACCCTCTCATTATCTACTGTCTCACCTGGAATACAGTAACCCTCTCACTATCTACTGTCTCACCTGGAACACACAGTAACCCTCTCACTATCTACTGTCTCACCTGGAATACAGTAACCCTCTCACTATCTACTGTCTCACGTGGAACACAGTAACCCTCTCACTATCTACTGTCTTACCTGGAACACAGTAACCCTCTCACTATCTACTGTCTCACCTGGAACACACAGTAACCCTCTCACTATCTACTGTCTCACCTGGAACACACAGTAACCCTCTCATTATCTACTGTCTCACGTGGAACACAGTAACCCTCTCACTATCTACTGTCTCACCTAGAACACACAGTAACCCTCTCACTATCTACTGTCTTACCTGGAACACAGTTACCCTCTCACTATCTACTGTCTCACGTGGAACACACAGTAACCCTTTCACTATCTACTGTCTCACCTGGAACACAGTAACCCTCTCACTATCTACTGTGTCACGTGGAACACAGTAACCCTCTCACTATCTACTTATATACAATAGCAAACATTAAATGTTACTGAGTGAATTACATCAAATTAGCTTTACATAGAACAGCCACATATCACTTGACAGAGAAAGGTCTGTATGAAACATAATTGATATTAAGTTTGATGGATTCTTAATTTTTCTTTGATGAATTATGTTATTGTGAAAAATACAATCATTGCCTCAAAAAAAGGTACTTATCCATGTTATCTGACTGAAACTGTCTGCCTGCTTACTAAACGGGTGTAGTTAGCATCCACTCTATAGTGTGATGAAGGATGGCATTTTGGTAGGACGACCTATTGGAAAACACCTGACAGACTCTAATGATAATATGTTAGCTTGTGTGAAAGTCCATCCCTGATTGAGACTTCATACAGGGGTAAATGCATTGACTAAGCAGTGGGTTATTATGAAACGGAGAGGCAGGAAGATAATTCATCCTCCACTTTCTCTGATCCTGACTGGAGATGACAGGTCATCAGTTCATCATTACTGGACAGACGAGAAGCTAAATGCTAATGCTACATATTTCCTCTCCTACAACCCTCCAATGTGTGGTAGAGTTAGATTGGTGCTGAGCTAACATTGGCTGTTGCAGTGACACAGTGATGCCACTACAATGGAGCAATGTAAAGCTTTAGGTGGACTCGCCTGTGTCTCCCTTCTCCCCCCTCGCACCAGTTGCCCCGCTCACACCACGTGGACCTAGGGAAACCATAGCATCAAATTACATGGGAAATACAAGCTTGTGGTGTAAGGGGCATTGATACCTCTCTTACTCTCTTCTATGGTTGTTGATTTTGCACTAAGGATGAGGGGACTTACCAATAGGTCCTTGTGGGCCTGGTGGAGCTGCAATGCAAAATTAACCTGCATTATTACACCAGATACACTCTTGTGTTGTAATTTGTACTTTGCAAAGCATAATGACAAAATATGTGTGTATACCTATGTCCATGTGTAACCATATTTTATGTAAAATGTAAGATCTATCAACCTGGACATCCTGCCATTTCTTACAGTAACTACCTTTGAGGAATCTGAGTGCATTCACTGTGTCCTGAAGGAGAGTGGTGCTGGCATTTATCACGCCCAGGTCTGTCCTCAGCTGGCCCAGCTGTCCATCCTCCCCACATAGGCTGCTGACCTGGGTCTGTAACCTCCCCAGGTCTCCTCTGAGAGAGTTGGACTCCAGGCTGGTGTTTCTGGCCAGGGTATGTAGGTCCTCCTCCTGGTCCGTCCCCAGGGGGATGTGGATGTCGGTCAGCGCCGTTGTCCTGGAGCCAGAGGAGGAGAAACAACAAGACTCCTTCGAAAAGACTGGGGGAGAGGTGCACAGAGACAGACAAATACTGTCACTAATACAGGAAGTCGTGTGTTGATGCAGTTCAGGATATAATGGAAAATCTGGTTTCTCCTTTACATTAGACAAACGTGCTTGAACCATTTTGGACATAAAACCAACCAATGGTTGATGTACCTTTGTAAAGGAGGAAGGCATTCAGTGCAGTCAGAAGGATGAGGTAAACAACAATAATATTCAGACATCGCTGTGCTCCTCTGGCCTTGGCTGGTTTCAGATCTGAAACATGTTGACATGAACACAAACAACATTTATGCTACATTCCAAACGGGCCCCTACCACCTACTCCGCTACGCATTTGTCCAAGTCAAGCAGTGGGTTACTCTGGTAGAACGAGCTGATGTGATCCTCTCCTCTTTCTACTGATGTTTCCATGTTACTCCAAAGTGACAGACAACACCCCTGAGATCCTCATCAAGACCCTCTTATAACAACGCATCATTACATAAAAAACATAAAAACCCACACATTGACACATAGCGAAAGTCATCTGATTTGGGGCTGAGGTTGCAAAAATGAGCTATATTGACAGTGTTGACAGCAATCTGTTGAAAAAGGGAAGTAGCATGGGGTATATCCGTTTGGATGATCCTGACACTAAATTCTACATCTCCTGCTAAGAATGTCAGTTCCATTGCCTTTCACAGGAAGTACTGTTTCTCGAGAAGTATACCAAAAGTATACAAAAACATTATCTTTCATTGAAACTGCTACACAAAAGCATACAAGTAATCATATTGCTTAAACCTATCCAATTCATGTTCTGTCAAGGGGTAGGGATAACAGGTAGGGATTTAGAATTCAGATAAATGCATCCCTTGGAATATGGAGAAATGATCTCAACAAACCCACAGACATGGCTGCACTCTTCTGGCCATTTCTCTATTTCTGCCTCAGTGTAGAAAGTCAGGATGTTGAGCTTAGTTAATAGCACTCATCTACTGTAGGTTGCCACAGCAGGTGCGTCTGGCCAGTGAATATAAAGATAGAATTCAGTGCTGTCTGCGGTCTCTGCACATGGCGAAAGCTCTGGCTAGAATGCTTCTTTTTTGCAGTGCATAGACAGTACTTCTACTTCTGTTTCAGTCTCCACCACCACTTTCAGATTGTGTACCATAGCAATCTTATCCCTCCCAGTTATGTCCTCACAAGGATTGTCTCCCTGAAGAGTTTGAATGTAGTTACAATAAATTACCATTCACTGTATTGAAGATCATCCAAGCCACTTTATAATGTAATAATATAATACATCCAGACAGTTTTATTCAAAGCACCATGCTCTACCAACTGAGCTACAGCGGATCACACTTTGTACCAATTCAAGGTGAATTGGGTAAAGAACATACTTTGAAATAAGAAAGGCCACATAGGGCCCTAGCACCAGGGGTGGAATATAAGAAAAATCACACAAATAGCTCACTACTGTTGAATCACCAGGCCTTTGGCGCAAGAAGAACTTACAAGTAAAAATGTTGTCCCTGTGACCCCCAGGTCCACCCATGCTTACCGCTGCTCTGGAAGGTGTACATGTCCGTCCTGCTCAGTTTCATGTCCAAGTCAAGCAGTGGGTTACTCTGGTAGAACGAGCTGATGTGATCCTCTCCTCTTTCTACTGATGTTTCCATGTTACTCCAAAGTGACAGACAACACCCCTGAGATCCTCATCAAGACCCTCTTATAACAACGCATCATTACATAAAAAACATAAAAACCCACCCATTGACACATAACGAAAGTCATCTGATTTGGGGCTGAGGTTGCAAAAATGAGCTATATTGACAGTGTTGACAGCAATTTGTAGAAAAAGGGAAGTAGCATGGGGTATATCCGTTTGGATGATCCTGACACTAAATTCTACATCTCCTGCTAAGAATGTCAGTTCCATTGCCTTTCACAGGAAGTACTGTTTCTTGAGAAGTATACCAAAAGTATACAAAAACATTATCTTTCATTGAAAACTGCTACACAAAAGCATACAAGCAACGAAAACAACATTACAACTCTCTCTCTCTCTCTCTCTCTCTCTGGTGGGGATCTGTGGGTCAAAGGTTATATAGGTTACTGTTACCCCCTGTTGCTTCTCTCACCATCTATACTCTTACTCCTTCTTTCTCCTTTCTCCTTTCTTCCTTCAACTGTTTTGTTGTCTCTCTCTATCCCCTCCTCTCTCTCCTTCTCTATCCCTCTCTCTTAGATGTGAAATCCCAACGAGAGGACAGCACTGAACAGGCTCATCTGATTTTTGATTGCATCCTGCCACCTTGTGGTCATTGGACAGAAGGCAATCTAAGGAATGAAAACAACACTTCCCTGCCTGCCCTAATGTGCATTTAATGCGGCTGTGCACTGCAGTTTATTGGATTAGATGAAGGAAATGTGGCTCTATCTCAATTGCCTAAATCTGCCCTCTCCTTGGCCAGGTTCCACAGCTAAGGCAATGTAATGCAACTACCAATGTTTGCGTGCCAGGTCATTGACTGTGTCATAAACTGACAAACTGCTATAACATATATGTGGTTTGCTGATACTTAAAATACCTATCGAGGCTTTGGAAGATGTATCAGCAACGTCTAAGCTCTGGAACAGGGCCCTTGTCTCCACCCCTTCATCTGCACTGATCAGTGCTTTGAAGGAAAAGAGGAGAGGATAAGTAGCCTAGGCCCATAGCTGTTGATATCCACTCTCACAGCAGAGATCCCTAATGATGACCGGAACTGTGGAAAGAGATTCTCTGCATCAGAAACACAAAAACAACCAAGGACATCCACAAGGGTGAGACATGTTAAACCAAGAAACCAAAGAGTATAGCCTACCCGCTTACTCAGGAGAGAGACCTCACCACAGCACTCTGTATGAAACGAATTTCTCAGGATTATGTTCTTAAAAGACACCAAAAGCCCATTCTGATGGGAATAGGGCTCACATAAAACCTTATCTTTATCAGGTGTTTGAGAAGAAATTCACTAGATCAGGCAACATGACAAATCACGAGAGAAACCTAACCATTGCTCAGAGTGTGAAGAGCATATCTCTCAGCCATGGCACCTGAAACAACAACACCAGCACACTCAAACAGAAGGAGGGAACCCCTTAACTTATTCTCATTATGGAAAGACCTTCACTGAATCAAAAGTCCTAGGATAACCCCAGAAATTACATAGCCAACAGAAACTGTATCATTACTCTGACTTTGTGAGCTTGTGTGGCCTACCATTTCGAGGCTGAGCCGTTGCTCCCAGACCTTTCCGCAGCTCTAGCAGGGCAGAAATTTGACAAACTGACTTGTTGGAAAGGTGGCATTCTATGACAGTGCCACGTTGAAAGTCACTGAGCTCTTCAAGTTTTATTCACAGTACATTTGTGTTAGTTAGGCTAGCTGTGTTTCTGTCAGGTTTCTGTACTGCACATATGATGGTAGAGAGTGCAAAGCAAATGTGCACCCGTTTGATACAAATCATCATATCATTCTGCCAGGTAGGCCAACTTTGCAGTCAACATTTAATTGGGAAGGTTTTGGGGGAAAATTACTTTCATCATGTAATGAGAATTTTATAGAGCCAATAGCTTACCTTTAGAAGTGTTTACTTCAGGCTGACTACTAGCATCTATAGTGTTGCAATGTCCCATAACTGTCAAAATCAACTTGAATATCGACTAAATTAGTTTTGCAGCGACACAATTCGAAAGGAAGGCTACAGCTACATTTTTCCCTTGTACTGTTTGCAATTCACATATTATTATTTTGATTCCCATTATTATATTAATTAAGGAATAATGCCCTCAGAAGCCAGTGTTCGAAGGATATATTGGTACAGGTGTCAGGCCTGAGACGAAGTCGAGGGCTGGCAAACAGTGCCAATATATCTTCCAAACATCGGCTTCTCGGGCATCAGCACTTAATTAATAGAATCATGGGAATCAAAATAATAATTTGTGAATTGCCAACAGTTACCAATATATTCAAATAATAATTGACATATTTTCATTAAAAACATTATTTTCATGAATGTACTCATGCTATTTCATCATTCCACAAGATATAGTCCATACACAAATCTAGGGTTGCTGTACTTTGGAATATAACCATTAAGACACATGAAATACCCAAACATATGTTCAACAACCACACCACAGTACAATACTATAATGCATATAAAATATCCACACTCTATACAATACTACATTATCCTTCAATATAATATCAAACACATTCTGTATCCCATCTGGTGATAATGGGCTGCGTCTAGACATGGCAGCCAGACCCAGATCCCCCGCCTAAACACTGGCACAGGATCTGGTCTGACCAGTCGAAAGACCACTGTTGCAAAACATCAGAACCGGGCCACCCGTGCGAACGCAGCCACTGACTCACTCCAATATCTAATACAAAATCATACACCCAACAAGACAAACAAAGCTCTAGTGGGCAAACCAAAAATAAATAATACTTTTTTAAAAGATTTTAAAAAACAACAACAAAAATAGGGGGTTAACTAAAGCTTGATAGGCTACACATCATAATAATCTGTTCTGAAAAGGGGTCAGAGAAAGGGGGTAGTACAACTTCTGTAACGTTTTTCAATGTGATACAAGTATTGTATTTTTCCCACTTCCCAAAGCAAAGTGTCCATTCTTTGTATTAGTCGAAAAGATCATCTGTCAAGCTGCTACCCTGCTAAGTAAGAGGTGCCATTCTCCTAAAGTGGGAGTGTGAGCTGACTTCCATTGTTGAATTAGTAACCTTCTACCTAACACCCCTGCAGGTTGGACCCAGTCCTAGTCTGAGGTGGAAAGGTCCTCAGTAGAGGAAGGTCTCCCAGCATATATAGCCAAGGACAAAATGGGACCTGGAACCCTACAACCCTCAATGCTTTCATGTACCTGTGACCAGAACTCTTGAGCTGTGGGACTGCCCCACAAGACATGTACAGGTGGGCCCTCTGCAAGACATCTCCAGCAGTCAGGGTTGTCTTTTGACTTGGCCCAGTGGAACTTGGAGGGTGTCCAGTATATTCTGTTGATGACCTTAAAGTGAATCAGTCTGGTTCGAATTTCACTTGACATTTTCCTGGAATTTTTTGGGGATGTCTGACCATTCTTTTTCTGAGAAAGAAACCTCTAGATCAGCTTCCCATACCATTTTTGAATGAAGAGGTTTCTGAGCACTCCTTTAGCAGCAGGCCATAATAGAGTGAGGCTTCGTGTCCCTTGCCATAAATAGAAAGGATATGTGAAGGAACGTTACCAGAGAGAGGAGCGCCAGGGGGTCCAAAAGTACTTCTAAGCAAACTCAGAATTAGTAAATGTCTCCAAAATTGGTGCCAAATTCCTCCTGCAGGTCCCCAAATGATTTAATGTTACTGTCCCAATAGAGGTCACCTTATACCTTTCTGAAGTCATACGCTACACAAAAAAAAGGGATTTGGCAATACACAATTTAGCGTTCCACCACAAACTGGAGCCTAGATTTGAAAAATATTCAAAAAACAGCATACTGTATGTGAGACTCCAGACCCATTGTAAGCAAATGTGATATGATGGGATGGGCTCATGTCTCAGACGGCAGGGCAGCAATAACACAGCTAAGAAGAGGAAGAGGGTGACAGAGGTGATTTTCTAAAATGTACCATGGAGGGGTCCTTTCAGGGGATAGGGACCAATGCGCTAGATGTCTCAGACTAAATGCATAATTGTAAAGCAATAAGTCGGGGATCCACAGTCCACCCTGGTCCACGGGTCTCTGAGGTTTTCGCAAAGCGCATTTTAGGGCGTTTTCCATTCCACTAGATATTATTACATAGTCTATGTAACTCAATGAAGTATTTTATAGGTTTTCTAATAGGGAGACCTTGCAGAATGTAGTTCAATTTTGGAACAACGTTCATTTTTTAAATATTGGCCTTACCCCACAGAAATAGGAAAAGGGGGGTCCACCTATCAATATTTGATTTTAATCGATCTAGGAGGGGCTCTATGTTCAGACAGCTGGGGTGGAAATGTGATACCAAGGTAGTTTAAGCCCTTGTCTGGCCACTTAAAGTTGCCTACCTGAAAAAGTGTTTCAGGGCAGTAGGAGTTCAGGGGGAGGGCTTATCCTGATCATTTAGAGAAACAATTGATAGTTGACAGTAATGATGGGGCAGATTTTCCTGGGTCTGAAACAAACAGCAATATGTAATCGCCATAGAGCATCAGTTTGTGGGTAGTTGGACCTATCTGGATACCAGGAAAGTTGTGGTCGAGACGGATAGCTGCCGCTAATGGTTCCAGTGCCAAAGCAAAAAGATGGGGACTAAGTCCGTAACCCTGTCTTGAGCCTCGGTACAGCGAAGCATGGTGAGATAAATCATTCCATCCAATGTTCTCTCGTAGCCTGCTCACACGCGCCCCACACCAATGTTATGGCGAGTAGGGGTCAGTAACGGATAGTGAGGATGGGTAAGTGTTTGAACTGTCCCTTATGATGAACTTGACAGGGTGGTGAAAGTGCAAGGTGATGAGCTTGATGCTCCTTTCCAATAAGTATCCAAGGGCTTATTGTGGTGACATGATGATCAATGCTTGGCTGCCATTTGACAAATTCAAATTATCTCGCTTTTTTGTCCATAATAATTTGATAATGTAGGCTATAACCGCACTGTATCTGCAAGCTGTTGGCTAGAGCACTTGCCAATACCAGTGGGCACATTCGTTATATAACGCACAAAAGACACCACCATGTCAAACAAACAAATTATCTGTGGCATTTATAAAATTGTACCGAAACTTCCTGTTTCCATTACAGCTGTCGTGATTTTTTTTTTATATGGTATGACTTTACAATAATAAATACTGGGGTTAGTGTGCCTTATTCTTAGCCTCGTGAACCAGCCTGATCTCACGAGCTTACATGAATGGTCTGGTAATACAAGGCTACCTTATTCTGGTTTAGGATCAATAATGGTAGGACGAAATTGGAAGACTTGTGAGGGTGTGCTGCTGTGAATGACCACAAGGTGGTTCCCTGACATTGCACTAACAAAACTGGCATCAAACACACTGCTAAGACATTTGATTCGCTATGATAAGCTGTTATATTTTGACAGTTATTGTCTTCTACCCCACATTTCAAGTGATCCTTAATTACATTACTGACGTTCTGATATTAAGAGACATTGTTTGTTGTCCCTTAATGATTATTATTATTTTTTTTACATTTTGTTCTCAGACAACAGCTACAGTATGTCTGACAATGCCAACAATGTAGGTTCATATCATACAATCTCTTGTCCCATATAATTGGCATGTAGCGAATATCTTTGTATTTTGTATCCCTAAGAGTTGTAGGGCCTACACACTTGTTCCATAGAAAATAGGCTTATGTATTATTAGGTTAGGTGCCTTCAGAAAGTGTTCACACCTCTGGACTTTTTCCACATTTGGTTGTTACAGGCTGAACTGTAACCCCATAAAGTGGAATTATGCTTTTTGAAATGTTTACTAATTCATTTAAAATGAAAAGCTGAAATGTTTTGCGTCAATAAGTTTTCAACCCTTTTGTTATGGCAAGCCTAAATAACGTTCAGGAGTAAACATTTGCTTAATAAGTCACATAATAAGTTGCATGAACTCACTCTGTGTGCAATAACAGTATTTAACATGATTTTTGAATGACTATCTCATCTCTGTACGCCACACATACAAGTAAGTATCTGTAAGGTCCCTCAGTGGAGCAGTGCATTTCAAACACAGATTCAACCACAAAGACCAGGCAGGTTTTACAATGCCTCGCAAAGAAGCGCACTTATTGGTAAAGGGGTAACAAACTAAAAAAAAGCAGCCATTGTATATCCCTTTGAGCAGGGTGAAGTTATTACATTTTGGATGGTGTATCAATACACCCAGTCACTACAAAGATACAGGCATCCTTCCTAACTCAGTTGCTGGAGAAGAAGGACACTGCTCAGGGATTTCACCATGAGGCCAATGTTACAGAGCTTAATGGCTGTGATAGGATAAAACTGAAGATGGATCAACAACATTGTAGTTACTCCACAAAACTAACCTAATTGACAGAGTGAAAAGAAGGAAGCCTGTACAGAATAAACATATTCCAAAACATGCATCTTGTAGTGCAATAAGGCACTAAAGCAAAACTGCAGAAATTAACTTCATGTCTTGAATACAAAGCGTTATGTTTTGGGCAAATCCAACAGAACACATCTCGGAGTACCACTCATTACATTTTCAAGCATGGTGGTGGCTGCACCACGTTAAGGGTATATGCTTGTCATTGGCAAGGAGTACATAGTTTTTTTTTATGATGAAAATAAACGGAATTGAGCTAAGCACAAGCAAAGTCCTAAAGGAAAACCTGGTTCAGTCTGTTTTCCAACAGACACCGGGAGACAAATTCACCTTTCAGCAGGATAATCTATAACACAAGGTCAAATATACACTGGAGTTGCTTACCAAGAAGACATTGAATGTTTCTGAGTGATCTAGTTACAGTTTTGATTTATATTGGCTTGAAAATCTATGGCAAGACTTAAAAATGTCTGTTTATCAATGATCAACAACCAACATGACAGAGCCTGAAGAATGTTTTTAAGAATAATGTGGAAATATTGTGCAATCCAGGTGTGGGAAGCTCTTAGAGATTTACCCCAAAAGACTCACAACTGTAATCACTGCCAAAGGCGATTCTAACAGACTCAGGGGGTTGAATACTTTTCTAATCAAGATATATTAGTGCTTTATTTTTCATGAATTTCTTACAAATGTTAGAATTTTTCTTCCACTTTGACATTACAATTAAATACATTTGAATCCCACTTTGTAACACAACAAATATGGAAAAAGTAAAGTGGTGTGAATACTTTCTGAAAGCACGGTATGTTAAAAAAATGTTTTTTAAATAATGTGTAGTTTGGTAATTAGGCTATCAAATTATTACTGGCCATTGGTGGACATATTAGATTATTGTTCTACCATGCTTAAAAATATCGCCCAATATAATAATCTGGCCTATGTCTTGCAGTGTGATAGGTCATTCTGCAGTGTAGAATTATGTTTTATAAATAGTCAATTAAATCTGTTTTCATTTTAGTTGTTCCAGTATACTATAGTGAATTGTAAAGACAGAAAATCGTAAATTATCTTATAATTAAAACCATATGCGCCTTTATCTCATTCTCCTAACTTCCAGTAAATTCTCTGTTGAACTTCATTGCCCTATGTCAGGAAAGATTCACACTTACAATTCCATAATACCATATAAAAGAAAAACACATCATGGATAAAGAGAAAATAGTTTTGAAGTTTAGGCCTACTGTTGATTAATACCCATGACCGCTATTGTTGAGGATATTACAGATTTGCATGTCTGTTTCAAAAGGAAAGCTGTGGATTGGAGGCACGCATATGAATGTTTATTAAATTCTGCCGAACAACCCGCAGGCAGCCTTCTCTGTCAGATACGACATTTCCCTAATATTTGTCTATACATTGGATGGCAAAACATACAGTTGAACTGTCCTAAAAGTTTGTAAACAAATGACCAAAAGATTGAGAGAATAATTTTACTTAGTAAAATCACTTTAGTAACGGATTATATGTTATGTATCCCTTTTAAATGACAAAGTAAGCTTGTGGAATGTAGGCCCAATCGTCCTACAAAGGGTAACAAATAAAATGATAATTGAACTCAGGCATAAAGCATTGAAGTAGGACATTGGTGTTCGCTAATTAAGCAATAAGGCCCGAGGTGGTGTGGTATATGGCCAATATACCACAGCTAAGGGCTGTTCTTAATCTCGACGCAACGCGGAGTGCTAGGACACAGGCTTTAGCGGTGGTATAATGGCCATGTATCACAAAATCCCGAGGTGCCTTATTGCTATTATGAACTGGTTACCAACATAATTAGAGCAGTAAAAATAAATGTTTTATCATACCCATGGTATACGGTCTGATATACCACGGCTGTCAGCCAATCAGCATTCAGAGCTCGAAACACCCAGTTTATAATATAGCCTGAATGAAACAAACGGGTCAAATATAAAACAAGATGCGTATCATAGGCTATAGGCAATCAATATATGCTTTGTAATGAAATATTATGGAAAGGTAGGCAGGCCCT
This sequence comes from Salmo salar, assembly GCF_965601325.2. Lineage (NCBI taxonomy): Eukaryota > Metazoa > Chordata > Actinopteri > Salmoniformes > Salmonidae > Salmo > Salmo salar. The sequence goes on from NC_138311.1 coordinate 32,018,167, forward strand.
ATATACGAGATTGCCTATAGCAGGGGTGTCAAACTCATTCCACAAAAGGCCGAATGTCTGCTTTTTTTTCATCTTTCAATTAAGTCAACCACAAATACCTTACTAATTAGTGACCTTAATTCATCAATCAAGTACAAGGGTGGAGCGAAAACCCGCAGACACTCGGCCCTCCGTGGAATGAGTTTGACATATATGTATATATGCAACGTTTCAAGAACATCTGTTTCCAAAAAGACGTGAACATTCCAACTGTATGAACAAAGCGCATCGTCAGTTCCAAAGGCATCGCCACCCCCAGACAGCCTGCATGTACAGGTGACTGACTGCATGGTGTGACTTATGAAGTGAGTTGACGCTGGCTGATTAAACGCTGCATGGTCAAAATAATGAGGATAAATCCTCCATCGAATGGATCTTGAAGTTTGGATGCTGGCCTATGGATTCATTTGTTGACGTTAGGACACAGATAGTCAGTCTGTGCGTGTGTGTGTGTGTGTGTGTGTGTGTGTGTGTGTGTGTGTGTGTGGTGTGTGTGTGTGTGTGTGTGTGTGTGTGTGTAAGAGAGAGGGAGAGATACTTATAGTATCAAACTATCATATATTATTTTCAAACAAATTCACCGCATCTAAAAAATATGCCACCTAACATATGCCTCTCCAATAGCTTACTAGGCCTGTAGGCCTGTGTTCCTTTCACAGCCACTGCGCGATGCATCATTGATGTGTAACAACCGTTTTGGAACACCTTGTTCTCTGGATTTGTCGAGTAAAATGTGCTTGTAGTCTTCATGGTGATTGAACATTTAAATTAATAATTTGATACCGCAGAAACGGCTTTTTCCGGACCATTTCCCGTTAACGTATCCAAAGGCGTTTACATTATAAAAGCTACATCCATATCTCCGCCGTAGAGGACCCGGCTCCAGAAGGCTACATGAAAGGTGATATGAATTACTGAAGTTACACCGTCAGTAAAGTCATCTGTGTAAATGGCGTCTCCGAGGAGCCTGGTATTATTCAGTGCGCTTTATGAGGACCCTGAGAATGAAGTGCTTCTCCCATGCCTGTATTTGAGCCTCAGCCCCGTGCACTGTTTTGATTAATCCTCCTGCGCGGGATTGGTGACAGAGCTTTTGACTGACTTTTTCCTCTGTTCGGTGTGATGGACGCCTAGCTGATCAAGCGGAATGAAGAGTAATTAAAAGCTATAAATTATCCTTAGCAGTCCCTCTCAAGGCGTCTCTTTGCAGGCAAGATAACAGTTCCTGCGCCCATTTACCGTCTGAAAAGAATTGCGTCTCACAATGGCTACTTTGCAAAATGGAATAGTGATAGTGTCCTAATTTAAATGTAATTAAGTACCAGCAAATAGCTTGTCGATAGAGATTTCCGTTTTGTAGGCCCAACTGAAATGAAACAATGTGGGCTGGACGTATGATTGCGTTGCATCTGCATGGCCTACACGCTAGTCATTATAATTATTCATTTGTTTTGAATTCATGTGAAGCGCATCGCTTTTGCTATAACGTTTTTGTGTGTGCGTGTGCGTGCGTGTGCTCCTATAATGCCATTACACCCCACAGACAGGCGTGTTAGTGGGCCTATACATAATAATTGATAAACAAAGAATCGAAAGACGGTATAGAACACGGGCTCATGTTGTGGACATGAACATGCATAAATCGAAAACATCATGGATCACTCATCTGGTTATGATGTATTTGATTATGGGTGAAAGCCACTCATCTGGTTATGATGTATTTGATTATGGGTGAAAGCCACTCATCTGGTTATGATGTATTTGATTATGGGTGAAAGCCACTCATCTGGTTATGATGTATTTGATTATGGGTGAAAGCCACTCATCTGGTTATGATGTATTTGATTATGGGTGAAAGCCACTCATCTGGTTATGATGTATTTGATTATGGGTGAAAGCCACTCATCTGGTTATGATGTATTTGATTATGGGTGAAAGCCACTCATCTGGTTATGATGTATTTGATTATGGGTGAAAGCCACTCATCTGGTTATGTCTGCACATTTGTTTGTGGGACCAAGGCACACGTGAATTAAATTAGCCTGCATATATCAATATTTACACACACACACACACACACACACACACACACACACATAAATAAATAATCAATAGACCTATATATTAAAAATCAATGAATGAATTGTGCGCTATCACCACGTTGTTTAGAGTAGCATTTGTGCATGCATAAACCCATTTAGCTTCCTAATAATTTGGGCATATATCATAAAGATAAATCTAACCTATAAAAAGGCGACGAATGTGGGCTATACGCATTTGCAATTGTCTAATGTGTATACATCCGTATCTAGCATTATGTAGCTGAAAATACAACAGGCAGGTTTGCAGCAGGCGAGTAGCGGTGATAATCTTGTTGGGTTTTCTTAAAACCCATTTGGTACCATGTAGCCTACTTACCCAGAGATGCGAGACTTTATTGGATCTCGGCCACCGTGTCCAAAAGTGTCTCGGTCATTGATTGGCCCACTGCACGTTCGAAGGGGTTCACGCGCTTCCGGTTAGTGTGGGAAACGTGTGGGAGAAGCTGAGTGATGTGAGGAGTTGGTGAAGATCGAACTGTCATATAGACAGTGGTGAAAAGCTCGTGGCTGCGAGAGGAGCGTGCAATGCCTTGTCAGTCTTGTCATAGTCGACTACCATGACACGTTGGTGCGTTATGCACGAAGGATGTCAACAATTTAGAAATCAAAATGTGCACCAAATCAGAAAGGGAGTAATTCTCCTTTAGTGTGCACCGTATTGCTTCATTCTTGTCATATTTGGATACAAATACACACAAACAAGTGGAATTGGTTAGGAGCCTGCATCGACCCATTTGCAACCATTTTCAGTGATGGAGGGGCAAAGGGATCTACACAGCCCGGAGTTGAGTGAAGGGGAGAGCGTTTCTCCTTCTCCCAGTCTGCCTTCGCCGCCCATCCTGCCTCTCCAAGCAGCGCAGCAGGCGCACAGAACCACCAACTTTTTTATTGACAATATTCTACGGCCAGATTTCGGCTGCAGGAAGGAGCAGGGCTTAGGTGCGAGGGAGAGGGAGAGGTCGCAGACTTCCAGCCGAGAGCGCGCCCACCCTTTGGTCGCCAGACCGACTCATCCTGGAACGCCATGCCAGGACTCCAATTGCAGCAGCGACAGCACTTCTTCCTCCACCTCGTCCTTGGCTTTGTCTCCAACCCCCAAAAAGAGCACCTCGTCCTCGAAAGCCAACGAGAGCTCCGGAGGCAGCACGCCCAAGTTCGGCGAGAACACTTCTCCTGTTATGGTTGTGAACGGCGTTAGTGGCGGCGCAGCGCCCTCCCCCGAGTCCCAGCCGCTGCTGTGGCCTGCCTGGGTGTATTGCACTAGATACTCGGACAGGCCCTCATCTGGTGAGGCAATAGTTGTTTAAAAGCTTTATCAGGGTATTGTAGCCTAATGCGTGATTTTATAAATGCGCAATAGTCAAGTTGCAGAAATAGTAGTCTTTCCTCAACATGCTTGTATTTGATATGTTTTAAATTAATTCGTACCTTTATTTGTGAAATAAAACTATATTTTATACTCTCTTTTCGCACTGTGATGAAGGACAAAATATGTAGGCTATAGTGCATGCTTAGTGGTCCTGTTACTGCATGAAAATAATGACTGCAAAATATAGGCTAACATAATCAATGTTCAACTGGAATCAAACCTTCTCCATTTTAAATGATGCTATAAGCTATTATTTGTAAATAATCCTTTATTTATTACATAAATATATGGAGCAAAAAAGCACAAATAGGCCACTTGGACAATTGTGTGTTGATATTATACATAACTACTGTAATAGGATTGTGTAGCATCAGTATTAACCTACTGTATATTTTGTCATTTATATATTGATCTTGAGTAATGTATTGATTTGATGCTATTCAAGATGGTCTACCAATATCTGTCATTCACGTGGTGCAAGTTGGAAAATATTCACTGATTGGCTTAGTTGACTGATAGACTTAGTCTAGCATGTGCACATTCTACCAATAAATTAAAATGAATGGAAACAGTGAAACATCGAGTAGTTTGTTTTCAAGAGCATATTTGAGAACATATCAGAACATATCAGAACATGTCGTTGATGACTGTGTGGCCGAACATGACCACTGGTTGCATGTTGTAGGCTAAAGGCCTACAAAAAAATCCTTGCAGATGTGACATGTTTTAAAATAATGTAACTTAAAATGAGAACAGAGTCCATTAATTGAATCGAAAGAGAGATATAGTTCTTACATTTGACATAATACAACTTTAGGCTCATACAGGGCCTATATAGGCTATAGTGTATATTATTCATTACCTACAATCATTTTAATGGACCGTGTTCAATATATTTTCAAATCTCAATGAGACTATAAAAATCAAGGTTGAATATAATTAAGTTAAAGAAGGTGCACTTGAAAAAACGAGAACCTGGAAAAGAATCTCATTGCTGTCGACATTTTGAATTAATTAACAATTTTGACTGTCTTGATAGAGGATGTATATTATCTGTGTATGCACTTAGTGTAATTCTCCCAACTTACTTTGTTAATCATGTTTACGTTAAATGGTAAGCATGCACAATGTTTATTTTGTTTGGACTAAGAAAGTCCAATGGTTCCAATGGTGTTTTGGCATGTGAATAAATTAGCTTTTCATAATTAAAATACACTTGTCCAAAAGACTGCGTTTTATATATATTTTTCATTTAACTAGGTAAGTCAGTTAAGAACAAATTCTTATTTACAATGACGGCCTACCAGGGAACAGTGGGTTAACTGCCTTGTTCAGGGGCAGAACGACAGATTTGTACCTTGTCAGCTCGGGGATTCGATCCAGGGACCTTTCAGTTACTAGTCCAACGCACTAACTACTAGACTACCTGCAGTAGGTATTGACAAAATCATTGCAAAAACAATGATAGGGAATCTAAAGATAGGCCTATATAAATCAATATAAAATAAAAAACTATTTACTGAAGATTTTGTATTTGTGTTAGAAAAAGTAGATAGGCCTAGCATCAAATAGCCTACAAACTTTAAAAAGAAATATTAACGGATACATTATATTTCCTATTTCCTATCATATTGTTTATTTGTGGCTGTTTGTTTGTCTCAAGCCCCATGATAATGTTGTATATTTAAATATATACTGTAGCGTACCCATACGCACATACGCACATAAATCTGCATTTTGGGCGAAATATTTTAACGTAAATTCAGGATATCTGAATGAATGCCTTTATTAGCCTATGTCAACAAAGCTAGAGATCACTGAGCTTTAATGATTCTGGTTTTAGTAGGCTTTTGATCAACACGGCCTATAACAGACACACTTGCCAAAAGCCCTAAAACGTGTATGTTGTAAAATTGCTGTAGTTGGCTTTAAGTTTTAGAGTTTGCATATTTTTGCTAAATAATTATGATAGTCGACCCACAGCTAGTTCACACAAAGGCCTGCCACTGAGTGCAGCATGGACCTTACTCTTTTCACTAGCCAAATGTTATTCACAGTGATTATTAAAGGCCAACCATTGGGATGGCCATAACGTTATATAGACTACAGCAAATACTTACCCTATAATAACGTTTAATTTATTATTGTTTATTATTATTAGCCTACCATCATTACATTGTTTATTTTTTATTATTATGAATATAGGATCATGGTTATTATTAGGGCACGTTGCTTTTATTATTTTGCTATTATTATGAAATCTAACCTAAAATCAGCAATGGAATTGTTTCTGGGTGATGAAAGCTATAGATCTCTGGCGCTCGCTGAATATTTATATTCCCGTTTTTATTGTCGTCCCTACTGTAGGCCCAAGGACACGGAAATTGAAAAAGACGAAAAACGAAAAGGAAGACAAGCGACCCAGAACGGCGTTCACGGCTGAGCAGCTTCAAAGACTGAAGACGGAGTTCCAGGCCAACCGTTATATCACGGAGCAGAGGAGACAGTCTCTAGCCCAAGAGCTCAACCTCAATGAGTCACAAATCAAAATCTGGTTCCAGAACAAACGGGCCAAAATCAAAAAGGCCAACGGCTATAAGAACGGCCTGGCTCTCCAGCTCATGGCGCAAGGATTGTACAACCATTCCACCACCACCATTCAGGAAGACAAGGAGGAGAGTGACTGAGACTTCGCTTTCCCCAAATGTGCTACAAACTCGGAAAACTATGGTGCAGGAGTCACCTTTTGGGGACGAAATATTTGTGGATAGTCAAGGCTAGTGTAAAATATGTTCAATTTGTTGAAAGGCTTGTGTATGAACATAAACGATAAAAAAATATGCATACAAGCTACGAACATGATGGAAAAGTAATAGCCAAAAATTAGACTGTATAGATAATTTAAGGAGAAGGGGATACAGTACTACTCACCCTGCACTTGGATAATGATGTGATTGTTATCTTTGTCGCTTTAGGCCTAATGTTGTGTGATCTCTCTCTCTTATATCAAACCTCGATGAATTTACAGACTGCGTGATCTGCCACTTCAAGCCAAAGATTTTATCGAGAAAAAAAACAGCCTGAAAAACCCCCATCTATGAATCTCTCTCTTATAGACTATACCTTCTTCCCGAACTGCGAGTCCCTAACAATCAGTAGGCCACTGTTTTTAGATAGTTGCCTGCCGCTTGGTGTATGCCTCAACCTACGTTTGGGCCTGAAAGATTGGCCTATATGACTCATCTCGTGTTGGATTCACGATATCTTGGAATACTACAACGAAATATATGTTAACTCCCTCGACAGTTAGAGGGAATATATTATCTACTACATCTAAACCATGTTTCCAAATTAACATTTTTATATTGGAAAAAAGGCAGCACTACTCTTTTTTGTATTGTGCACTACTCTGTGCAATAGGTTCAAGGATTAAATGAATAAATCGTAGTGTGTATGGAGTTGGTTTGCAGCTCATTGATTCAAGTGAGTGGGGTCACTGTATCCATATTCACATGGTGTATTTTACAAAGGAACATTTTATTATGAGGCATGATGATATCAGGCCTGTTCAGAGCGTTGCAGGGCAAGAAATTGCCTTGCCGTGCACTACTACAGTTCTTACTCATTTCCTTAACTCTTTGTGTTGCACTAGAAAGATAAAACTCAGCATTTTCTCGTGTAACGAATGAGATCCAGTCAGAGCACGCGGCTCAAAGTGTGGCTGGATTCATAGGTCACGCGACTCCCTTCAAGATCATGCGCACGGTCTGTGTGATTGCTTCCTTTTTCACTTTAGGCCTATATTGCTGGTAAATAAAACATGAAAATAACATTATTAATGACAATTAAACTCAGAATGACATGCCTTATTCTTGCATTCTTCTAGATTTAACATTTAGATTTAAAACATCTTCCCAAACATTTGGATATTATAGCCTGATCATTTGAAAATAAATGATTCATTTGAATTCTGATCTGCTCACAACATAGAGCTGCATCTGATCTAAACGGATGAAAACGAAGAGCAGGTAAATAGCCTTTAATGAAGTCCATAAAACTCAACTCACCCTAATGTATTAGATCACATTTTAACCATGATAAGATGCTCTTTCCTTTTCCGGGGATAAACGGGCCCAGATACATAATAATACAAGTGCACTGCACTTTGTGTACAAATGTGGCTTATTTTTTGACAAAACGGAACCCATAGCCAATAACAACGATGCATGAAGGAGACTATTGACACGCAACCCCTACTAGCCTATTCGACAGGTCTTTGCCAGGAATGTAGGCCGAAGGCTGTCGTAAACATAATAAGTAAACTGTAGTCTATAGATCGTTTTACATGTTTATACAGTTATGAGCAAACTGACAAATATTCAGTACTCTCTCTCTCTGGATATCGCCAGGTGAACTCAAAACCAATAGGCCTATGCGTTGTTTCTGTCTTCCCGTTGTCAATCCATTTTTTGTTGTTGTAGATTACTTTACCTTATTTAAAGGGATCATTTGGGACCAGTACATTGCCTACTTTACATAGGGAGGGCTGAATTTGAGACGCTGTAGGCTAAAACCAATATTCAGATGAACATGTTTTGCCAGTTGATGACTGCCTGTTGGTTACCGGATTATTTAAACTAAACAAGTAATAATAATAATAAGACTAATAATAATAATGACAACAATAATGAAAACAGGAAAATGAGTACGTTTTCCACTGACCTATGACCATTGGTGACCTAGGCCATGTCTATCTAGTTTATCTTATAGCCAACCCGGAATTGAAGTAAAACACGCCCAAAGTTAATTCATCCACAAGCTTTGATTTACAATTGAAATATTTATTAATGTTTTTGCTAATTTGCTAAATACGTTTTTTTCCCCTGCCCATTCGAAAAATGCCAAAACCTTTTCTTAATCGAGAGTTTTTAATTAGGGCCTAATGCTTTCTAAGTTAATTTCAATAATAGGCTAAGCAATGCTTTTTCGTTTGTTTTACTAATATTTGAACTTACATCATCAAATGAATGGTTTATTATGGTAGAACAAAGTAACTGTTCTTATATTATTTTCCAACCTGAATTAACCAACAGCCATACAGGTCGAATACATAATCATACCGGTAGGCTACATAATCATACCGGTAGGCTCGATAACCATTCATGTAGGCTACATAATCATACAGGTAGGCTACATAACCATACAGGTAGTATACATAATCATACAGGTAGAATACATAATCATACAGGTAGGCAACATAATCATACAGGTAGGCTCGATAACCATTCATGTAGGCTACATAATCATACAGGTAGGCTACATAACCATACAGGTAGTCTACATAATCATTCAGGTAGGCTACATAATCATACTGGTAGGCTACATAATCATTCAGGTAGGCTACATAATCATTCAGGTAGGCTACATAATCATACTGGTAGGCTACATAATCATTCAGGTAGGCTACATAATCATTCAGGTAGGCTACATAATTATTCAGGTAGGCTACATAATCATACAGGTAGAATACATAATCATACAGGTAGGCTACATAATCATACAGGTAGGCAACATAATTATTCAGGTAGGCTACATAATCATTCAGGTAGGCTACATAATCATTCAGGTAGGCTACATAATCATACAGGCAGGCTACATAATCATACAGGCAGGCTACATAATCGCAATGGTACATGTTAATTAAACGCCCACAATGTAGGCCTAATTCACGTTGTAATTTGAAATAAACAATAATAGGCTACCTAAGTAGGCCTACATTGTTTTTCACTTGAGCTGAGTTTTTTTCATTAGGTTATACTGCGAGAAATTCACGATAACTATATTTTTCTTGAGCCACCATCTTATGATTTTTTAAATTTTATAGCACTAGAATAGCATGTTTATAGACCAATATATTGATGGATGCAATTATCACAATACGTTTTTATTAAACATCGGGTAGGCTATAGACCAAAAACAAAAGGAAGATATTTTTTAAATAATCATAGCTTAGCTCCTGGACAATGTTGTGCGTAATGATAAAATGAGGATGTCCCTCACCATCCATCACGCTTTTAGACACCTCTTCTCCTCACAACGGCACTAGCCGTCTTATCAGCATTGATATTACACGCAGTCTACAACTCACGTCGAACACAGTAGACTTTGTTGAGCTTAATAGCCTGTATTGTTACAAATACTGGGATTGGGCCCATTTTCTGCGACAGTAGGACTACAGTGTAATTACTTTTGGCCAAATTACGTATCGCGTGTATGTCTTCCTGAAAAAAATACCTATTTCCGCTGGCAGAGAACATCTGTCATCCACGATACTATGCCGGAGGATATAGGCTAAACCTCTGCTACAGTACAGTAGAAGCTCAGAGTCTTCATGAAAATTGGCGTTTGTCTTTCAGAGTCATTCTGGATTTTGTCCAATCGAAAAGGTAACACTTTGTAAATTCCATTTGTCAGATTCAGAGACAAATGTTGTGACAGCTGGGCTGGATCTCTGCCTGAGCTTGCTTCCTGTAGTTTGTCTGTTTTCTGAAATGCAGAGGTTTGTAGAGTGGCAAGTGGATCATGGACATAGAGCCACTGTGCATACCATAAAGAGTAGTCCACAAAATAAAAAAGTTAACAATGTAGCAAATAGAAATGTTATGACAGAAATTCTATAATGATGCCTTAATATAGTGGGGCAATGCTGATCAAAGATTTTAGTATAATGTATTTTTGTTTATACAATATTTTAAACCACACCAGATAATATATAAGACAAAGGTGTATGTGTACGTGCATGATCACAGATGGGGGTGCAAACAACAAAACAATGAACTCAATTAGCATTTTACCTCCAAGTAGCTTTAGGGATGTGCTGTGAGTGTGCTGTGTTTTTACATATTAGTTTGATCATGTGATGCAGGAAGACCCTAGGGTGCAGAGTGTCCAAAACACAGCCTGTCCTCCGGCTACAATACAGCTTTCATTTACATGCAAATGAAGGCAATAAACAGAAAGCACAACAGAACCTCACTGCATTGTCTTCTGTAATGAACAATCGACTGGATGTTGCACTCAGTGCTATTACTCCGACCTATCAAAACACCCAAACTCTTCTGCTTTCTGTTTTTTTTTCTTATGCCCCTTAAATGTGGGAGGGGCTCTTGTGCTCCAGGACAGCCATAGAAGACAAGACAACAGACAGGAATGTCCCAGTGTTACTCTGGGAGCTGTGGGCCTGTCTGTCTGGGTCATGCAACACTGATAAAACCTGAGTGGAAACCTACAGGCCGACCAGAGCTAATACAATGCTAAGACTGGGGTGAAACACACTCTCCCTTGCACACACGCACACACGCACACGCACACGCACGCACGCACGCACGCACGCACGCACGCACGCACGCACGCACGCACGCACACACACACACACACACACACACACACACACACACACACACACACACACACACACACACACACACACACACACACACACACACACACACACACACACACACACTTCTAAGATTGGGGCAGACACTGCTATAATCCTGTTTCAACACATCACTCTGAAGATATCCTCAGTGGCCCCGGCTCTAGAAACAGGACACTGGTCTGTTCCCACCATGTAGAGTCAGTACCCCATAACTCACTCTACTTTAGTCTTTTTGAACCTTGGGAGATAGACAGCGTGACAGACAGACAAACTCACACGTACACGCACCTGCCTGTGAACACAAACACACAAACACACATACACACACATGGAATGGGCAAACCATTGGGCAGACCCTATGCAACGAAAGGTTGTGTTCCTGAAATCATTTCAGACAACCCCACATTACATTTTACATTTACATTTAAGTCATTTAAACCCCACATGCCTTCCTCTGTCTACCAGGGTGTGGACAAGTGGGCTGCCTGCATGTGAGAGGCAAGGCAGCAGTAGTGGTGAGAAGGACTGCTGGTGTTTTATCAGGATGAGTTAACAAAAGTAGTATTGAGATGTAGCCTATAGGCCTCCTACGCTGCCGCTTAGTGTATGCGTGTGTACAGTGTATGTGTGGATGCGTGCTTGTATATGTGTATGTGCTTGGCTCACAGCCGTGCAAATCATACGCTATTGCATAGATTACAAGGTGGATATAAGCAGAAATGATGATGTCTTTGTGTGTGTGTTCAGGGATTTGTATAAATAGATACAGCCTGTTGGTTGGGGGTAAACCCCTCCCTGTCCCCCATCACTCCTCCATTTCCTCCCTGGCCCACCATGCTAACCAGATTAGCCCACCCTCGCAGACAGACAGACAGACAGACAGACAGACAGACAGACAGACAGACAGACAGACAGACAGACAGACAGACAGACAGACAGACAGACAGACAGACAGACAGACAGACAGACAGACAGACAGACAGACAGACAGACAAGGCCATGTAATGTAGAACAACATTGAGCCAGTTTGAACACACTGCTCACAACAGTGGACCGACTATTCCACGTATTCCAACTAGACAAACGTGATGATGTGGCTCAATATGACATACTGTACTACAAAACCGTCTTATCTGGGACATTATGGTTTTAGACTAGCAGGTGGGCGATTGAATGTTATGTAAATATATAGTTTTGTATTGCTTTTGTACTCTTTGATATGTAAAATCCATGCACATTACCAAAGAAGATGGGAAAGATAAATTGTCTTAATCCAACTGTAATTGAACACTATTCATCTAAGGATATATTGGATTCTGTTACAGATTTCCTCTTATGAATATTAGAAAAATAGTTCTGGACCATGGAACAGATCCAAGACTGGGGAAACGGAGGAAAAATGTCATTTGAAACAGCTGCAGTTGGTATGGACAACAATTTTGTTCATTTAAAAAATGTAATGACAGTCTGAATGGTTAAATAAATGGTTTACTCGCCCATTAAAAGTTCTTGCCTTTAAAAGTTGCACTGGGGTGTATTTTTCAGTTGCATCCCTCTATTGTGAATTATAACGCTAGGTTATGCGTCTGAAAATAAAGGGATTATTGGAGGTCAGAGGTTACATATCTGTCATGTTGGCTGGATAATCTTACAGTGTGGTGCAGTGTTCTGTTGCTATGTCACGGAAGCATCCTGGTTGGTTCTCTAATTTAAATTGTTGAGACAATAGAACCACTGGAAATATATTCCCACTTCAAACAAGGTTTTCCTTCAAAGCCAGAGAAAACCCAAACTCTACCATTTAATTTGGAAAACTGTTTCCTTCACTGTCTTAAATGTCCAGTATGATATGTTATAAAAACTTTTAATCTGCAAATTGACAGTCCTATGTTTTCTAAATAATAGGTCTGCAAGCGTCTGTACAGAGTACAGTCCCTTCTCAACAAACTGTGTCTACAGAAGAGTAGCCAGAAAACAAGTGTTTCCTGCTGTGGTTTCTAAGCAAGCTTTCAGCAGTTTGTTTTGTCTTCTTATCTAAGTGCAATATAAAGTAGAATTTCACTTGGTATATAGTTATTGGATATGTGGATTCTATTCTTAAAATACTCAGATTCTCATCTTAACATAGCCTGAAGTGGTAATAAAATAAAACAAAATCATATTTCAGTTATGTCTTTGGAAGACAAAAAACAAATCCTCTTCAAATGTCAAAGAGCTAGTATCTTGGTAGACACAAAATAGAAATTTGTACCTACATTTAAAAAAATTAAAAAATATAATGTTATTCCCCCATCACATATAAAGATTCATATAAAAATTATATTTGTATGTTTATTTCTACGTAAAATTGAGAATAATTTTTCAAAGTAAGAATACTTTGTTTCTCTAGCTATACAGACAAGGCCACAGATGACAATGGCCATTAAATATGAGATGATGTTAGCTAAATCATTTGATGAAACGCATAAGTACAGAGTGCCTTAGAAAATGCTCTGTTGTTAACGGACAGTGTAAAGTCATCTTGCTTTAGTTGAAGTGAATCATTCATTGGAGAAGGGTTACTTGTATGATGCTATACATGATCAATAAAATACTGTTGCTAAACGTTAAAGACTCAGTTTTATTCATTTTATACAATCTATTATGAATTCATTTGAATTCATTACTCAATTATGGATAATTCATAAGACAATTATAATTCGTAACACAATTGTAATTATGAATTGGTAAGTTAGTAGTTGATTGGTAGTTGATTACAAATATTATATTATCCTATGGCACGTTAAACTTTTCTTTGTCTCACTGTCATAATGGGACAATAAAATACACTATTCAGTCTAAGTGCATGACTGTAGCTATTTACAGTGCATTCAGAAAGTATTCTGAAGCCTTGACTTTTTACACATTTTGTTACGTTACAGCCTTACTGTGAAATGGATTAAATAGTTTTTTCCCCCTAATCAATCTACACACAATACCCTATAAAGACAAAGCAAAAACAGGTTTTTAGAAATGTTCATCAAATGTATAAAAATAAAATAAATAAAATATCACATTTATATAAGTATTCAGACCCTTTACTGAGTACTTTGTTGAAGCACCTTTGGCAGAGATTACAACCTCGAGTCTTCTTGGGTATGACGCTACAAGCTTGGCACACCTGTATTTGGGGAGTTTCTCCCATCCGTCTCTGCAGATCCTCTCAAGCTCTGTCAGGTTGGATGGGGAATGTCACTGCACAGCTATTTTCAGGTCTCTCCAGAGATGGTCAATCGGGTTCAAGTCCGGGCTCTGGCTGGGCCACTCCAGGACATTCAGAGACCAGTCTGAGGTCCTGAGCGCTCTGGAGCAGGTTTTCATTAAGGAACTCTCTGTACTTTGCTCCTTTCATCTTTCCCTCGATCCTGACTAGTCTCCCAGTCCCTGCCGCTGAAAAGCATCCCCACAGCATGATGCTGCCACCAACATGCTTCACTGTAGGGATGGTGCCAGGTTTCCTCCAGACGTGACGCTTGGCATTCAGGCCAAAAAGTTCAGTCTTGGTTTCATCAGACCAGAGAATCTTGTTTCTCATGGTCTGAGAAGCCCTTTAGGTGCCTGTCATGTGCCTTTTACTGAGTATTGGCTTCCACCTGGCCACTCTACCATAAAGGCCTGATTGGTGGAGTGATCCAAAGATAATTTGTCCTTCTAGAACGTTCTCTCATCTCCACAGAGGAACTCTGGAGCTCTGTCAGAGTGACCATTGGGTTGTTGGTCACTTCCCTGACCAAGGCCCTTCTCCGCCGATTGCTCAATTTGGCCGGGCAGCCAGCTCTAGGAAGAGTCTTGATGATTCCAAACTTCTTCCATTTAAGAAGGATGGAGGCCACTATATTCTTGGGGACCTTCAATGCTGCAGAAATGTTTTGGTACCCTACCCCAGATCTGTGCGAGGATAGAAAACATGGAGGAGAGGAGCAAACTCCTCTGAACGAATTGACACTCCTACTGTACATATAGTATGGTGACCACTTATCAGTTTCCGGGTGACGGAGTTGTTGAGGAGAGGGCAGACTGTTGCCCAATCGCCCCATGACAGATGAACCCTGGATCTGAGAGCAGCACAGGGACACACACACACACACACACACACACACACACACACACACACACACACACACACACACACACACACACCACACACACACACACACACACACACACACACACACACACACACACACACACACACACACACACACATGCTCATCCCATGTGTTCTTCAAAGAGTTCAGGTTACAACTGGGAGGCATCTTGGGAATGGAGCTCGGCACAGACCGTGGATAACTGCTTTAACACCAGCCAGCATCATGTGTGGTCCCAACGGAATTCTCTCTGTGTGTATGTTTGTGTGTGTGGTGACAGATATCAGAAGCCAGTGCCAAATGTGGACCAACACTAATTGCATTGATATAAATGAATCCTAATATTTCATTGTCATATGAAGTTATTAGACATATTAAACTGTAGTGGGGACTACTACATTAGTGATAAAAAACAATATGTATTAGTATGTGTGGAGCAGTTGGCTTTCACAGCTGGTCATGTGGCTGTTGTGATGTCATCGGCAATATCTTTTGCCCGAAATGCATCTGGGCAGGGGTGAAAAAACCCATTGGTGTGTTTGTGTGTGTGTGAAGTCAAGGTTTTCCTTCATTAACTGAAAGCTTACAGCGTACTGACAGCTTATGGAATCAATGCCTGAGAAAACTTGTCATAATCATTCATTCTGAACTACAGTTTTTATTTGCCGTTTAAAAAAATGAATTTAATGGTGGTAGTGGCGCCTTAATTAAAGGGCCATTCCATGTAATTAGACAAGGGTGGGGATGGTCGATACATGGCTAATTAAGCATAGCTATGTCCATTCGACTTTTCACTGGGCAGTTTACTGTTAAGGCACAATGCTTACAATAATTAATCCCAGTAATGACCTTGGTATATCTGATGATAATATAATTGAATGGTACCACACAACAGGTCAAAACAAGCACTACAGCCGAAGAACCAAAATGGTTATTCGGCTGTCCACAAAGGAGTACCCTTTTTGGTTCCAGGTAGAAACCTTTCAGGTTGCATTTAGAACCCTCCGTGGAAAGAGTTCTACATGGAACCCAAAAGGGTTCTAACTGGAACCAAATAGGGGTTTTCTAAAGATTATCCTATGGGGACAGCCAACCAATCCTTTTAGGTTCTAGATAGCACTTTTTGTTTCTAAGATGTATGACATATCAGCAAGGGTTAGGCCTCCTCACAGTGGCTGATACTGGTGAGGGTGAGAAATGCAGATAACTGAGGGATAGCTAATGCTCATACATCGCTCATTTCACACATCGGTTCTGGGCTCTTTAGCAAGGACTGAATGGTTCCTTTGTTGAACTACTATTTGTAATCTTCCCTCTTCTAGCATAGGGGGAAATGTGCAGCTTTACTCGAGACCTCCAGTGTGCACAGCTGGTCTGTATAATCTCACCCAGACACTGACTGATTAATTTACTGCAGGTGCATGGCCAGTCTGCGCTGCCCGCCCGCCTGCTCAAACCCAGCAGTCTATCCCCCTATTATATACTGCAAGCTTGCCCAAGCCTTTACCATTCACTTTACTGTATGTTGTCCTAGATACAGCAGTCACACACAACCAAGACATGATGTGGAATTGGATGGCACCGAGCGGGGATGTCTGTGCTTTTTGGAGCGCATAGTCAGTCACATGAATGCCAGTGGAATAACAAGCTAATTATGTTGGTTGGAAAAGTAAGACAGCACGGTCCATAGCATAATGTTGTACTGTATAAGAGTATATGACAACAAACACTTCGGACTACTCCTCTCTTTCCCCATCTGCCAAAGTGAAACCCACCCACCCAGACACTAGATCTACACTCCCAGGCCGATGAAGGTCTATCACTTTCTATCACTGTGCCTTGATGATACACTCTGGTTTAAAGCCCTGATCTATGAATACCAGTACATGTGCACCTCAAAGGTTGATAGACTGCCTCAGCCTCGGTGGTGGACTTGGAGTCTGCTCACACATGTGGAAGCCATTACACAGTTGCTCCTCTTTTGGTGTTGAGGAGAGAGAGAGAGAAAGAAAGGTCAACTACGTGTTTATGTGCCCTGAGGTGTTTGCGTGTAAACAGAGTAACCATATCGCAGATTAGTTTGTGGAGTTGTAAATCATGCTTACCTATTTATCAGAGCTGGTCTGTTGTTCGTAAATGAGGTGCTGGGTAAAACGGGTTATTGACGGTCGGACAGAGCAGAGGTCAAGATGAGAGTCTGTGTGGTCTGCTAACACCTTATATGTGTTTGAGAGGAACCTCTGCTCACAGGGCTGAGTCGAAAGGTAAAATACAAAGATATCCAATACGGAGGTCTATGTACTGTTAACAGCCCTTACGGAAAAAACACATGATTTCACATGTGGAAAATCACATGATTTCATATGTGATATTTCCACATGGTTTGCACATGTGAAATTATGTGAAACCATGTGTTTTTGGAACACTTCACATGATGATATTTCACATGAAGTTTCACGTGTGGATTTTCACGTGATCACGTAATCTTTCACATGTGGATTCAAACGTTCACATGAGATTTCACAGGCCATGCCCTGCAAACAAAAGGAGTTGTTATGATACACAGACAATGCTTTTAACGTGTAGTGTTCTCAACGTACATATCTGACACACATGGCTACGTTGTGCATGTTTATTTAGTATTCAGATTTTCCTGCTACGCCACCATGTCTGTGTTAGAACCTGATTTCACCTGCATTCCTACACTTTGGACTTCAAAGTCAATCTCAGCTTTGTCCAAAATACACTCAAGAAAATCTATTCTATTTCTATTCATCATAGGGAGTCAGGAGGAACATTAAACAGAATAAAATGCTCCAACAACATTACACAACTATACAGAAAACCCCTCAAATTGCTGAAATAAGGGAATGAAATCAATGATGAGAGAATAGTCAGAATAACTAAAATAGCTATTTTGCTAAATACAGAGATGTATTGTATGTATTTAATGTGTAGAGGAATGCTACAGACTTTGTGGCGCAGCAGAAAGATCAGTGTACCTCAAATCTAGAGGTGGGGTTATATTTTAGCTGAACAGTGTACCACTTACTTTATTAAAAGCCCCATACCATTTAATTTCATCACTTTACTTATACAAGTTTGGGATGGTTTGATCTGATGTGATGTTAATGTGTTAACATGCTACAACATGATTTCACATGTGAAATGTCACGTTAAGTGTATCAAAAATGTGTTCACGTGATATGTCACGTGAAGTGTTCCAAAAACACGGGTTCACATGTAAAATGTGACTATAAAATGTAAAATGTCATAATTTCATAATTAATCAACATTATCTCAAAAACCCACAGAAAATCCGGTGTTTCTATGTCAAATGGTTTTGTTATATTTCAGTCTTCTATGATGTATATAAAGTGTAATATTGGGATGCAAACTAAACATTTTATGCATTTAAAATCTATATCTGACATGGTACAGGTGTATTTTTTAAGCCCATAACCATGTGTGTGAGGTGTAGACTTATGTTTTAAAGGAGATTTGTTTAAGACTACCAAGAAACTCTGTTTGTGACCCTGATTTAGCCCACTGCAGTAAAAGGTTTTAAATTAATGCAGCTCCGTGCAGCAAATGGCAATGTCCGCTTTAGGTATAACGTGTCCGCTTTAGGTATAACGTGTCCGCTTTAGGTATAACGTGTCCGCTTTAGGTATAACGTGTCCGCTTTAGGTATAACGTGTCCGCTTTAGGTATAACTTGTCCGTTTTAGGTATAACGTGTCCGCTTTAGGTATAACGTGTCCGCTTCAGGTATAACGTGTTCGCTTTAGGTATAACGTGTCCGCTTCAGGTATAACGTGTCCGCTTTAGGTATAACGTGTCCGCTTTAGGTATAACGCCGGGAGCCACTTGCGGATTTGACAGCTGGAACACTTCCGCCTCCAAAACAACTGCTATGCGGGTGTCTGCTAGTGATAATCTAGACCTAATTTAAACTTGCAAGCTTTTGGTCTGGAGTGCATTAATGTCAGAGCAGTGCCACCAGATGGTTATTTGTTACTGAGAACATACGCTGAGTATACAAAGCATTAAGAACACCTGCTCTTTCAATGACATAGACTGACCAGGTTAATCCAGGTGAAAGCTATGATCCCTTATTGATGTCACTTGTTAAATCCACTTCAATCAGTGTAGATTAAACCTTGAGACAATTAAGACATGAATTGTGCGCCATTCAGAGAGTGAATGGGCAAGACAAAAGAGTCCCTTTGAATGGGGTATGGTAGTAGGTCCATCACCCAAAGGACATCCAGCTAACTTGACACAACTGTGGGAAGCATTGGAGTCAACGTGGGTCAGTATCACTGTGGAACTCAATATTAGGGTGTTCAAAAAGTGTAAAGGTACACATAAGGAACCTTCAGAGGTACACACAGGAACTCACATTGTACTGGTCTGTACCGTTTAGGTTACATGTGCGGATACAGTGAGGGAAAAAAGTATTTGATCCCCTGCTGATTTTGTACGTTTGCCCACTGACAAAGAAATTATCAGTCTATAATTATAATGGTAGGTTTATTTGAACAGTGAGAGACAGAAAAAAAAGAAGAAAAAAAAGAAAAACGCATGTCAAAAATGTTATAAAATGATTAGCATTTTAGTGAGGGAAATAAGTATTTGACCCTTCTGCAAAACATGACTTAGTACTTGGTGGCAAAACCCTTGTTGGCAATCACAGAGGTCAGACGTTTCTTGTAGTTGGCCACCAGGTTTGCACACATCTCAGGAGGGATTTTGTCCCACTCCTCTTTGCAGATCTTCTCCAAGTCATTAAGGTTTCTAGGCTGACGTTTGGCAACTCGAACCTTCAGCTCCCTCCACAGATTTTCTATGGGATTAAGGTTTGAAGACTGGCTAGGCCACTCCAGGACCTTAATGTGCTTCTTCTTGAGCCACTCCTTTGTTGCCTTGGCCGTGTGTTTTGGGTCATTGTCATGCTGGAATACCAGTCCACGACCCATTTTCAGTGCCCTGGCTGAGGGAAGGAGGTTCTCACCCAAGATTTGACGGTACATGGCCCCGTCCATCGTCCCTTTGATGCTGTGAAGTTGTCCTGTCCCCTTAGCAGAAAAACACCCCCAAAGCATAATGCTTCCACCTCCATGTTTGACGGTGGGGATGGTGTTCTTGGGGTCATAGGCAGTATTCCTCCTCCTCCAAACACGGCGAGTTGAGTTGATGCCAAAGAGCTCCATTTTGGTCTCATCTGACCACAACACTTTCACCCAGTTGTCCTCTGAATCATTCAGATGTTCATTGGCAAAATTCAGACGGGTAGGTATATGTGCTTTCTTGAGCAGGGGGACCTTGCGGGCGCTGCAGGATTTCAGTCCTTCACGGCGTAGTGTGTTACCAAATGTTTTCTTGGTGACTATGGTCCCAGCTGCCTTGAGATCATTGACAAGACCCTCCCGTGTATTTCTGGGCTGATTCCTCACCGTTCTCATGATCATTGCAACTCCACGAGGTGCATGGATCCTCAGGCCGAGGGAGATTGACAGTTCTTTTGTGTTTCTTCCATTTGCGAATAATCGCACCAACTGTTGTCACCTTCTCACCAAGCTGCTTGGCCATGGTCTTGTAGCCCATTCCAGCCTTGTGTAGGTCTACAATCTTGTCCCTGACATCCTTAGAGAGCTCTTTGGTCTTGGCCATGGTGGAGAGTTTAGAATCTGATTGATTGATTGCTTCTGTGGACAGGTGTCTTTTATACAGGTAACAAGGTGAGATTAGGAGCACTCCCTTTAAGAGTGTGCTCCTAATCTCAGCTCGTTACCTGTATAAAAGACACCTGGGAGCCAGAAGTCTTTCTGATTGAGAGGGGGTCAAATACTTATTTCCCGCATTATAATGCAAATCAATTTATAACATTTTTGACATGCGTTTTTCTGGATTTTGTTGTTGTTATACTGTCTCTCACTGTTCAAATAAACCTACCATTAAAATTATAGACTGATCATTTCTTTGTCAGTGGGCAAACGTACAAAATCAGCAGGGGATCAAATACTTTTTTCCCTCACTGTAATCTAGTATAATGGTACATTTTTTGACCCAATATATTACAATTAAAGCTGCGTTCGTTAACCATGTGGGGGGTGAGAATACCAGTTGGATGCATTCATGTGATTTGAACTCATCAAGAAATGCCAATTGGAGTTCAAAAACCACATCAACAGATTGCTTTTTATTAATAATGTTTTGTTGTTACTGCCGAAAATGCTGTTAGTGAGGTCATTTCCTTAGTAAGTGACATCAAAGGTCAGCATGTGGGAGAAGTTGGAGCTCAGGGATAATGGTGCTTTCAAGACAACTGGGAACTTTGACAAATACGAGGTCAAATCATGACGTCAGTGATCTTCAGGTTGGAAAGTCTGAGCTCTAGAAAGAGGCCCAAGTTACAGACATGGAATTCCGAGTTGGATGACCGTTCAAAAATATTTTTCCCAGTCGGAGCTTGTTTTTCCCCAACTCTTGAATGCACTGAAGTCGGAAGTTGTTTTGAACGTGGCATGATACACGCATTTCCAACTAGTAATTACCAGTTTTAGGGCCGTTGTGATAAATTCCCACTGCCACATTGGTATGAAGGGTCGGGAGACAGGCGCAGGAATGTGTAATAGCTTTTTTTATTATACCCCAAACTATGGCGTGCCGTGTAAAGGCACGGGGACGAAGACCAAACAAACACTATACAAAACACAGGGTTGAAACCCAAACAAAAGAGCGAGGAGTACCTTTAATAAATAACACAAGCGCACAATGATTAGCACATGGGACGAGACCCGTAATCATCTGCACAATCCACAATGGCACAAAAGCCAAAACACACTGCACAGGTACTCACACAAACCAATGGACATTGTAACAATAACAGATAGCCCAATGGAAACCAAAGGGCACATATATACAAATACAATCAGTGGGAATAGGGGCCAGGTGTGTGTAATAAAAGTTCCGGAGGGATCCGTGACACCCACCAGGTTATAAAAGTAGTTTCAGGTACAATCAGTGCACTTTTGGTGCATTCGTAACCAAGTGGGAGGTGGGAATTTACCAGTTATGAAGTCATAAATATCAGTTGGATGTATTCACGTGCTTTCAATTTGTTGAGAAACAATGATTGGATAATGGCCAACAAGCTGCGTAAACCATGAATTAAAACTACCTGCTTGTAAAGAACTTATAGTCTTTTTATAAACAATTGTTGTTGAATTTAACTGCCATAAATGCTGTTATCAAGATAATTTTCTTAGTAGTTGACTTCAGAGGTCAGGATGTGGGAGAAGTGGGAGCTCAGGATGATAGATACGTTTCCCACATCTAATTACCAGTTGGAGGGCCGTTCAAGTGGATTTCTCCC
Organism: Salmo salar; assembly: GCF_965601325.2. NCBI lineage: Eukaryota > Metazoa > Chordata > Actinopteri > Salmoniformes > Salmonidae > Salmo > Salmo salar. The sequence continues at coordinate 32,040,625 of NC_138311.1, forward strand.
AGTCGTATGTAGTAAATTCCCACTTGGTTACGAAAGCAGCATAAGAATGTAAGTGGGGGCAATGAGCTGGTGGGTGCTCATTAGCATATTTGTGAAGCACTGGAATCAACAGGTGCCAGCATCCCTGTGGAACGCTTTTGACACCTTGTAGAGTTCATGCCCCGGCGAATTGAGGCTGTTCTGAGGGCAAAAGGGGGTGCAACTCAATATTAGGAAGGTCTTCTTAATGTTTTGTACACTCAGTGTATATTCTAAGCAATAAGTATGAACCTGCTGGCACTGCAGAAACATCAAATGCACGCCCAACCAAATGGTTGCAAGTTCAAATCCACAAAGAATTGATGTGTACTCTATGTCAAGCGTTCTTGAGCACTGTTACATTGGTGGTGATAATTGGACAAATATTTACTTGATTTTGGGCAGCTTTAAGCAAAGTGCAGAAATACATTCTTGCCAATAAGTCTGTGGCCGTATCTTTTGTGCACTCACAGATCTGGTGGTGTAGCTGCACTGTAGCAGGACATTTCAGGTTGCTAGCAACCAAGAGGTTATGAGTTCAAATCCCATTCAAGGTTGAGTCCCACTTGTGGTCATAGTACAAAATTACAGATTTTACAGTAATTTAAATCAGTCTACAGCAGCATACTGTCCTTTTATAGAAATACCACAAAGTTGTTGTATATATTCACTTTATTTTTACTGCAACTTTAGACAAAGTGCAGAAATCTATATAGTGAATCTCCATTATGCCCACAGACCTGGTGGTGCAGAAGGAACTTCAGGTAGCTAGCAACCAAGAGATTGTGAGTTCAAATTGCAAGTGAGGTTGGGTCCCAAGTAATCAGCATACAGCAGCATACTGTCCTTCAACATTAACACCTTAATTTAACTATAAACATACAGAACTTGTCGTAGATTTAACATATTTTCACCGCAACTAGACAAAATCCTCCAGGGGACCATGACACAACGTCCTTGGGGACTTCCCTGGAACAAACTGGTAACTAGACAAAACCTACAGGGACCATGACTATATCAATTAAATTAACTTTAATTAGGCCTTAAAATTTAAATATTCTAAATTACATTTGTCACCTGGGCTTTCACATGTTCTCAAATGTTGTCACATGTTCAATTTCATGGTATCACATTGAAATTTTGCATCCCCATGTTGTCACATTTATTTCACATGAGATCATGCTCTCACATGTTGTCACGTGTAGTTTTATGTTATCACATGATGCTTCACTTGTTGTCACATGATGCTTCACTTGTTGTCACATGATGCTTCACTTGTTGTCACATGTTGCTTCACATGTTGTCACATGTTGCTTCACATGTTGTCACGTGTTATCACATTAACTTCACATTAAATGTCTGGAACCAACAGGAGGACCCTGAACAGTTTCTACCCCCAAGCCATAAGACTGCTAAATAGTTAACCAAATAGCTACTTGGACTATCTGCATTGACCCTTCTTGCAGCTGCTACTGTTTATTATTTATGCTGTTGCCTAGTTACTTTATTCCTAGTTATACAGTTGAAGTTGGAAGTTTACATACACTTAGCTTGGAGTAATTAAAACTTGTTTTTCAAACACTCCACAAATATCTTGTTAACAAACTATGGTTTTGGTAAGTCAGTTAGGACATATTCTTTGTGCATGACACAAGTAATTTTTCCAACAATTGTTTAGAGACAGATTATTTCACTTATAATTCACTGTATCACAATTCCAGTGGGTCAGAAGTTTACATACACTAAATTGACTGTCCCTTTAAACAGCTTGGAAAATTCCAGAAAATGATGTCATGGCTTTAGAAGCTTCTGATAGGCTAATTGACGTAATTTGAGTCAATTGGAGGTGTACCTGTGGATGTATTTCAAGGCCTACCTTCAACCTCAGTGACTCTTTGCTTGACATCATGGGAAAATCAAAAGAATTCAGCCAAGACCTCAGGAAAAAAATTGTAGACCTCCACAAGTCTGGTTCATCCTTGGGAGCAATTTCCAAACGCCTGAAGGTACCACGTTCATCTGTACAAACAATAGTACGCAAGTATAAACACCATGGGACCACCACAGTCATCATACCTCTCAGGAAGGAGACGCGTTCTGTCTCCTAGAGATGAACGTACTTGGTGAGAAAAGTGCAAATCAATCCCAGAACAACAGCAAAGGACCTTGTGAAGATGCTGGAGGAAACACGTACAAACGTATCTATATCCACAGTAAAACGAGTCCTATATCGACATAACCTGAAAGGCCACTCAGCAAGGAAGAAGCCACTGCTCCAAAACCGCCATAAAAAATCCAGGCTACGGTTTGCAACTGCACATGGGGACAAAGATCGTACTTTTTGGAGAAATGTCCTCTGTTTGGCCATAATGACCATCGTTTTGTTTGGAGGAAAAAGGGGGAGCCTTGCAAGCTGAAGAATACCATCCCAACCGTGAAGCACGGGGGTGGCAGCATCATGTTGTGGGGGTGCTTTGCTGCAGGAGGGACTGGTGCACTTCACAAAATCGATGGCATCATGAGCCAAGAAAATTATGTGGATATATTGAAGCAACATCTCAACATTATTATTATTATTATTAGATCGCAAATGGGTCTTCCAAATGGACAATGACCCCAAGCATACTTCCAAAGTTATGGCAAAATGGCTTAAGGACAACAAAGTCAAGGTATTGGAGTGGCCATCACAAAGCCCTGACCTCAATCCCATAGAACATTTGTGGGCAGAACTGAAAAAGCGTATGCGAGCAAGGAGTCCTACAAACCTGACTCAGTTACACCAGCTCTGTCAGGAGGAATGGGCCAAAATTCACCCAACTTATTGTGGGAAGCTTGTGGAAGGCTACCCGAAACGTTTGACCCAAGTTAAACAATTTAAAGGCAATGCTACCAAATACTAATTGAGTGTATGTAAACATCTGACCCACTGGGAATGTGATGAAAGAAATACAAGCTGAAATAAATAATTCTCTCTACTATTACTCTGACATTTCACATTCTTAAAATAAAGTGGTGATCCTAACTGACCTAAGACAGGGAATCTTACTAGGATTAAATGTCAGGAATTGTGAAAAACTGAGCTTAAATGTATTTCGCTAAGGTGTATGTAAACTTCCGACTTCAACTCTATGCACATATCTACCTCAATTACCACATACCCCTGCACAACTTTTCAGTACTGGTCCCCTGTGTATACAACCAAGTTATCTTTCCTAATTTTGTATTTATTATTACTTATATTATTGTGTTATTACTTTTCTATATTTTCTCTATTTTCCCTCTCTCTGCATTGTTGAGAAGGGCCCGTAAGTATGTCACTGTTAGTCTACACCTGTTGTTCACAAAGCATGTGATTAATAATATTTGATTTGATTTAAATCACATGTTCCCTTTTGAAATTCATGTGTTTTTTCCGTACGGGATATGGAATTGTTTTAAGATGGTCACACCAGAAAGAGTTTTGCTATTTGATTTAGAATTTTAGGACCCCTTTAGGTATAAAACCATTTTTACAAAAATATTTGATAAAATATTGAATTTGTCCTTTACTACTATAGCCAACGCATCGAATAACACATTCATAAATGGCAAAAAAGACCAACAAAATAAATCATAAGCAGTAAGGCTTTGAAGTGTCTGTCCTATATCTAGGAGATATAAGAAAGCTCAGGGAATATTTATGGACACATATTCAACCCCTTATTTTTGTTGGCACAAAGCTAACTCCATACTTCCATTAATTTGTAAGGATTACCTTCAGATGAGTCCCGTGACACATTAGTTTGTAGTCAAAACGGTTCAGACGCTAAAGACAGAAGTTGGCACATCAGCGTTACCGACGTCAGACGAGTCCCTTGGGGCTTGTGGGGGAGAGTGGTCATATTAGTTTTCTAGGCCAAACCTTTCGGACACTACAGACGTTTTTCGTGAGAAGGCCAATTTTCGGGATGTGTCATGGTCTGACAAACACTGCTGTAGCTTGGCCAACTTTCATCGCAGATATGGAAGGCCAACATAGGTGGATGCGGTGGGTTGAGACGCAGCCCATGCATAAATATCTCTAGTTTAAACTGACAGATTTTGATGGGGATTTCTTTATTATGTTACTTAGATTGACAAATGGGTACGTCAATAGACTCTGAAGGATTTTAACACCGTCTTTACACTTAAAAAAACAACAGTTCAATATTAGTTGTAGTGTTGAATGTACTTTAATATTTTCTTTACAGTTTCAGTAATTGATTCAGCAATTGTGATAGATTTTTCCTAAATGAAGAAACAGTAATTTTTCATACAGTAAGGTTACTCACACTAACAACAATGTAATACGAGCTAAATCATTTGGCAGCATTCTGTACATTCACTAAACCTATATGTTTTGTGATGCCAAAGTTGCTGTATCGTTGCCTTGTGGTTCCTGACAGGAACATTGTCAGCCATATGTGCTGCCATACTGTTGGCAATGAAACTTATGTTGAAACATCAGGTGAAGGACCTGCACCTCATTTATTTTCACAAGTAGGTACTACATGTAAACACACTGTATGTATCATTGAATCATACCTCTTCTGACTTATTGTGTAAATTTCACATTTCGCTTTTACGTTTATTTATTTTTTACATTATTTAGTATTTAGTACTTTCATTTACAACAGAAATATACTTCAGATCCTTCTCTTTGTCAAAACATCACTCTAGGATTGATAAAAAAAAGGGAAAACAATCTTCGACTTCAACTTTAGCAGTCGACCTTCAGCTACTGGGTTAAAGTGGCAAAGGTCAAACAGAGATGGAGAGAGTTTTAGGCTTGTAAAACTGGGCACGTCTGACCCAACCCGTCTAATAATCCTCAACCCTGGAGGATGGTCTTTACCTGTCTACTTATAGACCACACTCATGCATGCGCACGCACATAAACACACATGCACACATGCTTAAAATAGCCCTATTTTTACACACACCAAACACACCTTTATACAGTCTCAACCTAAGGTTACAGCCAGGCATATATGAGGACTATGCTGTAATGATCCCTTGTTATCAAATACATGCGCACACAGGCACACACCACAGGCATTTACATGCCCACAGAGATACTCACTTTGATGGACAGCAGATGAGGCAGATGCCACAGTCTAGTTCTAACTTCACCTGAAGGGTTTGAGTATTCCACTCCACTCAGTCACACAGTCAAACGCATGACAAGGGGAATGTCTCAATTCAGCTGGATAACAAAATTGGATCTGAAAGTTACCCGAGTGTACGTGCATGGGAGTAGCCTGCCTCCATTGTCGAGCAAAGGGCCCAACACCCTGAGTTTGCACTCACTGGCACTAGACCATAGTCAGTGCCACTTAGGTACAATAAGATATCTTACTGGTCTGTCTGCCTGCCTGATGTCAGCCTCTCAGAGTAAGGCGCATATGCTCCACACACAAGCACACACACGCACACACGCACACACATACACAAACACAAAGAGAGAGTGACAGAGTGACAAGACTGTCACCTGCTCCTGAAGGATTGAGAACAATTTGCATCCCACTTACCAGTAATCTGACAAAATGATGTGTGCCAATGTAGCTTTGCCTCTTACCTGACTCACCGTCACAGAACTTTGAACAGAAAATATCAGCTCAGCAGCACAGAACTCTCTGCTCACCACCACCTCTTTCATTGCTCAATCTTAGAAGCTGCTTTTCATTTAGCATAAATCAAACACATACATTTTTTTAAGTGAAAGGCATATCAATGTCCATGTCTACATTCCTAGAAAAATACATAGAATGTATTTTATAATGAACAAAATCATTTTTAGACCACGTTCTTTTGCAGTGGTCTGCTGTACATTATGAAAAATACATCACATGCAATGTTAGTCCAAATGAACTCTGTTCATGTTTAGATACCTGATGCCCTGACACCAGAAATGCATACATGCCCCTAAAATATCTCTCTGTTATTCAGAAGCTGTAAAGGCTTGGATTCCACAGTATGCCTGGTTCTCATAGATACCCTGTTCAAAGTGATTTGGCCCAAGAACTTTGGCCATGTAGGAGTACTTGGGCAGAAAAAAATACATTTGATGAAAAATGCTGCATCAAGCTCATAGGTCTTTTTCATTTAAACCCCTCATACACAGTCCTATATGAGGTAGATATCAGCAGACTCATGTTTTACTCTCCCTATGACTCCCCAGATAGCATGCCAGAGTTAGCAATTGCCCGAGTTTCGCCCATACAGAGTAAAATAAGATATAATGAGAACAAGATATATGTCCAGTTCAAGACATTCAGAATTAACATTGGAGAGGGAGATGGGACCAAGTGCCACTCTGCGTCCTTTTCAGGAACCTTGAAAGAAACTCTTATTACCAACAGAAGATAAGCCAATTAGGGACATAAACTGGCCAATTTCGCGTCCACATATTTACACTGATCTAACAGACAGTTCTGGTCCGCACTTAGAGCTAGCCAATAGTAAAAGTGGACCTGTCGTTCACTGCCGTTCTCTTATCAACACATAGAACTCTTTGCCAACCATTTGCGAATTTAGGCTGACACTTATCCAAGTTACTTGGCTACATCCAGGGGACACGTCGGTCAGTGTCCATAGAATAGCCATACCAGAGCCGTATATACATGTGTCTCTTACACCTACGAGATTACGTAAAGTCATACAAACCTGTCAGAGAGAATGTTTAGCATGACACTATGTTGACATCATAGATGCAGAGAGCTGTTTGTAAACTGGCCATACTGTATCTGTCTTATACATACAATATCTATCATCTGGTAAAAATATTATTTCTTCTCTTTTTTTCGTGTACTTTTTTGTATATTTTCTCATATGGTTTCAGATCTTTGTGGTTACGACCCCTTTCGGCAACTGAGAATTGTTGGAGAGAATTTCTCAATCACATCAAGCAACATTTCACATAATGAAAAACTGCAGCGCCAGCCAGTGTTGGTTCAAGTGCACTCAATGTTAAGAGTAGCGGGGGTTCCAATAGACTGTTCTCAGAATCAATAAAAGCTCTGGCGTAAAATTCCCGTGACCCTCGCTCATGTGGAGAGAAAATATATGAAAAAATCTAAAATGCCAGCGAGCCTTTGGGGACTGTGTGTGTGGAGTCTAATAGCCAGCGTCCTTTGGTGGTTGTGATTCAAAGCACATCGAACTCTAGCCAAAAGCAGCTGTGAACATCCCTCGATCGCAGTGCCGTTGCCTTTCATTAGATTTAACATTCAGAGGTAGGTCGAGAGCTCTATGTAGAGGTGTGTGTGGTAGAAAGAGATCAGGTTGAGAGGGACATGTACATTTTCTCACACCAAATATGCTTGAGGTGCGTTTGAATATGGGCTAGCTATGTATGGCATCATATCTGATTAAAACATTATTGTATATTATCAAGTTGCAAAACGTTGGGATTTTTTATCGAAAAAATATATATATAGTAGAGTCCAAAAAGTATTGACAGGGTAAAAAATACATATTGTAAGCAAAAACATGTATTTTTTCCTCTCAATACTGTATTCAGGTGTTTCCCATCGTGAATTCCCACTGGGGTAGCGAATTAAAAAATATATATATATATTGAACCTTTATTTAACTAGGCAAGTCAGTTAAGAACAAATTCTTATTTACAATGACAGAATAACGTGGTCAATTTGTTCCATCCCATTTGATTTTATTTTGAGTTGGATAGTAGCCTGCACAATAAATAACTTGTAATATTGGTAGTAAACTCTTGGATGCCACCAGGATACAGTCTACAGCTCTATGGTGAGAGTAGGCTGTGCAGGCCAGTGTTGTGCCAAAAAGCTGCCCCCTGCCAGAATTCTCCGCCCCCCCCTCCTTCGCGTGAACGCGCACGCACTCAATTCTTCCTCGCTGTGACTTGCTTGCTAGTTGAGATTTCTGATCACGTTAGGCTGCGTTTCATTTTATTTTTTATGTCGGTTTGATGGCGGGGGAGGCACTAGTAATGTCTGCAGTTTTCGGTTTGGCCATTTGTTTCAAGTGTGATCAGAAATCTCAACTAGCAAGCAAGTCACAGCGAGGAAGAATTGAGTGCGTTCACGTGAAGGGGGGGGGGGATTTCTGTCAGGGGGGAGCTTTTCGGCACAACACCGGCAACAAGACACCGGGGCACAGTGTCTTTCGGACTGTCCTTACCAAGTAACTAGGTAGTGGGGTGGCAGCGTTGATGATGTGTTCTGAAGGTGTGGTTGTTGAACTGTCGCTACAAATATATTGACCAATAGTAACCGATTTAGTTCGCCCCCTTCTAAACCACACCCCACGTAAACATTGGTAAAAAATATGAAGGTGTGTAGAAAAAAGATTGTAACCATAGAAATGTGATTCGAAGGGAAGACCGAGAAATGCAAGAGTTGGGCCCACCTATCAGTTTCATTTTTGATCATTGATATCGTTTCTTTTTGGTTTGCAATACCTTTTGATGAATTTTTTGTTAATAAGTTTAAAGTTGTTTCTTACAATATAATTTTTTTCTTCTCAATATATATATTTTTTGGTTTAAAAATCTAAAGGTTTTACAACTCATGATTATTTTATAATAAATGTGATGCCATAGATACATACCAGAGAAATAATGTAGACACAACAAATGAAACCCAGACAAAACATAAACAACAAGCCAAAACAAAGCAGTTCATTGACCAAAGAGCAGCTAAATACAAACACAAACATACAAACAAAACTTTACCACCTTCAATAAAAACAGAGCCAAAAATAAATGTATCACATGCATGGTTTTCGTGATTGGTGGCACATATGAAGACTACCTCGGAGGACTTATCCGGGGCGAGCTGGAGGGAGGACGGGCAATGGTGGGGGAAAGAGGGGCTACGGTGGGGGAAGGACGGGCGACGGAGCATTCAGACATACCGAGGAGGCAGACAATGGGGGTCTGTCTCCTCCCATGGCGTATGACAGTGCTGCAGAATGGCGGCTCACAGCACACCCGAAGCCAGAAAAACACAGACAGGCCTTCCTTCGTCAGGAACCATTGGATGATATGATTAGAGCACCATTTCCCCTCGGCGCTTCTCTATCCCCATGTTGGCCTGTTTGTCTTGCATCGCTTCTCGACTGCGTCACATACATCTGTCGTGGCATTCACACTGCAGCTCATCTCTGTTATTCGATCCAATGATGCAAGTACAGTCTGTGTGTTGCTATTTGGTTTTGGGCATTTGGGTAATTCAACTAGGTTGGGTTTGGAGATACAGCTATGGTGTCTGTCTGATATTTGAGCGCTTTCAGCTCTTGCTTTTGACAGACACACTCATCAAAAATATCCATTGTCACACAACCACAATACAATAAATGACAAAAAGTATGTGGACACCAGCTTGTCAAACATTTCATTCCAAAATCATGGGCATTAATATGGAGTTGGTCTCCCCTTTGCTGCTATATCAGCCTTCACTCTTCTGGGAAGGCTTTCTACTAGATGTTGGAACATTGCTGCGGGGACATACTTCCATTCAGCCACAAGGGCAATAGTGAGATCTGCCAGTCGGTGTTCCAATTGATCCCAAAGGTGTTCGATGGGGTTGACGTCAGTGCTCTGTGCATGCCAGTCAAGTTCTTCCACACCGATCTCGACAAACCATTTCTGTATGGACCTTGCTTTGTGCACGGGAGTATTGTCATGCTGAAACAGGAAAGGGCCTTCCACAAACTGTTGCCACAAAGTTGGAAGCACATAATCGTCTAGAATGTCATTGTATGCTGTAGCATTAAGATTTCCCTTCATTGGAACTAAGGAGCCTAGCCCGAACCATGAAAAACAGCCCTATACCATTATTCCTCCTCCACCAAACTTTACAATTGGCGCTAGGCATTGGGGCAGGTAGAGTTCTCCAAACCCAGATTCGTCCGTCAGACTGCCAGATGGTGAAGCGTAATTCATCACTCCAGAGAACGCGTTTCCACCGCTCCAGAGTCCAATGGCGGTGAGCTTTACACCACTCCAGCCAACACTTGGCATTGCGCATGGTGATCTTAGGCTTGTGTGTGGCTGCTTGGCCATGGAAACCCATTTCATGAAGCGGGTGTCGCTGAAATAGCCGAATCAACTATTTTGAAGCGGTGTCCACATACTTTCAGTGATGTAGTGTATGTTGTACATCTGAGGTTTAACCCTGGTCTGTACGGGGTAACAGGGCCAGAGTGGAAGATGTCTGTGGCTCATCCTTCTTTCCTTATCAGTACAGTATCAGTGCAGGTAATTCAGGCGTGGTAATGTCTTCCTGGTCCTGTGGTAATGACAGACCTCCAGTTCTCCTCCACAGAGGTCATGACTAATACCCTCCATCACACACCCTGACACTAAACATACACAGGAAGATAGATAGAGGACTCCTCTCGACTGGGTTTCAGGCCACAAGGTAACGTTGCCTCACACTGGCCTCTGAGGAAACTTCCTTTGCGGAAGAAGACTTGCTTCAGCTGTCTGGAATTTTCATAGAATAAGCCAAGAGAGAAGGATTGTTTCACTCCTTTACTGCCCTTTTGGAATCTGGTACTTCAGTTCACTATGATCTCAGTGTTGGCCTCATCAGAGTAGGTCTGGAGGACAGACCCAAGTTGTCAGAAGGATACATATCAAAGATCACACCGGACAGTTACAGCCGAGCCGAGCATCTTGCCCTCCCTCCCCTTCATCCAGACAGCAGCAGATAATCGCTTTTCCTCTGTCTGCAGACGATGCCACATCCTACGCTGTTGATGTCCCATAAATCACCTGGCTTGGATTGGCTGTGTCGATGAAATGATAAACAACCTGCTCACTCAGAAACGGTTCTTCTCAAAAAATGGGATGGTTGGGGGCTTTTCTCTGTTGCTGCAGTTAAGAAATGGACCTAGCCTGCAGTAACAGTGGTTTGTGTTTGAACCTTGTCATTAGGAAAGGGACCTAGCTACTGTGTGTTTGTGCCTTGTCTGTCATCAGAGGTAACTGTTTGGAACCAACATGTTGTAATACCCTGCTGGACTAATTAGAATATCACACTTTATCTAACTTGTTGTCTACTGTCTGAATCACAATACAGCTAGTTAATTGAGCAACATGTTGCCTGGTTTCACTGATAAATCAACAATGAACATTTATGGAGTGGAGCAGAGATGAATACACAGTCATTTCCCCTCTGTGTTGTCTATATTGAGCCTCATGAGTACTTCCTATGGCTCAATCCTCTGCCAGTTGTTGTAAGGTCATAACGATTCTGAATCTTATGAACCATAGTAGACTAACATTTTATTAAGAGTCAGGGTGTGTTCGTCTGCCTGTGGCATGTGACTGGACACGTAGCCTGCAGCCAGTACTCCGTTCAGTGTCAAAACAGCAGCCTGACATACTGTAGTGTAGGCTAGACTAACCTCACCTCCAGGGCCTGAGCCGGGTGGAGATGCTATCAGCCCGCAGAACAAGCTGAGCTGTCAGGTACACGTGATTAATATTCAAGGCCGGAGAAGAGATATCCTCAGTCAGTCTAGACTTAAAGGCTGCATTTTGACATAGATGGCAACACCGTTTCTCAGGAAAGTCTACCTGGGCAATTTGAACTTACACCGTCATTTTTTGTGTCTTCCAGGAATTGGTGTTTTGTATGTTTTCTAGAACTATGGGCTGATAACATTTTCTCAGAGATTTTACACTACATGACCAAAAGTATGTGGACACCTGCTCAACAAACATCTCATTCCAACATCATCGGCATTAATATGGAGTTGGTCCCCCCTTTTCTGCCTCCACTCTTCAGGAAAGGCTTTCCACTAGATGTTGGAACATTGCTGCAGGGACTTGCTTTCATTCAGCCACAAGAGCATTAGTGGGGTCGGGCACTGATGTTGGGCGATTAGGCCTGGCTCGCATTCGGCGTTTCAATTCATCCCAAAGGTGTTCGATGGGGTTGAGGTCAAGGCTCTGAGCAGGCCAGTCACGTTCTTCCACACCGATCTCGACAAACCATTTCTGTATGGACCTTGCTTTGTGCACAGGGGCATTGTCATGTTGAAAAAGGAAAGGGCCTTCCCCAAACTGTTGCCACGAAGTTGGAAGCACAGAATCGTCTAGAATGTCATTGCATGCTGTGAAGTTAAGATCTCCCTTCACTGGAACTAAGGGGCCTAGCCCGAACCATGAAAAACAGCCCCAGACCATTATTCCTCCTCCACCAACCTTTATAGTTGGCACTTTGCATTCGGGCAGGTAGCGTTCTCCTGGCATCCGCCAAACCCAGATTTGTCTATCGGACTGCTCCAGAGTTCAATGGAGACGAGCTTTACACCACTTCAGCCAACGCTTGGCATTGCACATGGTGATCTTAGGCTTGTGTGTGTCTGCTTGGCCATGGAAACCCATTCCATGAAGCTCCCGACAAAAAGTTATTGTGCTGATGTTGTGGCTTATCACTTCGCGGCTTCGCTGTTGTTGCTCCTAGACGTTTCCACTTCACAATAACAGCACTTACAGTTGACCGGGGCAGCTCTAGCAGAGCAGAAATTTGACGAACTGACTTGTTGGAAAGGTGGCATCCTATGAAGGTGCCAAGTTGAAAGTCACTGAGCTCTTCAGTGAGGCCATTCTACTGCCAATGTTTGTCTATAGAGATTTCATGGCTGTGTGCTCAATTGTATACACCTGTCATCAATGTGTGTGGCTTAAATAGCCCAATCCACTCAGTTGAAAGGGTATCCACATTATTTTGTATATATAGTGTACCTTCTGAATGATTTGTTTATGTTCATGGAGAGAAGAGAGAGAGACAGAGGATATTTAATGAAGTGCCTCCGTGGTCTGAATACAAATGGGCTCTCATCTTCCCTACTCTCGCTACTGCATGGCTAGTGGAGTGTAGGGTGACGAGGCTGGCTACATGGACAGTAAGAAGCTAATCGTTAGCCTATCATTGGCTATCAATCAAAACCCTGATAATCTCCCTGTGTCTCCTCATGATGGATGTTATGGTACCTCTAATTCCAGATCACTCATGCACGCAGAGGGATAATCATAAAGGGAAGTGAACACATATCTCATAATTACAGTTAAGATCTATACCACCATATTATGACTGTGGGGATGTGTTCGGCATGGCTCTGATGTCATCCAGTGATAATAGTGGATATCCTAGTGGTGATGATGAATGAGTTATGGCAGAGAAGTAAGATGGATGGGGAAGGCTGCAGTATAGAAATGAAAGGACATACAGTGAGCTCCAAAAGTATTGGGACAGTGACACATTTGTTGTTGTTTTGGCTCTGTACTCCAGCACTTTGGATTTGAAATAATACAATGACTATGATATTGCTTCATTTGTTTCATTTGAGGGTATTTTCAACAATATCGGGTGAATGGTTTAGAAATTACAGCACTTTTTGTAGAGCATCATGTTGTGGGGTTGCTTTACTGCAGGAGGGACTGGTGAACTTCACAAAATAGATGGCATCATTTTGGAAGGAAATTTATGTGGATATATTGAAGCAACATCTCAAGGCATCAGTCAGGAAGTTAAAGCTTGGTCGCAAATGGGTCTTCCAAATGGACATTGACCCCAAGCATACTTCCAAAGTTGTGGCAAAATGGCTTAAGGACAACAAAGTCAAGGTATTGGAGTGGTCATCACAAAGCCCTGACCTCAATCCTATAGAAAATGTGTGGGCAGAACTGAAAAAGTGCATGCGAGCAAGAAGGCCTACAAACCTGACTCAGTTACACCAGCTCTGTCAGGAGGAATGGGCCAAAATTCACCCAACTTATTGTGGGAAGCTTGTGGAAGGCTACCCGAAACGTTTGACCCAAGTTAAACAATTTAAAGGCAATGCTACCAAATACTAACTGAGTGTATGTAAACATCTGACCCACTGGGAATGTGATGAAAGAAATAAAAGCTGAAATAAATCATTATCTCTAATATTATTCTGACATTTCACATTCTTAAAATAAAGTGGTGATCCTATCTGACCTAAGACAGGGAATTTTTACTAAGATTAAATGTCAGGAATTGTGAAAAACTGAGTTTAAATGTATTCGGCTAAGGTGTATGTAAACTTCCGACTTCAACTCTATGCTATTCTTATTTAAAATGACACAATACATTATTTACCATTCATTTCTAGTGGGCACAAAATAATCTGAAACACAACCAAAACAAACACCAAATGCATCCAACACGTTTTTAGTCACAAACTTGATGTAGTCATTGTGTGCTAGGAATATGGGACCAAATACTAAACTTTTCACTACTTTAATACACACAGTGCATTCGGAAAGTATTCAGACCTTTACTTTTTCCACATTTTCTTACATTACAGCCTTATTATAAAATGGATTCAATAGTTTTTTCCCCTCATCAAGCTACACACAATACCCCATAATGACAAAGCAAAAATAGTTTTTTTGACATTTTAGAAAATGTATGTATATATATATATATATATAAAAAAATGAAATATTACATTTACATAAGTATTCAGACTCTGTAGTCAGTACTTTGTTGAAGCACATTTGTCAGCGATTACAGCCTTGAGTCTTCTTGGGTGTGACGATACAAGCTGGGCACACCTGATTTAGTTATGGCGACGATGGGTAGGGCTGCCGTTTTATCGGCCCTCAACTAATCATGCTACTTTGTTTGTTTTTTCACGTTGTTCGTAACTTGTTTTGTACATAATGTTGCTGCTACCATCTCCTATGACCGAAAAGAGCCTCTAAACATCAGAACTGGGATTGCTCACCCCAAACTGGACGAAGAGTTTTTCTTCAATGAGTCGGTCGCAAGGGATATACTGTTAACACCCGACCAGGCCCCGATCCCCGTGATTCGCTGGAGAAGGAAACTGAGATTTCTAGGCAAAAGATCAGGGTGCCTTGTGAGGACTAGGTGATGAGTGGCTAATCTGCCCCTGCCCTCCATTCTGCTAGCTAACATTCAATCGCTGGAAAATAAATGGGATGAACTGAAAGCACGTATATCCTGCTTCACCGACTCGTGGATGAATGACAACATTAAGAACAGAGAGCTGGTGGGTTATACACTCTATCGGCAAGACAGAACAGCAGCCTCTGGTAAGACACGGGGCAGGGGCCTATGCATTTATGTAAGCAACAGCTGGTGCACGATATCAAAGGAAGTCTCAAAGTTTTGCTCGCCTGAGGTTGAGTATGTTATCATAAGCTGTAGACCACACTATTTACCCAGAGAGTTTTCATCTGTATTTTTCGTAGCTGTCTACATACCACCACAGAGCGAGGTTGGAACTAAAACTGCAATAAATGAGCTGTATTCCGCCACAAGCAAACAGGAAAATGCTCATCCAGAGGCGGTGTTCCTAGTCGCCGGTGTCTTTAATGCAGGGAAACTTAAATCTGTTTTACCTAATTTCTATCAACATGTTAAATGTGCAACCAGAGGGAAAATAATTCTAGACCCCCTCTACTCCACACACAGAGGCACGTACAAAGCTCTCCCTCGCCCTCTATTTGGAAAATCTGACCATAACTCTATCCTCCTAATTCCTGCTTACAAGCAACAATTCAAGCAGGAAGCACCAGTGACTCGGTCTATAAAAAAGTGTCAGATGAAGCAGATGCTAAAATACAGGACTGTTTTGCTAGCACAGACTGGAATATGTTCCGGGATTCTTCCGATGGCATTGAGGAGTACACCACATCAGTCACTGGCTTTATCAATAAGTGCATCGAGGACGTCATCCCCACAGTGACTGTACGTACATACAGCAACCAGAAGCCATGGATTACAGGCAACATTCGCACTGAGCTAAAGGGTAGAGCTGCCACTTTCAAGGAGTGGGACTCTAACCCGGAAGCTTATAAGAAATCCCTCTATGCCCTCTGACAAACCATCAAACAGGCAAAGCGTCAATACAGGACTAAGATCGAATCGTACTACACCGCCCTGACGCTCGTCGAATGTGGCAGGGCTTGCAAACTTTTACAGACTACAAAGGGAAGCACAGCCATGAGCTGCCCAGTGACACGAGCCTAGTAGACGAGCGAAATAACTACTATGCTCGCTTCGAGGCAAGTAACACTGAAACATGCATGAGAGCACCAACTGTTCCGGATGACTGTGTGATCATGCTCTCCGCAGCCGATGTGAGTAAGACCTTTAAACAGGTCAACATTCACAAGGCCGCTGGGCCAGACGGATTACCAGGACGTGTACTCCGAGCATGCGCTGACCAACTGGCAAGCGTCTTCACTGATATTTTCAACCTCTTCCTGTCTGAGTCTGTAATACCAACACGTTTCAAGCAGACCACCATAGTCCCTGTGCCCAAGAACACTAAGGTAACCTGCCTAATTGACTACCAACCCATAGCACTCACGTCTGTAGCCATGAAATTCTTTGAAAGGCTGGTCATGGCTCACATCAACACCATTATCCCAGAAACCCTAGACCCACTCCAATTTGCATACCGCCCTAACAGAGCCACAGATGATGCAATCTCTATTGCACTCCACACTGCCCTTTCCCACCTGGACAAAAGGAACACCTATGTGAGAATGCTATTCATTGACTACAGCTCAGCGTTCAACACCATAGTGCCCTCAAATCTCATCTCTAAGCTAAGGATCCTGGGACTAAACACCTCCCTCTGCTACTGGATCCTGGACTTCCTGACAGGCCGCCCTCAGGTGGTGAGGGTAGGTAGCAACACCTCCGCCACGCTGATCCTCAACACGGGGGTCCCTCAGGGGTGTGTGCTCAGTCCCCTCCTGTACTCCCTGTTCACTCATGACTGCACGGCCAGGCACAACTCCAACAGCATCATTAAGTTTCCTGATGACACAACAGTGGTAGGCCTGATCACAAACAACGATGAGACAGATCATAGTGGGGAGGTCAGAGACCTGAGCATGTGGTGCAAGGACAGCAAACCTCCCCCACAACGTGATCAAGACAAAGGAGATGATTGTGGACTACAGGAAAAAGAGGATGGAACACGCCCCCATTCTCATCAACCTGGCTGTAGTGGAGCAGGTTGAGAGCGTCAAGTTCCTTGGCGTCCACATCAACAACAAACTAACATGGTCCAAGCACACCAACACAGTCGTGAAGAGGGCACGACAAAATATATTCCCCCTCAAGAGACTGAAAAGATTAGGCATGGGTCCTCAGATCCTCAAAAGATTTTACAGGTGCACCATCGAGAGCATCCTGATAGGTTGCATCACTGCCTGGTATGGCAACTGCTCGACCTCCGACTGCAAGGCACTACAGAGGGTAGTGCGTATGGCCCAGTACATCACCGGGGCCAAGCTTCCTGCCATCCAGGACCTCTATACCAGGCGGTGTCAGAGGAAGGCCCTAAAAATCGTCAAAGACTCCAGCCACCCTAGTCATAGACTGTTCTCTCTGCTACCGCATGGCAAGCGGTGCCGGAGCACCAAGTCTAGGTCCAAGAGGCTTCTAAACAGCTTCTACCCCCAAGCCATAAGACTCCTGAATAGCTAATCAAATGGCTTCCCAGACTATTTCCCCCCCCCCCCCCCCCCCCACTACGCTGCTGCTACTCTCTGTTATTATCTATGAATAGCAACTTTGAAAACCCTACCTACATGTACATAATTATCTCAAATACCTCGAAACCGGTGCCCCCGCACATTGACACATTGACTCTGTACCGGTACCCCCTGTATATAGCCCCACTATTATTATTTAATGATGCTCTTTAATTATTTGTTTTTCTTATCTCTTACTTGTTTTTCCATTTAATTTTTGGGGTATTTTCTGAAAACTGCATCGTTGTTTAAGGGCTTGTAAGTAAGCATTTCACTGTAAGATCTACACCTGTTGTATTCTGCGCATGTGACAAATAACATTTTCTAAAATTGTATTTTATTTGTATTTGGGGAGTTTCTCCCATTCTTCTCTGCAGATCCTTTCAAGCTCTGTCAGGTTGGATGGGGAGTGTAACTGCACAGCTATTTTCAGGTCTCTCCAGAGATTTTCGATCGGGTTAAAGTCTGGGGACATTCAGAGACTTCCCCCAAAGCCACTCCTGTGTTGTCTTGGCTGTGTGCTTAGGGGCTTTGTCCTGCTGGAAGGTGAACCTTAGCCCCAATCTGAGGTTCTGAGCACTCTGGAGCAGGTTTTCATCAAGGATCTCTCTATACTTTACTCCGTTTATCTTTCCCTCGATCCTGACTAGTCTCCCAGTCCCTGAAAAACATCCCCACAGCATGATACTGCCATCACCATGCTTCACCATAGGGATGGTGCCAGGTTTCCTCCAGACATGACGCCTTGCATTCAGGCCAAAGATAATCTTTTTTTCTCATGGTCTGATAGTCTTTAGGTGCCTTTTGGCACACTCCAAGTGTCATGTGCCTTTTACTGAAGTGTGGCTTCCGCCTGGCCACTCTATCATAAAGGCCTGATTGATGGAGTGCTGCAAAGATGGTTGTCCTTCTGGAAGGTTCTCCCATCTCCACAGAAGAACACTGAAGCTCTGTCAGTGACCATCAGGTTCTTAGTCACCTCCCTGGCCAAGGCCCTTCTCCCCCTGATTGCTCAGTTTGGCCGGGCGGCCAGCTCTAGGAAGAATCTTGGTGCTTCCTAACTTCTTCCATTTAAGAATGATGGAGGCCACTGTGTTCTTGGGGACCTTCAATGCTGCAAACATTTTCTGGTACCCTTCCCCAGATCTGTGCCTTGACACAATCCCGTCTTGGAGCTCTACGGACAATTCCTTCAACCTCATGGCTTGGTTTTTGCTCTGACATGCACTGTCAACTGTGGGACCTTATGTAGACAAGTATGTGCCTTTCCAAATAATGTCCAATCAGTTGAATTTACCACATGTGGACTCCAATCATGTTGTAGTAACATCTCAAGGATGATCAATGGAAACAGGATGCACCTGAGCTACATTTTGAGCCTCATAGCAAAGGGTCTGAATACTTATGTAAATTATGTGTTTGTGTTTTTTATTTTTAATACATTTGCAGAAATGTCTAAAAACCTGTTTTTGCTTTGTCATTATGGGGTATTGTGTGTAGAGTGATGAGGATTTTTTTATTATTTAAAAAAAAATGTAATCGATTTTAGAATAAGGCTGTAACGTAACAAAATGTGGAAAAAGTCAAGGGGTCTGAATACTTTCCAAATGCACTGTAAGTGAATTTGTCCCAATACTATGTACAAACGTTGCTGTAATTTTTAAAAGGTTCACCCAATATGGATGAAAATACCCTCAAATTAAAGCTGGCAGTCTGCACTTTAAGTGGTGGAGTAAAGAGCCAAAACAACTTCAAAAGATTTCACTGTCCCAATACTTTTGGAGCTCATTGTATTTTTCTGGTTTACACTCTGTTTTGTTTTGTCTGATAACATGGGGATGCAAATTATGTCTGTCCAGGGTTAGCTTTTGGTTCATATTCTTTAGTTGGTAGGTCTTGACTTGAAATATCCCCATCCCCTCAGTAATACCAGAAGAGTATTAACCAGAGAGAGAGAGAGAGAGCAATCAAGCCAAGCAAGCCATCTCCAAAACCTGAGCCATTGTTGCTAACTAACGCTAATATCAGGGCCATGCAGCTCTGTGAGCGTCTTGGGGATGCAATTGTTGGCCTTTTCATTGGCCCGTAATGATTCTGCAGCGTGGTGGCTAATAGGGCATTATCAGAGCCTGCGCCTCAGAGGACAGCTGATTAATGTCAGTGGAGAAGACAGGGGCCTAGCCGGGGCCTGATAAAAGGGTGTAGGGATTGGAAGGAGCAGGATGATGAACGAGTTACAGGGCCCCATGTCCCCATCTCATTAGGAGGGCCCGGCCCCCGGCACTGGACGCTCAGCTAATGTAGTGAGGCAGCACTGTGGCTGTGGCCAGGAGCTCTAGGGAGAAGGATTCTGCAGGGTGAGGAGAACTGATAGCTGGGAAAGAACTATTCAGAGGTGTGACCTGTCTGATAGCAGCTAGGAGGGTTGGTGCAATTTACATATAATATGAGATTATACGTGAGGGTGATATACCTGACAATTCTGTCAGTAGAGGAAATGTTAAAAGCATTTACTGAATTACTTTGAGCTCATTTCTGACCAAAAAGATGATACACAGCCACCCCACTTCTCTCATTGTAGCTCCACTAAACCAGTAAGGATTTTGTTTGAGGATCTGAAGAGAGAGTACCAATTATTTATTTTACATTTTATTTCACCTTTATTTAACTAGGCAAGTCAGTTAAGAACAAATTCTTATTTACAATGACGGCCTACTGGGTAACAGTGGGTTAACTGCCTTGTTCAGGGGCAGAACGACAGGTCTGTACCTTGTCAGCTCGGGGATTCGATCTAGGAACCTTTCGGTTACTGGCCCAACACTCTAACCACTAGGTTACCTGCCACCCCCTGTATTATTCGCCATCCCATCATTCCTTCACACACCGTGAGTGTGGTGTGTGTATGTGTGTGTGTCACCTCAATCACTGCCACCACCTGCACTCCTCCTCTGTCCATAAAAAGGCAATTACATCCGGAGCTATGGAGCTTATTGATAACTAATTTGATTATTCTTAAGAGGGCTGTCGCCCTTCTGGTTGACAAAGGGTCATCTGACGGGGTCTGAGTGACATAGAAGTGATAGGGGGCGTTGTAATAGGCTGCCCTCCTGACCGCTTCCTTCATCTAGAGGGCCAGGGAGCGAACCAGATGGATTCAGAATGCACTGCCTGAGAGGAGAGGGGAGAGATAGGGGACCACAAACACTTTCTCATGCAAATGTGCCTCCGTCTGGTCCCCTCCACCCCCTCCTCAGCCCAACACCAGGGCTCAATAGATGAACAAACGACAAGGATGAACAAATGTTCCATCAACAACTAAATAACAGGAGAGTGACCCATCTGCCTTCGGTTTACTCTATTTTCACTGAGGTTTAGATACAGGGACAAGAGAGGAGAGGAAGTATTTGCAAACAACACCGTCTTCTTGGAACAGGAATATCTGAAATGGGCGCACGCTGTAGGGTATTCTTCTACCCAGTTTACTGTATATTCAATCGTTTGTACAAGGTTATTAGGTCAAATCTGATATTTCACCCATACAAATCTAGTATTTCACCCATACAAATCTAGTATTTCACCCATACAATTCTGATATTTCATTACATCCTGCAGTTAGTTAGACAGCGTAATAATACTTGGCTCAGGCACTATTTGACTTGTATTACTGGAGAACACTGGTAAGAAGATAAGATAAGACTGACAAAGGTTCCATATAATTATAGTTTTTTTTATGTCTGAGTGTATCTTTAAGACAGGAAGGAATGTGACTAAATGTAGGACCATCATAATAGTACGGAATCATTGAATTAGGCAAACAAATAGCATAAACAGTGCTGTGGTGCTATATAATCATGCTGGGAAAGATATATGGCCTCACTGTATAACAATACATTACAGTACACAGTATGCATGAGTGTAAATACCCACATGTTTAAAGGAGAGCAGATGGTTGTCCAGTTCCACTAAACATGCAGTAAAGGAGCAGGGGTTAAAAGAGAGAGAACCTCTTGGAACCATACCACCACTAATTATATGAGGGCTCAAGGGTATTGGGTAGAGTGCAGTTGGTGGGTGACAGAGCCTCTCCTCTCCTCTCTGTGACTGTGACAGCCAGGTAGCAGGCACTGTGGGTGGCGGGGCTGCACAGTTGTTTTGGGATATATGACCCCATGGGGGGGTCAAAGATTTATTAAAGAACCAGTAAGTATGTGTTCAAAACAGAGCCGTGGCCCATTACCTTCTCCTCTCCCCACCCCCCACCTGCTCCCTTTACAGCTGCTGTGGAGAGGAAGGGACACCATGAAGAACAGACACGAATGCATGTGAAGGCACACAGACGCACACACACTGTCAATTTGTGGTGGAGAAGACAACAGAAAACACACTGTACATAGAACAAACATTGCCATAAACACAATATTTTCATAGCTTTGTACCAGTGACCACTGAATGTGATTTGAGATTCATGTAGATCTTGAAAGTATAGCTGGGTCCAAATACTATTTACATTATTCAAATTACTTTTACATACATTTTTATTTGAAAATACAAGTAGTTGAATATTGGCATGTATTTGAAAATACAAATAAATACTCCCATGCATTTGAACCCAGGTCCTTGGAGTATTTGAAATAATGTGTTTGGAAATAATTATTAGAAAATATTTTCAAATAGTAGGCTTTATAGGACATCATTTTAACATGCTTTCAAAAACATCTAATAGAAGTAGTTGATTTTGACCATATTATTTGAAAATACTGAAAAACACAAAAAATAAGTACTTAAATAACAAATAATTAAACACACATTTATTTGAACCCAGGTCTGGTTAAAAGTCATTACAGTTTTTAATTTAAAATATACAATTAAAATGTTGCTGTCTAAAAGGGTGCTGTCATTTAAATATAGAAAAAAGTATTATCTTGTATTCCCTGCAACTCAAACGTGACATATGAAAATCGTTCAATCCAACAGCAGTTATTATTATTATTATTATTATTATTTAGCAGTGCATAGAGAAAGTGCATGATGTCACATGTAAACAAATGATAATGACTGTCATCAGTGAACCTACATCTTGTTATTACGACTAAGGTCAGGGTCTATTTCAATCCCACTGATCATCTAATTCTCTCTTTCTCTCTTTCTGTCTTTCTCTCGGAGGACCTGAGCCCTAGGACCATGCCTCAGGACTACCTGGTATGATGACTCCTTGCTGTCCCCAGTCCACCTGGCCGTGCTGCTGCTCCAGTTTCAACTGTTCTGCCTGCGGCTATGGAACCCTGACCTGTTCACCGGACGTGCTTGTTGCACCCTCGACAACTACTATGATTATTATTATTTGACCATGCTGGTCATTTATGAACATTTTAACATTTTGACCATGTTCTGTTATAATATCCACCCTGCACAGCCAGAAGAGGACTGGCCACCCCTCATAGCCTGGTTCCTCTCTAGGTTTCTTCCTAGGTTTTTGGCCTTTCTAGGGAGTTTTTCCTAGGGAGTTTTTCCTAGCCACCGTGCTTCTTTCACATGCTTTGCTTGCTGTTTGGGGTTTTAGGCTGGGTTTCTGTACAGCACTTTGAGAATATCAGCTGATGTACGAAGGGCTATATAAAAATACATTTGATTTGATTTGATTGATCACTGACTCTGACCCCCACCTCTATTTTCCCAGCAAAGAGTTCCTCAAAGTCATCTTTAAAAGAGGCCCTGCTCTCCTGTGGAACATTGATGTCTAGACGGCTCCTCTCAATGAAAGAGAAGGAGGCCTCCGCCCTCACGCTCATCCTCTCCTCCTTTTGTCCTTCCTGGTGTCTCTCCATCTTCCCTGCTGGCCAGAGACAATCCCTGGCCTCCGCCACTTCCGAACCGTGTCGGAATAGTGAGATGCCCCGTTGACCCAGCAGCCCAGGTTCGGGGGCGGACCCCATGATCGCTCATGCAGGGCAGGAACACAAGCGAATGCCTGGCTGCACTCATAGGGCTGGCGGATGCAGCTGTCAATCACACAGAAAACAACATCATGACTGCAGACTGAATATATATTTGCTGCTATCATGGCCGACATAATGTTGACATGGCATGCATTCCCACAACATACGCATTTGCCAGGGTAGGGATTTTATTGAATGCTTCACTCAAAGGTGAAATGGTTCAGGATTCTGGTCACAAATCTGGCATTCAAATGATTGCGTTAAAGTATAGTGTACCTGAGCATTAGGTTGAGATTCACTGCTTTCCTCCTATATTCCAGTCAGAGCCAGCTCTGTTCCAGTAAACATCCCCCTCTCCTCCTCCCTGCCTCCTTGTTGTCCTGTCTTATCACAAGCTAATGACTACACGGCCACACCAGCCAGAGGGAGGAGCCACAGTGTTCCTGGCTCTATTCACACCAGAGGGGCTCCCTCTACAGAGACCCCCGCCCACAAAGGCCGCTCTCATTCTCTCATTATCAACACCCATAATTGTTTGTGCTGCCTGATAATAGCTCTCAAAGCCTCTCCATATCAGCAATAACCTTCTGTCTGAATGTATAGGAGGCCGCAGTGTATCCTCTCTCCGATTCAGAACCATTTCCCCAAAGTGCTGAAGGACTTGGCTTTGGGCTCTGTCTGCTTTCTCGATGTAATCCGGTTTGGCTGTTCTCTCTCACATTTCAGAGAAGAAGAAGCGTTCTGTGTTCATTAACGCACTGTGATTGTGATTGTGTCAGAATGGTCTGGCCCTCAGGGGCCATCTGGGTCCCTCTATTTCCATATTGGTTATTAGTGGCTTTGTACATTAGCTGCATGGGTTTGCCGTTCGCATTCCAAACCACAGGCACTGCGCACCGATATTGTTGTCTTATTAATTACATTGCGGGGGTGTAATGAAAATCTCCAGATACATCAGGCTTGCGGCCTTCAGTGCGGTGTTATATTATGTGAAGAAACGTTCGCCTTAATTAAACGACACACTTTTATTTACGTGGGCTGCCACTTTTATTAACGTGGGCCTTTAAGAAATGAAAACCGACTAATCCCTTTTCAACTGCTGTAATTAGACAGACTGTAAGGATCATTAGTCAGTCACAAATTACCCGTTTACACTGGCTTCTAAATATTTGAGAGGCACTGCTTATAAATAGCGAGGGTATTGAAAGGATTTAACCTGAAAGCAGATTATTGTTTTCATAGTTATTGATGTGGAGCCTCAGACCAATGTTACTCTCCTGGTGTTCACTCACAGCTGTAGAATACTGTCTGACTCCATGTCGGTTTGGCATTGAGAAGAGTTTACAATAAGCTTGTAATTACATGTATTAGGAATACTGTCTCTCCCCCCTCCCTCTCTCTCTTTTCTCTCTCAAACAGACTGACTAAATGTGTCTTCTGAGTCTCGACAGTGACATCAGCATGGCTGTTATCACTCTGAATATTGTCGGCCACCCAGCCAGACAGTTCCAGCAGGGGGCCAGGGCTACTATTGGCTGCTGGACACTGGGCTGAGAAGAGAGGACAGGCTGTTGGTGTGACAAGGAGAGCAGCAGTGAACAGGTCTATTTGTGGCGTCCGGTAGGACTTTAGAGGAGCATCTCAACACTCTGAATAAGTGAAGACAATCTGGAGGCCATTCAAACTTCTCTGCTCTCTGTTTAGACACTAACCAAACTATGGTGACAGCTCTGCCCACCTTCTATTTCAATAACTCTGATGATAGGTGGGTGTAAACCCCAAAAATACTTTCAACAATGGGTATTGACAAGGTAACACTATGGGTAGAATGGAACCTGTTTCTCAGCCATGCTGGTTTTTAGGCCTAGAGTAGGCCTAGGCTTAATCTGTGTATTGGAAACTGGTAGTAAGCCTCTGTCTGTCTGTATGGAGTGGAGTGAGGCTCACCCACTTGTAGAGTATGTGTGAGCCCTGGCCTGGCTTAATCCCTGACCTAGTCCCTGACCTCTCCACATTCTTCACTCTCTCTATTACGCCACAGTTTCCAGGGCTGCCCCTGGCCTTGCTACTCCTGTGTGTGTGTGTGTGTGTGTGCGTGCGTGCGTGCGTGCGTGGCACTGGACGACACAGCGCTGTCAGAACAAATCAGGTCATCATCTATAGGTGTCTGTATGCATCGCCTAAAGATGTAAGGTGCGGCTGGTCTTCCCTTCCATCACATATACTGTACATAGCACACACTGCGTGGTGTAGAGTGGCCTGCAGTCTGGACATTCCTCACATATCCCCTGCCTGCCCCTGCTGGTGTCCATCCAGACTGGACAGGCTGCTGACCACTCTCCCTAACCCTGGCTGGCTGCTCACCACACCCATAGTAAAGACAGAAAAACCTGCGCATGGTATTCATGGCAGTATATGTTGCTCCCATGCTATTCCCCCTCCACAAACATGGACAAGGTTTTCAGCTGCAATAGTCTTCATCAGAACACCATCATCAAGTTTGCTGACGACACCACGGGGGTAGAACTGATCACAGATGACGATGACGCAGGTTAGAGGAAGGAGGTCAGAAAACTGGAAAATAATGACATTTTTCAAGGAACATAAACAAAACCTGGAATGAAAGTGATCCAACAGAACCATTCTTTCTAAAAGCATGGGAACAGGGTAATAACCTTCTTTTACTTTCAAGGAACTTTTTTCTAGTCCCACAACAAAGCCCTCACTCTGTCCCTCACTCTGTCACCCACTCTGTCACTCACAAACTTATTCCAGTGTCTGCCTGCAAGCTGAAAGTATTTGCATTTACATTTACGTCATTTAGCAGACACTCTTATCCAGAGCGACTTACAAATTGGTGCATTCACCTTATGATATCCAGTGGAACAACCACTTTACAATAGTACATCTATATATTTTTGGGGGGAGGGGGGGGGGGGGGGGGGTTGGAAGGATTACTTAATCCTATCCCAGGTATTCCTTAAAGAGGTGGGGTTTCAGGTGTCTCCGGAAGGTCGTGATTGACTCCGCTGTCCTGGCGTCGTGAGGGAGCTTGTTTCACCATTGGGGTGCCAGAGCAGCGAACAGTTTTGACTGGGCTGAGCGGGAACTGTGCTTCCGCAGAGGTAGGGAGGCGAGCAGGCCAGAGGTGGATGAACGCAGTGCCCTTCTTTGGGTGTAGGGCCTGATCAGAGCCTGAAGGTACGGAGGTGCCGTTCCCCTCACAGCTCCGTAGGCAAGCAGCATGGTCTTGTAGCAGATGCGAGCTTCAACTGGAAGCCAGTGGAGTGTGTCCCCCCCCCCCCCCACACACACACACACACACACACACACACACACACACACACACACACACACACACACACACACACACACACACACACACACACACACACACACACACACGCTGCTGCTACTGTCTATTATCTATCCTGTTGCCTAGTCACTTTACCCCATATCTAAATGTACATAGCTACTACCTCAATTACCTCGTACTCCTGCTGCACATCAACTCGGTACTGGTACTCCCTGTATATAGCCATGTCACTTTTACTAGTTATTGCTATTCATTATTCTCTGTGTATTTATTCCTTGTGTGACTTTTTCCATTTTTAAAAATGTATTTTGCATCTTTATTTTAACTGTGCATTGTTGGAAAATAACCAGTAAGTAAGTGATGTAAGTAAGCGCTAACACCAGTCTAAAGAACCAGTAAGTAAGCACTAACACCAGTCTAAAGACCAGTAAGTAAGCACTAACACCAGTCTAAAGGACCAGTAAGTAAGCACTAACACCAGTCTAAAGGACCAGTAAGTAAGCACTAACACCAGTCTAAAGAACCAGTAAGTAAGCGCTAACACCAGTCTAAAGACCAGTAAGTAAGCACTAACACCAGTCTAAAGAACCAGTAAGTAAGCACTAACACCAGTCTAAAGAACCAGTAAGTAAGCACTAACACCAGTCTAAAGAACCAGTAAGTAAGCGCTAACACCAGTCTAAAGAACCAGTAAGTAAGCACTAACACCAGTCTAAGAACCAGTAAGTAAGCACTAACACCAGTCTAAAGAACCAGTAAGTAAGCACTAACACCAGTCTAAAGAACCAGTAAGTAAGCACTAACACCAGTCTAAAGAACCAGTAAGTAAGCGCTAACACCAGTCTAAAGAACCAGTAAGTAAGCACTAACACCAGTCTAAAGAACCAGTAAGTAAGCACTAAGACCAGTCTAAAGGACCAGTAAGTAAGCGCTAACACCAGTCTAAAGAACCAGTAAGTAAGCACTAACACCAGTCTAAAGAACCAGTAAGTAAGCACTAACACCAGTCTAAAGGACCAGTAAGTAAGCACTAACACCAGTCTAAAGAACCAGTAAGTAAGCACTAACACCAGTCTAAAGGACCAGTAAGTAAGCACTAACACCAGTCTAAAGGACCAGTAAGTAAGCACTAACACCAGTCTAAAGAACCAGTAAGTAAGCACTAACACCAGTCTAAAGAACCAGTAAGTAAGCACTAACACCAGTCTAAAGAACCAGTAAGTAAGCACTAACACCAGTCTAAAGAACCAGTAAGTAAGTGATGTAAGTAAGCACTAACACCAGTCTAAAGAACCAGTAAGTAAGCACTAACACCAGTCTAAAGAACCAGTAAGTAAGCACTAACACCAGTCTAAAGGACCAGTAAGTAAGCACTAACACCAGTCTAAAGAACCAGTAAGTAAGCACTAACACCAGTCTAAAGGACCAGTAAGTAAGCACTAACACCAGTCTAAAGGACCAGTAAGTAAGTGATGTAAGTAAGCACTAACACCAGTCTAAAGAACCAGTAAGTAAGCACTAACACCAGTCTAAAGAACCAGTAAGTAAGCACTAACACCAGTCTAAAGAACCAGTAAGTAAGCACTAACACCAGTCTAAAGGACCAGTAAGTAAGTGATGTAAGTAAGCACTAACACCAGTCTAAAGAACGAGGAAGTAAGCACTAACACCAGTCTAAAGGACCAGTAAGTAAGCAGTAACACCAGTCTAAAGAACCAGAAAGTAAGCACTAACACCAGTCTAAAGAACCAGTAAGTAAGCACTAACACCAGTCTAAAGAACCAGTAAGTAAGCACTAACACCAGTCTAAAGGACCAGTAAGTAAGTGATGTAAGTAAGCACTAACACCAGTCTAAAGAACCAGTAAGTAAGCACTAACACCAGTCTAAAGAACCAGTAAGTAAGCACTAACACCAGTCTAAAGAACCAGTAAGTAAGCAATGTAAGTAAGCACTAACACCAGTCTAAAGAACCAGTAAGTAAGCACTAACACCAGTCTAAAGGACCAGTAAGTAAGCACTAACACCAGTCTAAAGAACCAGTAAGTAAGCACTAACACCAGTCTAAAGAACCAGTAAGTAAGCACTAACACCAGTCTAAAGAACCAGTAAGTAAGCACTAACACCAGTCTAAAGAACCAGTAAGTAAGCACTAACACCAGTCTAAAGAACCAGTAAGTAAGCACTAACACCAGTCTAAAGAACCAGTAAGTAAGCACTAACACCAGTCTAAAGAACCAGTAAGTAAGCACTAACACGAGTCTAAAGGACCAGTAAGTAAGTGATGTAAGTAAGCACTAACACCAGTCTAAAGGACCAGTAAGTAAGCACTAACACCAGTCTAAAGAACCAGTAAGTAAGTGATGTAAGTAAGCACTAACACCAGTCTAAAGAACCAGTAAGTAAGTACTAACACCAGTCTAAAGAACCAGTAAGTAAGCACTAACACCAGTCTAAAGGACCAGTAAGTAAGCACTAACACCAGTCTAAAGAACCAGTAAGTAAGCACTAACACCAGTCTAAAGAACCAGTAAGTAAGCACTAACAGCAGTCTAAAGAACCAGTAAGTAAGCACTAACACCAGTCTAAAGGACCAGTAAGTAAGTGATGTAAGTAAGCACTAACACCAGTCTAAAGGACCAGTAAGTAAGCACTAACACCAGTCTAAAGAACCAGTAAGTAAGCACTAACACCAGTCTAAAGAACCAGTAAGTAAGCACTAACACCAGTCTAAAGAACCAGTAAGTAAGCACTAACACCAGTCTAAAGAACCAGTAAGTAAGCACTAACACCAGTCTAAAGAACCAGTAAGTAAGCACTAACACCAGTCTAAAGAACCAGTAAGTAAGCACTAACACCAGTCTAAAGGACCAGTAAGTAAGTGATGTAAGTAAGCACTAACACCAGTCTAAAGAACCAGTAAGTAAGCACTAACACCAGTCTAAAGAACCAGTAAGTAAGCACTAACACCAGTCTAAAGGACCTGTAAGTAAGTGATGTAAGTAAGCACTAACACCAGTCTAAAGAACCAGTAAGTAAGCACTAACACCAGTCTAAAGAACCAGTAAGTAAGCACTAACACCAGTCTAAAGGACCGTAAGTAAGTGATGTAAGTAAGCACTAACACCAGTCTAAAGAACCAGTAAGTAAGCACTAACACCAGTCTAAAGAACCAGTAAGTAAGCACTAACACCAGTCTAAAGGACCAGTAAGTAAGCACTAACACCAGTCTAAAGAACCAGTAAGTAAGCACTAACACCAGTCTAAAGGACCAGTAAGTAAGCACTAACACCAGTCTAAAGGACCAGTAAGTAAGCACTAACACCAGTCTAAAGAACCAGTAAGTAAGCACTAACACCAGTCTAAAGAACCAGTAAGTAAGCACTAACACCAGTCTAAAGAACCAGTAAGTAAGCACTAACACCAGTCTAAAGAACCAGTAAGTAAGTGATGTAAGTAAGCACTAACACCAGTCTAAAGAACCAGTAAGTAAGCACTAACACCAGTCTAAAGAACCAGTAAGTAAGCACTAACACCAGTCTAAAGGACCAGTAAGTAAGCACTAACACCAGTCTAAAGAACCAGTAAGTAAGCACTAACACCAGTCTAAAGGACCAGTAAGTAAGCACTAACACCAGTCTAAAGGACCAGTAAGTAAGTGATGTAAGTAAGCACTAACACCAGTCTAAAGAACCAGTAAGTAAGCACTAACACCAGTCTAAAGAACCAGTAAGTAAGCACTAACACCAGTCTAAAGAACCAGTAAGTAAGCACTAACACCAGTCTAAAGGACCAGTAAGTAAGTGATGTAAGTAAGCACTAACACCAGTCTAAAGAACGAGGAAGTAAGCACTAACACCAGTCTAAAGGACCAGTAAGTAAGCAGTAACACCAGTCTAAAGAACCAGAAAGTAAGCACTAACACCAGTCTAAAGAACCAGTAAGTAAGCACTAACACCAGTCTAAAGAACCAGTAAGTAAGCACTAACACCAGTCTAAAGGACCAGTAAGTAAGTGATGTAAGTAAGCACTAACACCAGTCTAAAGAACCAGTAAGTAAGCACTAACACCAGTCTAAAGAACCAGTAAGTAAGCACTAACACCAGTCTAAAGAACCAGTAAGTAAGCAATGTAAGTAAGCACTAACACCAGTCTAAAGAACCAGTAAGTAAGCACTAACACCAGTCTAAAGGACCAGTAAGTAAGCACTAACACCAGTCTAAAGAACCAGTAAGTAAGCACTAACACCAGTCTAAAGAACCAGTAAGTAAGCACTAACACCAGTCTAAAGAACCAGTAAGTAAGCACTAACACCAGTCTAAAGAACCAGTAAGTAAGCACTAACACCAGTCTAAAGAACCAGTAAGTAAGCACTAACACCAGTCTAAAGAACCAGTAAGTAAGCACTAACACCAGTCTAAAGAACCAGTAAGTAAGCACTAACACCAGTCTAAAGAACCAGTAAGTAAGCACTAACACGAGTCTAAAGGACCAGTAAGTAAGTGATGTAAGTAAGCACTAACACCAGTCTAAAGGACCAGTAAGTAAGCACTAACACCAGTCTAAAGAACCAGTAAGTAAGTGATGTAAGTAAGCACTAACACCAGTCTAAAGAACCAGTAAGTAAGTACTAACACCAGTCTAAAGAACCAGTAAGTAAGCACTAACACCAGTCTAAAGGACCAGTAAGTAAGCACTAACACCAGTCTAAAGAACCAGTAAGTAAGCACTAACACCAGTCTAAAGAACCAGTAAGTAAGCACTAACAGCAGTCTAAAGAACCAGTAAGTAAGCACTAACACCAGTCTAAAGGACCAGTAAGTAAGTGATGTAAGTAAGCACTAACACCAGTCTAAAGGACCAGTAAGTAAGCACTAACACCAGTCTAAAGAACCAGTAAGTAAGCACTAACACCAGTCTAAAGAACCAGTAAGTAAGCACTAACACCAGTCTAAAGAACCAGTAAGTAAGCACTAACACCAGTCTAAAGAACCAGTAAGTAAGCACTAACACCAGTCTAAAGAACCAGTAAGTAAGCACTAACACCAGTCTAAAGAACCAGTAAGTAAGCACTAACACCAGTCTAAAGGACCAGTAAGTAAGTGATGTAAGTAAGCACTAACACCAGTCTAAAGAACCAGTAAGTAAGCACTAACACCAGTCTAAAGAACCAGTAAGTAAGCACTAACACCAGTCTAAAGGACCTGTAAGTAAGTGATGTAAGTAAGCACTAACACCAGTCTAAAGAACCAGTAAGTAAGCACTAACACCAGTCTAAAGGACCAGTAAGTAAGTGATGTAAGTAAGCACTAACACCAGTCTAAAGAACCAGTAAGTAAGCACTAACACCAGTCTAAAGGACCAGTAAGTAAGCACTAACACCAGTCTAAAGAACCAGTAAGTAAGCACTAACACCAGTCTAAAGAACCAGTAAGTAAGCACTAACACCAGTCTAAAGAACCAGTAAGTAAGCACTAACACCAGTCTAAAGGACCAGTAAGTAAGTGATGTAAGTAAGCACTAACACCAGTCTAAAGAACCAGTAAGTAAGCACTAACACCAGTCTAAAGGACCAGTAAGTAAGCACTAACACCAGTCTAAAGAACCAGTAAGTAAGCACTAACACCAGTCTAAAGAACCATTAAGTAAGCACTAACACCAGTCTAAAGGACCAGTAAGTAAGTGATGTAAGTAAGCACTAACACCAGTCTAAAGAACCAGTAAGTAAGCACTAACACCAGTCTAAAGAACCAGTAAGTAAGCACTAACACCAGTCTAAAGAACCAGTAAGTAAGCACTAACACCAGTCTAAAGGACCAGTAAGTAAGTGATGTAAGTAAGCACTAACACCAGTCTAAAGAACCAGTAAGTAAGCACTAACACCAGTCTAAAGAACCAGTAAGTAAGCACTAACACCAGTCTAAAGGACCAGTAAGTAAGTGATGTAAGTAAGCACTAACACCAGTCTAAAGAACCAGTAAGTAAGCACTAACACCAGTCTAAAGAACCAGTAAGTAAGCACTAACACCAGTCTAAAGAACCAGTAAGTAAGCAATGTAAGTAAGCACTAACACCAGTCTAAAGAACCAGTAAGTAAGCACTAACACCAGTCTAAAGGACCAGTAAGTAAGCACTAACACCAGTCTAAAGAACCAGTAAGTAAGCACTAACACCAGTCTAAAGAACCAGTAAGTAAGCACTAACACCAGTCTAAAGAACCAGTAAGTAAGCACTAACACCAGTCTAAAGAACCAGTAAGTAAGCACTAACACCAGTCTAAAGAACCAGTAAGTAAGCACTAACACCAGTCTAAAGAACCAGTAAGTAAGCACTAACACCAGTCTAAAGAACCAGTAAGTAAGCACTAACACCAGTCTAAAGAACCAGTAAGTAAGCACTAACACGAGTCTAAAGGACCAGTAAGTAAGTGATGTAAGTAAGCACTAACACCAGTCTAAAGGACCAGTAAGTAAGCACTAACACCAGTCTAAAGAACCAGTAAGTAAGTGATGTAAGTAAGCACTAACACCAGTCTAAAGAACCAGTAAGTAAGTACTAACACCAGTCTAAAGAACCAGTAAGTAAGCACTAACACCAGTCTAAAGGACCAGTAAGTAAGCACTAACACCAGTCTAAAGAACCAGTAAGTAAGCACTAACACCAGTCTAAAGAACCAGTAAGTAAGCACTAACAGCAATCTAAAGAACCAGTAAGTAAGCACTAACACCAGTCTAAAGGACCAGTAAGTAAGTGATGTAAGTAAGCACTAACACCAGTCTAAAGGACCAGTAAGTAAGCACTAAGACCAGTCTAAAGAACCAGTAAGTAAGCACTAACACCAGTCTAAAGAACCAGTAAGTAAGCACTAACACCAGTCTAAAGAGCCAGTAAGTAAGCACTAACACCAGTCTAAAGAACCAGTAAGTAAGCACTAACACCAGTCTAAAGAACCAGTATGTAAGCACTAACACCAGTCTAAAGAACCAGTAAGTAAGCACTAACACCAGTCTAAAGGACCAGTAAGTAAGTGATGTAAGTAAGCACTAACACCAGTCTAAAGAACCAGTAATAAAGCACTAACACCAGTCTAAAGAACCAGTAAGTAAGCACTAACACCAGTCTAAAGGACCAGTAAGATATTGATGTAAGTAAGCACTAACACCAGTCTAAAGAACCAGTAAGTAAGCACTAACACCAGTCTAAAGGACCAGTAAGTAAGTGATGTAAGTAAGCACTAACACCAGTCTAAAGAACCAGTAAGTAAGCACTAACACCAGTCTAAAGGACCAGTAAGTAAGCACTCACACCAGTCTAAAGAACCAGTAAGTAAGCACTAACACCAGTCTAAAGGACCAGTAAGTAAGTGATGTAAGTAAGCACTAACACCAGTCTAAAGAACCAGTAAGTAAGCACTAACACCAGTCTAAAGAACCAGTAAGTAAGCACTAACACCAGTCTAAAGGACTAGTAAGTAAGTGATGTAAGTAAGCACTAACACCAGTCTAAAGAACCAGTAAGTAAGCCCTAACACCAGTCTAAAGAACCAGTAAGTAAGCACTAACACCAGTCTAAAGGACCAGTAAGTAAGTGATGTAAGTAAGCACTAACACCAGTCTAAAGAACCAGTAAGTAAGCACTAACAGCAGTCTAAAGAACCAGTAAGTAAGCACTAACACCAGTCTAAAGAACCAGTAAGTAAGCACTAATACCAGTCTAAAGAACCAGTAAGTAAGCACTAACACCAGTCTAAAGGACCAGTAAGTAAGTGATGTAAGTAAGCACTAACACCAGTCTAAAGGACCAGTAAGTAAGCACTAAGACCAGTCTAAAGAACCAGTAAGTAAGTACTAACACCAGTCTAAAGAACCAGTAAGTAAGCACTAACACCAGTGTAAAGAACCAGTAAGTAAGCACTAACACCAGTCTAAAGAACCAGTAAGTAAGCACTAACACCAGTCTAAAGGACCAGTAAGTAAGTGATGTAAGTAAGCACTAACACCCGTCTAAAGAACCAGTAAGTAAGCACTAACACCAGTCTAAAGAACCAGTAAGTAAGCACTAACACCAGTCTAAAGGACCAGTAAGTAAGTGATGTAAGTAAGCACTAACACCAGTCTAAAGAACCAGTAAGTAAGCACTAACACCAGTCTAAAGGACCAGTAAGTAAGTGATGTAAGTAAGCACTAACACCAGTCTAAAGAACCAGTAAGTAAGCACTAACACCAGTCTAAAGGACCAGTAAGTAAGCACTAACACCAGTCTAAAGAACCAGTAAGTAGGCACTAACACCAGTCTAAAGAACCAGTAAGTAAGCACTAACACCAGTCTAAAGAACCAGTAAGTAAGCACTAACACCAGTCTAAAGGACCAGTAAGTAAGTGATGTAAGTAAGCACTAACACCAGTCTAAAGAACCAGTAAGTAAGCACTAACACCAGTCTAAAGGACCAGTAAGTAAGCACTAACACCAGTCTAAAGAACCAGTAAGTAAGCACTAACACCAGTCTAAAGAACCATTAAGTAAGCACTAACACCAGTCTAAAGAACCAGTAAGTAAGCACTAACACCAGTCTAAAGGACCAGTAAGTAAGTGATGTAAGTAAGCACTAACACCAGTCTAAAGAACCAGTAAGTAAGCACTAACACCAGTCTAAAGAACCAGTAAGTAAGCACTAACACCAGTCTAAAGAACCAGTAAGTAAGCACTAACACCAGTCTAAAGGACCAGTAAGTAAGTGATGTAAGTAAGCACTAACACCAGTCTAAAGAACCAGTAAGTAAGCACTAACACCAGTCTAAAGGACCAGTAAGTAAGCACTAACACCAGTCTAAAGAACCAGAAAGTAAGCACTAACACCAGTCTAAAGAACCAGTAAGTAAGCACTAACACCAGTCTAAAGAACCAGTAAGTAAGCACTAACACCAGTCTAAAGGACCAGTAAGTAAGTGATGTAAGTAAGCACTAACACCAGTCTAAAGAACCAGTAAGTAAGCACTAACACCAGTCTAAAGAACCAGTAAGTAAGCACTAACACCAGTCTAAAGAACCAGTAAGTAAGCAATGTAAGTAAGCACTAACACCAGTCTAAAGAACCAGTAAGTAAGCACTAACACCAGTCTAAAGGACCAGTAAGTAAGCACTAACACCAGTCTAAAGAACCAGTAAGTAAGCACTAACACCAGTCTAAAGAACCAGTAAGTAAGCACTAACACCAGTCTAAAGAACCAGTAAGTAAGCACTAACACCAGTCTAAAGGACCAGTAAGTAAGCACTAACACAAGTCTAAAGGACCAGTAAGTAAGTGATGTAAGTAAGCACTAACACCAGTCTAAAGAACCAGTAAGTAAGCACTAACACCAGTCTAAAGAACCAGTAAGTAAGCACTAACACCAGTCTAAAGAACCAGTAAGTAAGCACTAACACCAGTCTAAAGGACCAGTAAGTAAGTGATGTAAGTAAGCACTAACACCAGTCTAAAGAACGAGGAAGTAAGCACTAACACCAGTCTAAAGGACCAGTAAGTAAGCAGTAACACCAGTCTAAAGAACCAGAAAGTAAGCACTAACACCAGTCTAAAGAACCAGTAAGTAAGCACTAACACCAGTCTAAAGAACCAGTAAGTAAGCACTAACACCAGTCTAAAGGACCAGTAAGTAAGTGATGTAAGTAAGCACTAACACCAGTCTAAAGAACCAGTAAGTAAGCACTAACACCAGTCTAAAGAACCAGTAAGTAAGCACTAACACCAGTCTAAAGAACCAGTAAGTAAGCAATGTAAGTAAGCACTAACACCAGTCTAAAGAACCAGTAAGTAAGCACTAACACCAGTCTAAAGGACCAGTAAGTAAGCACTAACACCAGTCTAAAGAACCAGTAAGTAAGCACTAACACCAGTCTAAAGAACCAGTAAGTAAGCACTAACACCAGTCTAAAGAACCAGTAAGTAAGCACTAACACCAGTCTAAAGAACCAGTAAGTAAGCACTAACACCAGTCTAAAGAACCAGTAAGTAAGCACTAACACCAGTCTAAAGAACCAGTAAGTAAGCACTAACACCAGTCTAAAGAACCAGTAAGTAAGCACTAACACCAGTCTAAAGAACCAGTAAGTAAGCACTAACACGAGTCTAAAGGACCAGTAAGTAAGTGATGTAAGTAAGCACTAACACCAGTCTAAAGGACCAGTAAGTAAGCACTAACACCAGTCTAAAGAACCAGTAAGTAAGTGATGTAAGTAAGCACTAACACCAGTCTAAAGAACCAGTAAGTAAGTACTAACACCAGTCTAAAGAACCAGTAAGTAAGCACTAACACCAGTCTAAAGGACCAGTAAGTAAGCACTAACACCAGTCTAAAGAACCAGTAAGTAAGCACTAACACCAGTCTAAAGAACCAGTAAGTAAGCACTAACAGCAGTCTAAAGAACCAGTAAGTAAGCACTAACACCAGTCTAAAGGACCAGTAAGTAAGTGATGTAAGTAAGCACTAACACCAGTCTAAAGGACCAGTAAGTAAGCACTAACACCAGTCTAAAGAACCAGTAAGTAAGCACTAACACCAGTCTAAAGAACCAGTAAGTAAGCACTAACACCAGTCTAAAGAACCAGTAAGTAAGCACTAACACCAGTCTAAAGAACCAGTAAGTAAGCACTAACACCAGTCTAAAGAACCAGTAAGTAAGCACTAACACCAGTCTAAAGAACCAGTAAGTAAGCACTAACACCAGTCTAAAGGACCAGTAAGTAAGTGATGTAAGTAAGCACTAACACCAGTCTAAAGAACCAGTAAGTAAGCACTAACACCAGTCTAAAGAACCAGTAAGTAAGCACTAACACCAGTCTAAAGGACCTGTAAGTAAGTGATGTAAGTAAGCACTAACACCAGTCTAAAGAACCAGTAAGTAAGCACTAACACCAGTCTAAAGGACCAGTAAGTAAGTGATGTAAGTAAGCACTAACACCAGTCTAAAGAACCAGTAAGTAAGCACTAACACCAGTCTAAAGGACCAGTAAGTAAGCACTAACACCAGTCTAAAGAACCAGTAAGTAAGCACTAACACCAGTCTAAAGAACCAGTAAGTAAGCACTAACACCAGTCTAAAGAACCAGTAAGTAAGCACTAACACCAGTCTAAAGGACCAGTAAGTAAGTGATGTAAGTAAGCACTAACACCAGTCTAAAGAACCAGTAAGTAAGCACTAACACCAGTCTAAAGGACCAGTAAGTAAGCACTAACACCAGTCTAAAGAACCAGTAAGTAAGCACTAACACCAGTCTAAAGAACCATTAAGTAAGCACTAACACCAGTCTAAAGGACCAGTAAGTAAGTGATGTAAGTAAGCACTAACACCAGTCTAAAGAACCAGTAAGTAAGCACTAACACCAGTCTAAAGAACCAGTAAGTAAGCACTAACACCAGTCTAAAGAACCAGTAAGTAAGCACTAACACCAGTCTAAAGGACCAGTAAGTAAGTGATGTAAGTAAGCACTAACACCAGTCTAAAGAACCAGTAAGTAAGCACTAACACCAGTCTAAAGAACCAGTAAGTAAGCACTAACACCAGTCTAAAGGACCAGTAAGTAAGTGATGTAAGTAAGCACTAACACCAGTCTAAAGAACCAGTAAGTAAGCACTAACACCAGTCTAAAGAACCAGTAAGTAAGCACTAACACCAGTCTAAAGAACCAGTAAGTAAGCAATGTAAGTAAGCACTAACACCAGTCTAAAGAACCAGTAAGTAAGCACTAACACCAGTCTAAAGGACCAGTAAGTAAGCACTAACACCAGTCTAAAGAACCAGTAAGTAAGCACTAACACCAGTCTAAAGAACCAGTAAGTAAGCACTAACACCAGTCTAAAGAACCAGTAAGTAAGCACTAACACCAGTCTAAAGAACCAGTAAGTAAGCACTAACACCAGTCTAAAGAACCAGTAAGTAAGCACTAACACCAGTCTAAAGAACCAGTAAGTAAGCACTAACACCAGTCTAAAGAACCAGTAAGTAAGCACTAACACCAGTCTAAAGAACCAGTAAGTAAGCACTAACACGAGTCTAAAGGACCAGTAAGTAAGTGATGTAAGTAAGCACTAACACCAGTCTAAAGGACCAGTAAGTAAGCACTAACACCAGTCTAAAGAACCAGTAAGTAAGTGATGTAAGTAAGCACTAACACCAGTCTAAAGAACCAGTAAGTAAGTACTAACACCAGTCTAAAGAACCAGTAAGTAAGCACTAACACCAGTCTAAAGAACCAGTAAGTAAGCACTAACACCAGTCTAAAGGACCAGTAAGTAAGCGCTAACACCAGTCTAAAGAACCAGTAAGTAAGCACTAACACCAGTCTAAAGGACCAGTAAGTAAGCACTAACACCAGTCTAAAGGACCAGTAAGTAAGCACTAACACCAGTCTAAAGAACCAGTAAGTAAGCACTAACACCAGTCTAAAGAACCAGTAAGTAAGCACTAACAGCAATCTAAAGAACCAGTAAGTAAGCACTAACACCAGTCTAAAGGACCAGTAAGTAAGTGATGTAAGTAAGCACTAACACCAGTCTAAAGGACCAGTAAGTAAGCACTAAGACCAGTCTAAAGAACCAGTAAGTAAGCACTAAGACCAGTCTAAAGAACCAGTAAGTAAGCACTAACACCAGTCTAAAGAGCCAGTAAGTAAGCACTAACACCAGTCTAAAGAACCAGTAAGTAAGCACTAACACCAGTCT
The DNA here is from genome assembly GCF_965601325.2 of Salmo salar. Lineage (NCBI taxonomy): Eukaryota > Metazoa > Chordata > Actinopteri > Salmoniformes > Salmonidae > Salmo > Salmo salar. The sequence goes on from NC_138311.1 coordinate 32,080,173, forward strand.
AAAGAACCAGTATGTAAGCACTAACACCAGTCTAAAGAACCAGTAAGTAAGCACTAACACCAGTCTAAAGGACCAGTAAGTAAGTGATGTAAGTAAGCACTAACACCAGTCTAAAGAACCAGTAATAAAGCACTAACACCAGTCTAAAGAACCAGTAAGTAAGCACTAACACCAGTCTAAAGGACCAGTAAGATATTGATGTAAGTAAGCACTAACACCAGTCTAAAGAACCAGTAAGTAAGCACTAACACCAGTCTAAAGGACCAGTAAGTAAGTGATGTAAGTAAGCACTAACACCAGTCTAAAGAACCAGTAAGTAAGCACTAACACCAGTCTAAAGGACCAGTAAGTAAGCACTCACACCAGTCTAAAGAACCAGTAAGTAAGCACTAACACCAGTCTAAAGGACCAGTAAGTAAGTGATGTAAGTAAGCACTAACACCAGTCTAAAGAACCAGTAAGTAAGCACTAACACCAGTCTAAAGAACCAGTAAGTAAGCACTAACACCAGTCTAAAGGACTAGTAAGTAAGTGATGTAAGTAAGCACTAACACCAGTCTAAAGAACCAGTAAGTAAGCCCTAACACCAGTCTAAAGAACCAGTAAGTAAGCACTAACACCAGTCTAAAGGACCAGTAAGTAAGTGATGTAAGTAAGCACTAACACCAGTCTAAAGAACCAGTAAGTAAGCACTAACAGCAGTCTAAAGAACCAGTAAGTAAGCACTAACACCAGTCTAAAGAACCAGTAAGTAAGCACTAATACCAGTCTAAAGAACCAGTAAGTAAGCACTAACACCAGTCTAAAGGACCAGTAAGTAAGTGATGTAAGTAAGCACTAACACCAGTCTAAAGGACCAGTAAGTAAGCACTAAGACCAGTCTAAAGAACCAGTAAGTAAGTACTAACACCAGTCTAAAGAACCAGTAAGTAAGCACTAACACCAGTGTAAAGAACCAGTAAGTAAGCACTAACACCAGTCTAAAGAACCAGTAAGTAAGCACTAACACCAGTCTAAAGGACCAGTAAGTAAGTGATGTAAGTAAGCACTAACACCCGTCTAAAGAACCAGTAAGTAAGCACTAACACCAGTCTAAAGAACCAGTAAGTAAGCACTAACACCAGTCTAAAGGACCAGTAAGTAAGTGATGTAAGTAAGCACTAACACCAGTCTAAAGAACCAGTAAGTAAGCACTAACACCAGTCTAAAGGACCAGTAAGTAAGTGATGTAAGTAAGCACTAACACCAGTCTAAAGAACCAGTAAGTAAGCACTAACACCAGTCTAAAGGACCAGTAAGTAAGCACTAACACCAGTCTAAAGAACCAGTAAGTAGGCACTAACACCAGTCTAAAGAACCAGTAAGTAAGCACTAACACCAGTCTAAAGAACCAGTAAGTAAGCACTAACACCAGTCTAAAGGACCAGTAAGTAAGTGATGTAAGTAAGCACTAACACCAGTCTAAAGAACCAGTAAGTAAGCACTAACACCAGTCTAAAGGACCAGTAAGTAAGCACTAACACCAGTCTAAAGAACCAGTAAGTAAGCACTAACACCAGTCTAAAGAACCATTAAGTAAGCACTAACACCAGTCTAAAGAACCAGTAAGTAAGCACTAACACCAGTCTAAAGGACCAGTAAGTAAGTGATGTAAGTAAGCACTAACACCAGTCTAAAGAACCAGTAAGTAAGCACTAACACCAGTCTAAAGAACCAGTAAGTAAGCACTAACACCAGTCTAAAGAACCAGTAAGTAAGCACTAACACCAGTCTAAAGGACCAGTAAGTAAGTGATGTAAGTAAGCACTAACACCAGTCTAAAGAACCAGTAAGTAAGCACTAACACCAGTCTAAAGGACCAGTAAGTAAGCACTAACACCAGTCTAAAGAACCAGAAAGTAAGCACTAACACCAGTCTAAAGAACCAGTAAGTAAGCACTAACACCAGTCTAAAGAACCAGTAAGTAAGCACTAACACCAGTCTAAAGGACCAGTAAGTAAGTGATGTAAGTAAGCACTAACACCAGTCTAAAGAACCAGTAAGTAAGCACTAACACCAGTCTAAAGAACCAGTAAGTAAGCACTAACACCAGTCTAAAGAACCAGTAAGTAAGCAATGTAAGTAAGCACTAACACCAGTCTAAAGAACCAGTAAGTAAGCACTAACACCAGTCTAAAGGACCAGTAAGTAAGCACTAACACCAGTCTAAAGAACCAGTAAGTAAGCACTAACACCAGTCTAAAGAACCAGTAATAAAGCACTAACACCAGTCTAAAGAACCAGTAAGTAAGCACTAACACCAGTCTAAAGGACCAGTAAGATATTGATGTAAGTAAGCACTAACACCAGTCTAAAGAACCAGTAAGTAAGCACTAACACCAGTCTAAAGGACCAGTAAGTAAGCACTCACACCAGTCTAAAGAACCAGTAAGTAAGCACTAACACCAGTCTAAAGGACCAGTAAGTAAGTGATGTAAGTAAGCACTAACACCAGTCTAAAGAACCAGTAAGTAAGCACTAACACCAGTCTAAAGAACCAGTAAGTAAGCACTAACACCAGTCTAAAGGACTAGTAAGTAAGTGATGTAAGTAAGCACTAACACCAGTCTAAAGAACCAGTAAGTAAGCACTAACACCAGTCTAAAGAACCAGTAAGTAAGCACTAACACCAGTCTAAAGGACCAGTAAGTAAGTGATGTAAGTAAGCACTAACACCAGTCTAAAGAACCAGTAAGTAAGCACTAACAGCAGTCTAAAGAACCAGTAAGTAAGCACTAACACCAGTCTAAAGAACCAGTAAGTAAGCACTAATACCAGTCTAAAGAACCAGTAAGTAAGCACTAACACCAGTCTAAAGAACCAGTAAGTGAGCACTAACACCAGTCTAAAGGACCAGTAAGTAAGTGATGTAAGTAAGCACTAACACCAGTCTAAAGGACCAGTAAGTAAGCACTAAGACCAGTCTAAAGAACCAGTAAGTAAGTACTAACACCAGTCTAAAGAACCAGTAAGTAAGCACTAACACCAGTGTAAAGAACCAGTAAGTAAGCACTAACACCAGTCTAAAGAACCAGTAAGTAAGCACTAACACCAGTCTAAAGGACCAGTAAGTAAGTGATGTAAGTAAGCACTAACACCCGTCTAAAGAACCAGTAAGTAAGCACTAACACCAGTCTAAAGAACCAGTAAGTAAGCACTAACACCAGTCTAAAGGACCAGTAAGTAAGTGATGTAAGTAAGCACTAACACCAGTCTAAAGAACCAGTAAGTAAGCACTAACACCAGTCTAAAGGACCAGTAAGTAAGTGATGTAAGTAAGCACTAACACCAGTCTAAAGAACCAGTAAGTAAGCACTAACACCAGTCTAAAGGACCAGTAAGTAAGCACTAACACCAGTCTAAAGAACCAGTAAGTAGGCACTAACACCAGTCTAAAGAACCAGTAAGTAAGCACTAACACCAGTCTAAAGAACCAGTAAGTAAGCACTAACACCAGTCTAAAGGACCAGTAAGTAAGTGATGTAAGTAAGCACTAACACCAGTCTAAAGAACCAGTAAGTAAGCACTAACACCAGTCTAAAGGACCAGTAAGTAAGCACTAACACCAGTCTAAAGAACCAGTAAGTAAGCACTAACACCAGTCTAAAGAACCATTAAGTAAGCACTAACACCAGTCTAAAGAACCAGTAAGTAAGCACTAACACCAGTCTAAAGGACCAGTAAGTAAGTGATGTAAGTAAGCACTAACACCAGTCTAAAGAACCAGTAAGTAAGCACTAACACCAGTCTAAAGAACCAGTAAGTAAGCACTAACACCAGTCTAAAGAACCAGTAAGTAAGCACTAACACCAGTCTAAAGGACCAGTAAGTAAGTGATGTAAGTAAGCACTAACACCAGTCTAAAGAACCAGTAAGTAAGCACTAACACCAGTCTAAAGGACCAGTAAGTAAGCACTAACACCAGTCTAAAGAACCAGAAAGTAAGCACTAACACCAGTCTAAAGAACCAGTAAGTAAGCACTAACACCAGTCTAAAGAACCAGTAAGTAAGCACTAACACCAGTCTAAAGGACCAGTAAGTAAGTGATGTAAGTAAGCACTAACACCAGTCTAAAGAACCAGTAAGTAAGCACTAACACCAGTCTAAAGAACCAGTAAGTAAGCACTAACACCAGTCTAAAGAACCAGTAAGTAAGCAATGTAAGTAAGCACTAACACCAGTCTAAAGAACCAGTAAGTAAGCACTTACACCAGTCTAAAGGACCAGTAAGTAAGCACTAACACCAGTCTAAAGAACCAGTAAGTAAGCACTAACACCAGTCTAAAGAACCAGTAAGTAAGCACTAACACCAGTCTAAAGAACCAGTAAGTAAGCACTAACACCAGTCTAAAGAACCAGTAAGTAAGCACTAACACCAGTCTAAAGAACCAGTAAGTAAGCACTAACACCAGTCTAAAGAACCAGTAAGTAAGCACTAAGACCAGTCTAAAGAACCAGTAAGTAAGCACTAACACCAGTCTAAAGAACCAGTAAGTAAGCACTAACACCAGTCTAAAGGACCAGTAAGTAAGTGATGTAAGTAAGCACTAACACCAGTCTAAAGGACCAGTAAGTAAGCACTAACACCAGTCTAAAGAACCAGTAAGTAAGTGATGTAAGTAAGCACTAACAACAGTCTAAAGAACCAGTAAGTAAGTACTAACACCAGTCTAAAGAACCAGTAAGTAAGCACTAACACCAGTCTAAAGGACCAGTAAGTAAGCACTAACACCAGTCTAAAGAACCAGTAAGTAAGCACTAACACCAGTCTAAAGAACCAGTAAGTAAGCACTAACAGCAGTCTAAAGAACCAGTAAGTAAGCACTAACACCAGTCTAAAGGACCAGTAAGTAAGTGATGTAAGTAAGCACTAACACCAGTCTAAAGGACCAGTAAGTAAGCACTAAGACCAGTCTAAAGAACCAGTAAGTAAGCACTAACACCAGTCTAAAGAACCAGTAAGTAAGCACTAACACCAGTCTAAAGAGCCAGTAAGTAAGCACTAACACCAGTCTAAAGAACCAGTAAGTAAGCACTAACACCAGTCTAAAGAACCAGTATGTAAGCACTAACACCAGTCTAAAGAACCAGTAAGTAAGCACTAACACCAGTCTAAAGGACCAGTAAGTAAGTGATGTAAGTAAGCACTAACACCAGTCTAAAGAACCAGTAAGTAAGCACTAACACCAGTCTAAAGGACCAGTAAGTAAGCACTAACACCAGTCTAAAGAACCAGTAAGTAAGCACTAACACCAGTCTAAAGAACCAGTAAGTAAGCACTAACACCAGTCTAAAGGACTAGTAAGTAAGTGATGTAAGTAAGCACTAACACCAGTCTAAAGAACCAGTAAGTAAGCACTAACACCAGTCTAAAGAACCAGTAAGTAAGCACTAACACCAGTCTAAAGAACCAGTAAGTAAGCACTAACAGCAGTCTAAAGAACCAGTAAGTAAGCACTAACACCAGTCTAAAGGACCAGTAAGTAAGTGATGTAAGTAAGCACTAACACCAGTCTAAAGGACCAGTAAGTAAGCACTAAGACCAGTCTAAAGAACCAGTAAGTAAGCACTAACACCAGTCTAAAGAACCAGTAAGTAAGCACTAACACCAGTCTAAAGAGCCAGTAAGTAAGCACTAACACCAGTCTAAAGAACCAGTAAGTAAGCACTAACACCAGTCTAAAGAACCAGTATGTAAGCACTAACACCAGTCTAAAGAACCAGTAAGTAAGCACTAACACCAGTCTAAAGGACCAGTAAGTAAGTGATGTAAGTAAGCACTAACACCAGTCTAAAGAACCAGTAAGTAAGCACTAACACCAGTCTAAAGGACCAGTAAGTAAGCACTAACACCAGTCTAAAGAACCAGTAAGTAAGCACTAACACCAGTCTAAAGAACCAGTAAGTAAGCACTAACACCAGTCTAAAGGACTAGTAAGTAAGTGATGTAAGTAAGCACTAACACCAGTCTAAAGAACCAGTAAGTAAGCACTAACACCAGTCTAAAGAACCAGTAAGTAAGCACTAACACCAGTCTAAAGGACCAGTAAGTAAGTGATGTAAGTAAGCACTAACACCAGTCTAAAGAACCAGTAAGTAAGCACTAACAGCAGTCTAAAGAACCAGTAAGTAAGCACTAACACCAGTCTAAAGAACCAGTAAGTAAGCACTAATACCAGTCTAAAGAACCAGTAAGTAAGCACTAACACCAGTCTAAAGAACCAGTAAGTGAGCACTAACACCAGTCTAAAGGACCAGTAAGTAAGTGATGTAAGTAAGCACTAACACCAGTCTAAAGAACCAGTAAGTAAGCACTAACACCAGTCTAAAGGACCAGTAAGTAAGCACTAACACCAGTCTAAAGAACCAGTAAGTAAGCACTAACACCAGTCTAAAGAACCATTAAGTAAGCACTAACACCAGTCTAAAGAACCAGTAAGTAAGCACTAACACCAGTCTAAAGGACCAGTAAGTAAGTGATGTAAGTAAGCACTAACACCAGTCTAAAGAACCAGTAAGTAAGCACTAACACCAGTCTAAAGAACCAGTAAGTAAGCACTAACACCAGTCTAAAGAACCAGTAAGTAAGCACTAACACCAGTCTAAAGGACCAGTAAGTAAGTGATGTAAGTAAGCACTAACACCAGTCTAAAGAACCAGAAAGTAAGCACTAACACCAGTCTAAAGAACCAGTAAGTAAGCACTAACACCAGTCTAAAGAACCAGTAAGTAAGCACTAACACCAGTCTAAAGGACCAGTAAGTAAGTGATGTAAGTAAGCACTAACACCAGTCTAAAGAACCAGTAAGTAAGCACTAACACCAGTCTAAAGAACCAGTAAGTAAGCACTAACACCAGTCTAAAGAACCAGTAAGTAAGCAATGTAAGTAAGCACTAACACCAGTCTAAAGAACCAGTAAGTAAGCACTAACACCAGTCTAAAGGACCAGTAAGTAAGCACTAACACCAGTCTAAAGAACCAGTAAGTAAGCACTAACACCAGTCTAAAGAACCAGTAAGTAAGCACTAACACCAGTCTAAAGAACCAGTAAGTAAGCACTAACACCAGTCTAAAGAACCAGTAAGTAAGCACTAACACCAGTCTAAAGAACCAGTAAGTAAGCACTAAGACCAGTCTAAAGAACCAGTAAGTAAGCACTAACACCAGTCTAAAGAACCAGTAAGTAAGCACTAACACCAGTCTAAAGAACCAGTAAGTAAGCACTAACACCAGTCTAAAGGACCAGTAAGTAAGTGATGTAAGTAAGCACTAACACCAGTCTAAAGGACCAGTAAGTAAGCACTAACACCAGTCTAAAGAACCAGTAAGTAAGTGATGTAAGTAAGCACTAACACCAGTCTAAAGAACCAGTAAGTAAGTACTAACACCAGTCTAAAGAACCAGTAAGTAAGCACTAACACCAGTCTAAAGGACCAGTAAGTAAGCACTAACACCAGTCTAAAGAACCAGTAAGTAAGCACTAACACCAGTCTAAAGAACCAGTAAGTAAGCACTAACAGCAGTCTAAAGAACCAGTAAGTAAGCACTAACACCAGTCTAAAGGACCAGTAAGTAAGTGATGTAAGTAAGCACTAACACCAGTCTAAAGGACCAGTAAGTAAGCACTAAGACCAGTCTAAAGAACCAGTAAGTAAGCACTAACACCAGTCTAAAGAACCAGTAAGTAAGCACTAACACCAGTCTAAAGAGCCAGTAAGTAAGCACTAACACCAGTCTAAAGAACCAGTAAGTAAGCACTAACACCAGTCTAAAGAACCAGTAAGTAAGCACTAACACCAGTCTAAAGAACCAGTAAGTAAGCACTAACACCAGTCTAAAGGACCAGTAAGTAAGTGATGTAAGTAAGCACTAACACCAGTCTAAAGAACCAGTAAGTAAGCACTAACACCAGTCTAAAGGACCAGTAAGTAAGCACTAACACCAGTCTAAAGAACCAGTAAGTAAGCACTAACACCAGTCTAAAGGACCAGTAAGTAAGCACTAACACCAGTCTAAAGGACCAGTAAGTAAGCACTAACACCAGTCTAAAGAACCAGTAAGTAAGCACTAAAACCAGTCTAAAGAACCAGTAAGTAAGCACTAACACCAGTCTAAAAAACCAGTAAGTAAGCACTAACACCAGTCTAAAGGACCAGTAAGTAAGCACTAACACCAGTCTAAACAACCAGTAAGTAAGCACTAACACCAGTCTAAAGAACCAGTAAGTAAGCACTAACACCAGTCTAAAGGACCAGTAAGTAAGTGATGTAAGTAAGCACTAACACCAGTCTAAAGAACCAGTAAGTAAGCACTAACACCAGTCTAAAGGACCAGTAAGTAAGCACTAACACCAGTCTAAAGAACCAGTAAGTAAGCACTAACACCAGTCTAAAGAACCATTAAGTAAGCACTAACACCAGTCTAAAGAACCAGTAAGTAAGCACTAACACCAGTCTAAAGGACCAGTAAGTAAGTGATGTAAGTAAGCACTAACACCAGTCTAAAGAACCAGTAAGTAATCACTAACACCAGTCTAAAGAACCAGTAAGTAAGCACTAACACCAGTCTAAAGAACCAGTAAGTAAGCACTAACACCAGTCTAAAGGACCAGTAAGTAAGTGATGTAAGTAAGCACTAACACCAGTCTAAAGAACCAGTAAGTAAGCACTAACACCAGTCTAAAGGACCAGTAAGTAAGCACTAACACCAGTCTAAAGAACCAGAAAGTAAGCACTAACACCAGTCTAAAGAACCAGTAAGTAAGCACTAACACCAGTCTAAAGAACCAGTAAGTAAGCACTAACACCAGTCTAAAGAACCAGTAAGTAAGCACTAACACCAGTCTAAAGGACCAGTAAGTAAGCACTAACACCAGTCTAAAGGACCAGTAAGTAAGTGATGTAAGTAAGCACTAACACCAGTCTAAAGAACCAGTAAGTAAGCACTAACACCAGTCTAAAGAACCAGTAAGTAAGCACTAACACCAGTCTAAAGAACCAGTAAGTAAGCAATGTAAGTAAGCACTAACACCAGTCTAAAGGACCAGTAAGTAAGCACTAACACCAGTCTAAAGAACCAGTAAGTAAGCACTAACACCAGTCTAAAGAACCAGTAAGTAAGCACTAACACCAGTCTAAAGAACCAGTAAGTAAGCACTAACACCAGTCTAAAGAACCAGTAAGTAAGCACTAACACCAGTCTAAAGAACCAGTAAGTAAGCACTAACACCAGTCTAAAGAACCAGTAAGTAAGCACTAACACCAGTCTAAAGAACCAGTAAGTAAGCACTAACACCAGTCTAAAGGACCAGTAAGTAAGTGATGTAAGTAAGCACTAACACCAGTCTAAAGAACCAGTAAGTAAGCACTAACACCAGTCTAAAGGACCAGTAAGTAAGCACTAACACCAGTCTAAAGAACCAGTAAGTAAGTACTAACACCAGTCTAAAGAACCAGTAAGTAAGCACTAACACCAGTCTAAAGGACCAGTAAGTAAGCACTAACACCAGTCTAAAGAACCAGTAAGTAAGCACTAACACCAGTCTAAAGAACCAGTAAGTAAGCACTAACAGCAGTCTAAAGAACCAGTAAGTAAGCACTAACACCAGTCTAAAGGACCAGTAAGTAAGTGATGTAAGTAAGCACTAACACCAGTCTAAAGGACCAGTAAGTAAGCACTAAGACCAGTCTAAAGAACCAGTAAGTAAGCACTAACACCAGTCTAAAGAACCAGTAAGTAAGCACTAACACCAGTCTAAAGAGCCAGTAAGTAAGCACTAACACCAGTCTAAAGAACCAGTAAGTAAGCACTAACACCAGTCTAAAGAACCAGTAAGTAAGCACTAACACCAGTCTAAAGAACCAGTAAGTAAGCACTAACACCAGTCTAAAGGACCAGTAAGTAAGTGATGTAAGTAAGCACTAACACCAGTCTAAAGAACCAGTAAGTAAGCACTAACACCAGTCTAAAGGACCAGTAAGTAAGCACTAACACCAGTCTAAAGAACCAGTAAGTAAGCACTAACACCAGTCTAAAGAACCAGTAAGTAAGCACTAACACCAGTCTAAAGAACCAGTAAGTAAGCACTAACACCAGTCTAAAGGACCAGTAAGTAAGTGATGTAAGTAAGCACTAACACCAGTCTAAAGAACCAGTAAGTAAGCACTAACACCAGTCTAAAGGACCAGTAAGTAAGCACTAACACCAGTCTAAAGAACCAGAAAGTAAGCACTAACACCAGTCTAAAGAACCAGTAAGTAAGCACTAACACCAGTCTAAAGAACCAGTAAGTAAGCACTAACACCAGTCTAAAGGACCAGTAAGTAAGTGATGTAAGTAAGCACTAACACCAGTCTAAAGAACCAGTAAGTAAGCACTAACACCAGTCTAAAGAACCAGTAAGTAAGCACTAACACCAGTCTAAAGAACCAGTAAGTAAGCAATGTAAGTAAGCACTAACACCAGTCTAAAGAACCAGTAAGTAAGCACTTACACCAGTCTAAAGGACCAGTAAGTAAGCACTAACACCAGTCTAAAGAACCAGTAAGTAAGCACTAACACCAGTCTAAAGAACCAGTAAGTAAGCACTAACACCAGTCTAAAGAACCAGTAAGTAAGCACTAACACCAGTCTAAAGAACCAGTAAGTAAGCACTAACACCAGTCTAAAGAACCAGTAAGTAAGCACTAACACCAGTCTAAAGAACCAGTAAGTAAGCACTAACACCAGTCTAAAGAACCAGTAAGTAAGCACTAACACCAGTCTAAAGAACCAGTAAGTAAGCACTAACACCAGTCTAAAGGACCAGTAAGTAAGTGATGTAAGTAAGCACTAACACCAGTCTAAAGGACCAGTAAGTAAGCACTAACACCAGTCTAAAGAACCAGTAAGTAAGTGATGTAAGTAAGCACTAACAACAGTCTAAAGAACCAGTAAGTAAGTACTAACACCAGTCTAAAGAACCAGTAAGTAAGCACTAACACCAGTCTAAAGGACCAGTAAGTAAGCACTAACACCAGTCTAAAGAACCAGTAAGTAAGCACTAACACCAGTCTAAAGAACCAGTAAGTAAGCACTAACAGCAGTCTAAAGAACCAGTAAGTAAGCACTAACACCAGTCTAAAGGACCAGTAAGTAAGTGATGTAAGTAAGCACTAACACCAGTCTAAAGGACCAGTAAGTAAGCACTAAGACCAGTCTAAAGAACCAGTAAGTAAGCACTAACACCAGTCTAAAGAACCAGTAAGTAAGCACTAACACCAGTCTAAAGAGCCAGTAAGTAAGCACTAACACCAGTCTAAAGAACCAGTAAGTAAGCACTAACACCAGTCTAAAGAACCAGTATGTAAGCACTAACACCAGTCTAAAGAACCAGTAAGTAAGCACTAACACCAGTCTAAAGGACCAGTAAGTAAGTGATGTAAGTAAGCACTAACACCAGTCTAAAGAACCAGTAAGTAAGCACTAACACCAGTCTAAAGGACCAGTAAGTAAGCACTAACACCAGTCTAAAGAACCAGTAAGTAAGCACTAACACCAGTCTAAAGAACCAGTAAGTAAGCACTAACACCAGTCTAAAGGACTAGTAAGTAAGTGATGTAAGTAAGCACTAACACCAGTCTAAAGAACCAGTAAGTAAGCACTAACACCAGTCTAAAGAACCAGTAAGTAAGCACTAACACCAGTCTAAAGAACCAGTAAGTAAGCACTAACAGCAGTCTAAAGAACCAGTAAGTAAGCACTAACACCAGTCTAAAGGACCAGTAAGTAAGTGATGTAAGTAAGCACTAACACCAGTCTAAAGGACCAGTAAGTAAGCACTAAGACCAGTCTAAAGAACCAGTAAGTAAGCACTAACACCAGTCTAAAGAACCAGTAAGTAAGCACTAACACCAGTCTAAAGAGCCAGTAAGTAAGCACTAACACCAGTCTAAAGAACCAGTAAGTAAGCACTAACACCAGTCTAAAGAACCAGTATGTAAGCACTAACACCAGTCTAAAGAACCAGTAAGTAAGCACTAACACCAGTCTAAAGGACCAGTAAGTAAGTGATGTAAGTAAGCACTAACACCAGTCTAAAGAACCAGTAAGTAAGCACTAACACCAGTCTAAAGGACCAGTAAGTAAGCACTAACACCAGTCTAAAGAACCAGTAAGTAAGCACTAACACCAGTCTAAAGAACCAGTAAGTAAGCACTAACACCAGTCTAAAGGACTAGTAAGTAAGTGATGTAAGTAAGCACTAACACCAGTCTAAAGAACCAGTAAGTAAGCACTAACACCAGTCTAAAGAACCAGTAAGTAAGCACTAACACCAGTCTAAAGGACCAGTAAGTAAGTGATGTAAGTAAGCACTAACACCAGTCTAAAGAACCAGTAAGTAAGCACTAACAGCAGTCTAAAGAACCAGTAAGTAAGCACTAACACCAGTCTAAAGAACCAGTAAGTAAGCACTAATACCAGTCTAAAGAACCAGTAAGTAAGCACTAACACCAGTCTAAAGAACCAGTAAGTGAGCACTAACACCAGTCTAAAGGACCAGTAAGTAAGTGATGTAAGTAAGCACTAACACCAGTCTAAAGGACCAGTAAGTAAGCACTAAGACCAGTCTAAAGAACCAGTAAGTAAGTACTAACACCAGTCTAAAGAACCAGTAAGTAAGCACTAACACCAGTGTAAAGAACCAGTAAGTAAGCACTAACACCAGTCTAAAGAACCAGTAAGTAAGCACTAACACCAGTCTAAAGGACCAGTAAGTAAGTGATGTAAGTAAGCACTAACACCCGTCTAAAGAACCAGTAAGTAAGCACTAACACCAGTCTAAAGAACCAGTAAGTAAGCACTAACACCAGTCTAAAGGACCAGTAAGTAAGTGATGTAAGTAAGCACTAACACCAGTCTAAAGAACCAGTAAGTAAGCACTAACACCAGTCTAAAGGACCAGTAAGTAAGTGATGTAAGTAAGCACTAACACCAGTCTAAAGAACCAGTAAGTAAGCACTAACACCAGTCTAAAGGACCAGTAAGTAAGCACTAACACCAGTCTAAAGAACCAGTAAGTAGGCACTAACACCAGTCTAAAGAACCAGTAAGTAAGCACTAACACCAGTCTAAAGAACCAGTAAGTAAGCACTAACACCAGTCTAAAGGACCAGTAAGTAAGTGATGTAAGTAAGCACTAACACCAGTCTAAAGAACCAGTAAGTAAGCACTAACACCAGTCTAAAGGACCAGTAAGTAAGCACTAACACCAGTCTAAAGAACCAGTAAGTAAGCACTAACACCAGTCTAAAGAACCAGTAAGTAAGCACTAACACCAGTCTAAAGAGCCAGTAAGTAAGCACTAACACCAGTCTAAAGAACCAGTAAGTAAGCACTAACACCAGTCTAAAGAACCAGTAAGTAAGCACTAACACCAGTCTAAAGAACCAGTAAGTAAGCAATGTAAGTAAGCACTAACACCAGTCTAAAGAACCAGTAAGTAAGCACTAACACCAGTCTAAAGGACCAGTAAGTAAGCACTAACACCAGTCTAAAGAACCAGTAAGTAAGCACTAACACCAGTCTAAAGAACCAGTAAGTAAGCACTAACACCAGTCTAAAGAACCAGTAAGTAAGCACTAACACCAGTCTAAAGAACCAGTAAGTAAGCACTAACACCAGTCTAAAGAACCAGTAAGTAAGCACTAACACCAGTCTAAAGAACCAGTAAGTAAGCACTAACACCAGTCTAAAGAACCAGTAAGTAAGCACTAACACCAGTCTAAAGGACCAGTAAGTAAGTGATGTAAGTAAGCACTAACACCAGTCTAAAGAACCAGTAAGTAAGCACTAACACCAGTCTAAAGGACCAGTAAGTAAGCACTAACACCAGTCTAAAGAACCAGTAAGTAAGTACTAACACCAGTCTAAAGAACCAGTAAGTAAGCACTAACACCAGTCTAAAGGACCAGTAAGTAAGCACTAACACCAGTCTAAAGAACCAGTAAGTAAGCACTAACACCAGTCTAAAGAACCAGTAAGTAAGCACTAACAGCAGTCTAAAGAACCAGTAAGTAAGCACTAACACCAGTCTAAAGGACCAGTAAGTAAGTGATGTAAGTAAGCACTAACACCAGTCTAAAGGACCAGTAAGTAAGCACTAAGACCAGTCTAAAGAACCAGTAAGTAAGCACTAACACCAGTCTAAAGAACCAGTAAGTAAGCACTAACACCAGTCTAAAGAGCCAGTAAGTAAGCACTAACACCAGTCTAAAGAACCAGTAAGTAAGCACTAACACCAGTCTAAAGAACCAGTAAGTAAGCACTAACACCAGTCTAAAGAACCAGTAAGTAAGCACTAACACCAGTCTAAAGGACCAGTAAGTAAGTGATGTAAGTAAGCACTAACACCAGTCTAAAGAACCAGTAAGTAAGCACTAACACCAGTCTAAAGGACCAGTAAGTAAGCACTAACACCAGTCTAAAGAACCAGTAAGTAAGCACTAACACCAGTCTAAAGAACCAGTAAGTAAGCACTAACACCAGTCTAAAGAACCAGTAAGTAAGCACTAACACCAGTCTAAAGGACCAGTAAGTAAGTGATGTAAGTAAGCACTAACACCAGTCTAAAGAACCAGTAAGTAAGCACTAACACCAGTCTAAAGGACCAGTAAGTAAGCACTAACACCAGTCTAAAGAACCAGAAAGTAAGCACTAACACCAGTCTAAAGAACCAGTAAGTAAGCACCAACACCAGTCTAAAGAACCAGTAAGTAAGCACTAACACCAGTCTAAAGGACCAGTAAGTAAGTGATGTAAGTAAGCACTAACACCAGTCTAAAGAACCAGTAAGTAAGCACTAACACCAGTCTAAAGAACCAGTAAGTAAGCACTAACACCAGTCTAAAGAACCAGTAAGTAAGCAATGTAAGTAAGCACTAACACCAGTCTAAAGAACCAGTAAGTAAGCACTTACACCAGTCTAAAGGACCAGTAAGTAAGCACTAACACCAGTCTAAAGAACCAGTAAGTAAGCACTAACACCAGTCTAAAGAACCAGTAAGTAAGCACTAACACCAGTCTAAAGAACCAGTAAGTAAGCACTAACACCAGTCTAAAGAACCAGTAAGTAAGCACTAACACCAGTCTAAAGAACCAGTAAGTAAGCACTAACACCAGTCTAAAGAACCAGTAAGTAAGCACTAACACCAGTCTAAAGAACCAGTAAGTAAGCACTAACACCAGTCTAAAGAACCAGTAAGTAAGCACTAACACCAGTCTAAAGGACCAGTAAGTAAGTGATGTAAGTAAGCACTAACACCAGTCTAAAGGACCAGTAAGTAAGCACTAACACCAGTCTAAAGAACCAGTAAGTAAGTGATGTAAGTAAGCACTAACAACAGTCTAAAGAACCAGTAAGTAAGTACTAACACCAGTCTAAAGAACCAGTAAGTAAGCACTAACACCAGTCTAAAGGACCAGTAAGTAAGCACTAACACCAGTCTAAAGAACCAGTAAGTAAGCACTAACACCAGTCTAAAGAACCAGTAAGTAAGCACTAACAGCAGTCTAAAGAACCAGTAAGTAAGCACTAACACCAGTCTAAAGGACCAGTAAGTAAGTGATGTAAGTAAGCACTAACACCAGTCTAAAGGACCAGTAAGTAAGCACTAAGACCAGTCTAAAGAACCAGTAAGTAAGCACTAACACCAGTCTAAAGAACCAGTAAGTAAGCACTAACACCAGTCTAAAGAGCCAGTAAGTAAGCACTAACACCAGTCTAAAGAACCAGTAAGTAAGCACTAACACCAGTCTAAAGAACCAGTATGTAAGCACTAACACCAGTCTAAAGAACCAGTAAGTAAGCACTAACACCAGTCTAAAGGACCAGTAAGTAAGTGATGTAAGTAAGCACTAACACCAGTCTAAAGAACCAGTAAGTAAGCACTAACACCAGTCTAAAGGACCAGTAAGTAAGCACTAACACCAGTCTAAAGAACCAGTAAGTAAGCACTAACACCAGTCTAAAGAACCAGTAAGTAAGCACTAACACCAGTCTAAAGGACTAGTAAGTAAGTGATGTAAGTAAGCACTAACACCAGTCTAAAGAACCAGTAAGTAAGCACTAACACCAGTCTAAAGAACCAGTAAGTAAGCACTAACACCAGTCTAAAGAACCAGTAAGTAAGCACTAACAGCAGTCTAAAGAACCAGTAAGTAAGCACTAACACCAGTCTAAAGGACCAGTAAGTAAGTGATGTAAGTAAGCACTAACACCAGTCTAAAGGACCAGTAAGTAAGCACTAAGACCAGTCTAAAGAACCAGTAAGTAAGCACTAACACCAGTCTAAAGAACCAGTAAGTAAGCACTAACACCAGTCTAAAGAGCCAGTAAGTAAGCACTAACACCAGTCTAAAGAGCCAGTAAGTAAGCACTAACACCAGTCTAAAGAACCAGTAAGTAAGCACTAACACCAGTCTAAAGAACCAGTATGTAAGCACTAACACCAGTCTAAAGAACCAGTAAGTAAGCACTAACACCAGTCTAAAGGACCAGTAAGTAAGTAATGTAAGTAAGCACTAACACCAGTCTAAAGAACCAGTAAGTAAGCACTAACACCAGTCTAAAGGACCAGTAAGTAAGCACTAACACCAGTCTAAAGAACCAGTAAGTAAGCACTAACACCAGTCTAAAGAACCAGTAAGTAAGCACTAACACCAGTCTAAAGGACTAGTAAGTAAGTGATGTAAGTAAGCACTAACACCAGTCTAAAGAACCAGTAAGTAAGCACTAACACCAGTCTAAAGAACCAGTAAGTAAGCACTAACACCAGTCTAAAGGACCAGTAAGTAAGTGATGTAAGTAAGCACTAACACCAGTCTAAAGAACCAGTAAGTAAGCACTAACAGCAGTCTAAAGAACCAGTAAGTAAGCACTAACACCAGTCTAAAGAACCAGTAAGTAAGCACTAATACCAGTCTAAAGAACCAGTAAGTAAGCACTAACACCAGTCTAAAGAACCAGTAAGTGAGCACTAACACCAGTCTAAAGGACCAGTAAGTAAGTGATGTAAGTAAGCACTAACACCAGTCTAAAGGACCAGTAAGTAAGCACTAAGACCAGTCTAAAGAACCAGTAAGTAAGTACTAACACCAGTCTAAAGAACCAGTAAGTAAGCACTAACACCAGTGTAAAGAACCAGTAAGTAAGCACTAACACCAGTCTAAAGAACCAGTAAGTAAGCACTAACACCAGTCTAAAGGACCAGTAAGTAAGTGATGTAAGTAAGCACTAACACCCGTCTAAAGAACCAGTAAGTAAGCACTAACACCAGTCTAAAGAACCAGTAAGTAAGCACTAACACCAGTCTAAAGGACCAGTAAGTAAGTGATGTAAGTAAGCACTAACACCAGTCTAAAGAACCAGTAAGTAAGCACTAACACCAGTCTAAAGGACCAGTAAGTAAGTGATGTAAGTAAGCACTAACACCAGTCTAAAGAACCAGTAAGTAAGCACTAACACCAGTCTAAAGGACCAGTAAGTAAGCACTAACACCAGTCTAAAGAACCAGTAAGTAGGCACTAACACCAGTCTAAAGAACCAGTAAGTAAGCACTAACACCAGTCTAAAGAACCAGTAAGTAAGCACTAACACCAGTCTAAAGGACCAGTAAGTAAGTGATGTAAGTAAGCACTAACACCAGTCTAAAGAACCAGTAAGTAAGCACTAACACCAGTCTAAAGGACCAGTAAGTAAGCACTAACACCAGTCTAAAGAACCAGTAAGTAAGCACTAACACCAGTCTAAAGAACCATTAAGTAAGCACTAACACCAGTCTAAAGAACCAGTAAGTAAGCACTAACACCAGTCTAAAGGACCAGTAAGTAAGTGATGTAAGTAAGCACTAACACCAGTCTAAAGAACCAGTAAGTAAGCACTAACACCAGTCTAAAGAACCAGTAAGTAAGCACTAACACCAGTCTAAAGAACCAGTAAGTAAGCACTAACACCAGTCTAAAGGACCAGTAAGTAAGTGATGTAAGTAAGCACTAACACCAGTCTAAAGAACCAGAAAGTAAGCACTAACACCAGTCTAAAGAACCAGTAAGTAAGCACTAACACCAGTCTAAAGAACCAGTAAGTAAGCACTAACACCAGTCTAAAGGACCAGTAAGTAAGTGATGTAAGTAAGCACTAACACCAGTCTAAAGAACCAGTAAGTAAGCACTAACACCAGTCTAAAGAACCAGTAAGTAAGCACTAACACCAGTCTAAAGAACCAGTAAGTAAGCAATGTAAGTAAGCACTAACACCAGTCTAAAGAACCAGTAAGTAAGCACTAACACCAGTCTAAAGGACCAGTAAGTAAGCACTAACACCAGTCTAAAGAACCAGTAAGTAAGCACTAACACCAGTCTAAAGAACCAGTAAGTAAGCACTAACACCAGTCTAAAGAACCAGTAAGTAAGCACTAACACCAGTCTAAAGAACCAGTAAGTAAGCACTAACACCAGTCTAAAGAACCAGTAAGTAAGCACTAACACCAGTCTAAAGAACCAGTAAGTAAGCACTAACACCAGTCTAAAGAACCAGTAAGTAAGCACTAACACCAGTCTAAAGGACCAGTAAGTAAGTGATGTAAGTAAGCACTAACACCAGTCTAAAGGACCAGTAAGTAAGCACTAACACCAGTCTAAAGAACCAGTAAGTAAGTGATGTAAGTAAGCACTAACACCAGTCTAAAGAACCAGTAAGTAAGTACTAACACCAGTCTAAAGAACCAGTAAGTAAGCACTAACACCAGTCTAAAGGACCAGTAAGTAAGCACTAACACCAGTCTAAAGAACCAGTAAGTAAGCACTAACACCAGTCTAAAGAACCAGTAAGTAAGCACTAACAGCAGTCTAAAGAACCAGTAAGTAAGCACTAACACCAGTCTAAAGGACCAGTAAGTAAGTGATGTAAGTAAGCACTAACACCAGTCTAAAGGACCAGTAAGTAAGCACTAAGACCAGTCTAAAGAACCAGTAAGTAAGCACTAACACCAGTCTAAAGAACCAGTAAGTAAGCACTAACACCAGTCTAAAGAGCCAGTAAGTAAGCACTAACACCAGTCTAAAGAACCAGTAAGTAAGCACTAACACCAGTCTAAAGAACCAGTAAGTAAGCACTAACACCAGTCTAAAGAACCAGTAAGTAAGCACTAACACCAGTCTAAAGGACCAGTAAGTAAGTGATGTAAGTAAGCACTAACACCAGTCTAAAGAACCAGTAAGTAAGCACTAACACCAGTCTAAAGGACCAGTAAGTAAGCACTAACACCAGTCTAAAGAACCAGTAAGTAAGCACTAACACCAGTCTAAAGGACCAGTAAGTAAGCACTAACACCAGTCTAAAGGACCAGTAAGTAAGCACTAACACCAGTCTAAAGAACCAGTAAGTAAGCACTAAAACCAGTCTAAAGAACCAGTAAGTAAGCACTAACACCAGTCTAAAGAACCAGTAAGTAAGCACTAACACCAGTCTAAAGGACCAGTAAGTAAGCACTAACACCAGTCTAAACAACCAGTAAGTAAGCACTAACACCAGTCTAAAGAACCAGTAAGTAAGCACTAACACCAGTCTAAAGGACCAGTAAGTAAGTGATGTAAGTAAGCACTAACACCAGTCTAAAGAACCAGTAAGTAAGCACTAACACCAGTCTAAAGGACCAGTAAGTAAGCACTAACACCAGTCTAAAGAACCAGTAAGTAAGCACTAACACCAGTCTAAAGAACCATTAAGTAAGCACTAACACCAGTCTAAAGAACCAGTAAGTAAGCACTAACACCAGTCTAAAGGACCAGTAAGTAAGTGATGTAAGTAAGCACTAACACCAGTCTAAAGAACCAGTAAGTAAGCACTAACACCAGTCTAAAGAACCAGTAAGTAAGCACTAACACCAGTCTAAAGAACCAGTAAGTAAGCACTAACACCAGTCTAAAGGACCTGTAAGTAAGTGATGTAAGTAAGCACTAACACCAGTCTAAAGAACCAGTAAGTAAGCACTAACACCAGTCTAAAGGACCAGTAAGTAAGCACTAACACCAGTCTAAAGAACCAGAAAGTAAGCACTAACACCAGTCTAAAGAACCAGTAAGTAAGCACTAACACCAGTCTAAAGAACCAGTAAGTAAGCACTAACACCAGTCTAAAGAACCAGTAAGTAAGCACTAACACCAGTCTAAAGGACCAGTAAGTAAGCACTAACACCAGTCTAAAGGACCAGTAAGTAAGTGATGTAAGTAAGCACTAACACCAGTCTAAAGAACCAGTAAGTAAGCACTAACACCAGTCTAAAGAACCAGTAAGTAAGCACTAACACCAGTCTAAAGAACCAGTAAGTAAGCAATGCAAGTAAGCACTAACACCAGTCTAAAGAACCAGTAAGTAAGCACTAACACCAGTCTAAAGGACCAGTAAGTAAGCACTAACACCAGTCTAAAGAACCAGTAAGTAAGCACTAACACCAGTCTAAAGAACCAGTAAGTAAGCACTAACACCAGTCTAAAGAACCAGTAAGTAAGCACTAACACCAGTCTAAAGAACCAGTAAGTAAGCACTAACACCAGTCTAAAGAACCAGTAAGTAAGCACTAACACCAGTCTAAAGAACCAGTAAGTAAGCACTAACACCAGTCTAAAGAACCAGTAAGTAAGCACTAACACCAGTCTAAAGAACCAGTAAGTAAGCACTAACACCAGTCTAAAGGACCAGTAAGTAAGTGATGTAAGTAAGCACTAACACCAGTCTAAAGAACCAGTAAGTAAGCACTAACACCAGTCTAAAGGACCAGTAAGTAAGCACTAACACCAGTCTAAAGAACCAGTAAGTAAGCACTAACACCAGTCTAAAGGACCAGTAAGTAAGCACTAACACCAGTCTAAAGAACCAGTAAGTAAGCACTAACACCAGTCTAAAGAACCAGTAAGTAAGCACTAACAGCAGTCTAAAGAACCAGTAAGTAAGCACTAACACCAGTCTAAAGGACCAGTAAGTAAGTGATGTAAGTAAGCACTAACACCAGTCTAAAGGACCAGTAAGTAAGCACTAAGACCAGTCTAAAGAACCAGTAAGTAAGCACTAACACCAGTCTAAAGAACCAGTAAGTAAGCACTAACACCAGTCTAAAGAGCCAGTAAGTAAGCACTAACACCAGTCTAAAGAACCAGTAAGTAAGCACTAACACCAGTCTAAAGAACCAGTAAGTAAGCACTAACACCAGTCTAAAGAACCAGTAAGTAAGCACTAACACCAGTCTAAAGGACCAGTAAGTAAGTGATGTAAGTAAGCACTAACACCAGTCTAAAGAACCAGTAAGTAAGCACTAACACCAGTCTAAAGGACCAGTAAGTAAGCACTAACACCAGTCTAAAGAACCAGTAAGTAAGCACTAACACCAGTCTAAAGGACCAGTAAGTAAGCACTAACACCAGTCTAAAGGACCAGTAAGTAAGCACTAACACCAGTCTAAAGAACCAGTAAGTAAGCACTAAAACCAGTCTAAAGAACCAGTAAGTAAGCACTAACACCAGTCTAAAGAACCAGTAAGTAAGCACTAAAACCAGTCTAAAGAACCAGTAAGTAAGCACTAACACCAGTCTAAAGAACCAGTAAGTAAGCACTAAAACCAGTCTAAAGAACCAGTAAGTAAGCACTAACACCAGTCTAAAGAACCAGTAAGTAAGCACTAAAACCAGTCTAAAGAACCAGTAAGTAAGCACTAACACCAGTCTAAAGAACCAGTAAGTAAGCACTAAAACCAGTCTAAAGAACCAGTAAGTAAGCACTAACACCAGTCTAAAGAACCAGTAAGTAAGCACTAAAACCAGTCTAAAGAACCAGTAAGTAGGCATTTCACTGTTAGTCTACACCTGTTGTTTATGAAGCATGTGACAAATACAATTTGATTTGAATGTACTGTTCCATAGTGAGGAGGCTTTTTTCTTACTCTCAGTCTTTTTATGGCCCAGCATACAGACAGACACACACTCTTCCTGACACATCAAACCTCCCAGACTCAGGACAGGTGGCCAGAGAGGAGGGGGGAGAACAGGAGGATGTTACCATTATAAAACAGACTATGTGACCCCTCTCACCCCCAGCTACAGACCCCTGGCCCTTGACCTCAGAGGCACCTGCACAAGCTGGCCGTGAAATGTGGTCAACATGTTGCCATTGACTGCTGTCCGCTGACTGGTAGGTCACCACTCAGGCCGCTCTGGACACCGGAGCTCTCTGGGATGACCTCCAGAGACCAGGTGACTGAGCTGTCCATGACACCCTCAACACATCGGCATGCTCTGTATGTGTACACAGACAGTACACCTGCAGTACTGGAGCAGTATTTCACATGGACTACATGTAGCAGCAGTACCAGTCAAATTGGAATTGAAGTAGAATTTGGGGCTTAAACAACTATTTGGATTTAATGAGACATAAAACTGAATACTCCTGAAGAGTCAATATAAAAATGGTTAAAACCAGTCTTTCTCACCAGTCTAAAGCCATTCATTTGAATATCAGGTTCCACATATCAAATGAATAAATCCAAACAGAGAGGCCAATTCCATTGCCAAGAGACTCCCCGCTGTCTTTCTCATCCCGACTCATTTGGATGTGTGACTGGGAACAAATCAAAGAGAATTACTTTTTACTCAACTGACAGGCATCTCACACGCTCACACTCACACATGCATGCTCATGCTAACACACACAAGTACGCCCACACACATGTATACGTGGTACACCACTAGCTAATGTCTAGGCTGTAAGTGGAGCCTACGTGTTTCTCCAGCAGCAGTCCGATCCCCTGCTGATAGACAGTGTATTTACCTGGCAGGCCTGTTGTCAGAGGTGAGAGGTCAGACACTCATGCTGAGCTGCACAGAGCTCCAGTTTCTAAATGACTTCTCTTCTCCTTCTCTCCTATTTTTTCTTTTCTAGAGGTTACTCAGGCAAAAAGCAAGTTTAGCTATAAAAAAACGGATAAAAAACTTGCATCACAGAGCCTCTCCTCTGTCTAAAGATCTAATTTAACTGCACTGTATATATAAATATAAAATCAAATCTAATTGTATTAGTCACATACACCAAATACAACAGGTGCGGACCTTACAGTGAAATATCAATATGTATAGTGTGTAAATAGTGTCTTTCCTTGTTGTCTTTCCTATATATACACTTTAACTCTTATATTATTCTTTATTTTGAATTGAATGTAATATTTTATGTTGTTCTTGTCTATTAATGTTCTGTACTGAGTCATGTATTTGTATGTTTGATGTGGACCCCAGAAAGAGTAGCTGCTGCAAGTGCAGTAGCTAATTGTGATCCTGCTAAACTAAACTAAACTTCCAACCAGTCCTCCATCTCTTTGATGTCAGGGTTGAAGCCCATTCACTGCTAACATGGTAAATTGTCTGTACTCATATCTGTGGCTACAGCCAGAGGGACAGCTGTGCTCACGCATACTCTCTCAAATCTCTTATGAGGAAGAGGCAACTTGTATAAAGTAAAATAAAGAAACTTAGCTTGAAGACCAAACTCTTCAAAATGACTTATCAGGTTCATTACAGAACCTTGTGCCACAACTTCACGTTTCCTAAAGCCATCAAAACTGTTACCCGACGTCACCCTCTCATCTCAGACCTTGCCCAATGAAAGACAGACTGTAACCAGCCGTAGCGACTATGCAGCGGGCCCCTTCGGATAGAGGGCGTGATTTTCCACCCTTTTTCCTGAGATGGATTACACACCATGCATTTTCTAGAGACTTTTGGCTCCTCAGTGTGTTCCTGTTGATGAAACGGTGCTGGTAGCTATGCCGTAGGTACCCACTTCCCTCCAATAGTGACTCAGCAAATTCTTAAACACCCCCCACCCACCCACCCCATCTAGAGGTATCACAGTAGGCCCACATGCTCAGACAGGACACAAGCTAACTCACACAGCCATGTGGTCATGCTTTCATTTTGGTGTCACGCTGATGTCCCTCACTCAACACTAGGATGATCAGGCACCCTCTCATTGGAAGACGTTACTGGTTTCCCCTGCTATTCCCAAACACTGCTCCATGCAGCCACAAGAAGGGAATGGTAAAATGTCCTTGAAGGAGATGAAGTTGATGTCCCTTATTAATAAGCTAAATTTTGATTTGAGGATCTCCAGTCATTGACCCCAACTCATTGCTTGTTACCAGCTCATTACAGCCATGGCTGACTGCTGTTGGTTAATTGAGTAAATTGTCTACCAGTGGACAGTGGGCTGATCAGCTCAGCTCTGAGCTCCCCTGGATGCTGTAGTTGTTAGAGCTGCTTCTCTTGACAAAACCAGCTTGGCCTCTCAGTGGCAAGATAACGATCTGTATGTCTGACAGGTGTGTCGAGATTAGAGAGGGCTGTTCCCTCACTCCTCCTGTACCCCCTCCCCCCATCCCTCGTACAGTAACACCCCCACCAGCCTGCCCGGGCCTGGCCACTCTCAAGAAAGAAAGAGAGCATGTTTGACATAATTAATTGGCTCTCTCTATAAAGTGTGTCAAAGCAATGAGAAGGGTTATCAGGCTGAAATAATGAACTTGGTCCGAATTCACTGACAGTTGGCTTCTCTCAAATAATTCACCTTTTTACATTTTCTTCATTTATGCATTTGAAGAATGAATGGTGTAGGTCCGATACTGGGAAAATGAGAGGAATTGAATCAAATATGGCTAAAAAGGAATTTAATTCATTTGAACCTGAAGGGACGATCTTAGAATGATATATATTTTTATATAGATTATTCTAATATGAGGCTAATGTATTCCAATCAATTCCAAATAAAATAGGAACTTATGAGTTTTAATAACGATGAGGGTGGTTACACACATCTACTCAATTACCATCCATATAGTCTCATACCCATATCTTCTCATCAGACTAATTAACGGGTTGTGAGAAGGGCTATTATGCCAGTCAGTGAAAGACCTAGGTATCCCTGCCTGAAAAGGGATGAGTCATTCAGAATGAAAGGAGATCAGTTAGGTCGCTGATTTTAATCATTGGCTCTATTTTGTAATTCCCAGAATGATGTGTAAAACTGAAGTGATTTTGCCAATATATTCATTGAAAGACTTTCCAAGTATTTCTTTGTCCATCTTCCGTTTTAACTGTCGTTGATTCAAGATTCATAGGGTAAGTGTGTGTGTGTCTCTGTGTGGGTTTGCTCCATTCTGGAACACTGCTATCACCATTAGCACAAATTATGCTCTTTGTTGAGTGGACAAAGGAGAGGTAATTGAATCCATCAGCACATTTACTGCTTGGAGCCTGTACCACAACCAGGCAAAATGCTGCTTTGAGCCTCTACCACAACCAGGCAAAATGCTGTTTTGAGCCTCTACCACAACCAGGCAAAATGCTGCTTGGAGTCTCTACCACAACCAGGCAAACTGCTGCTTGGAGTCTCTACCACAACCAGGCAAAATGCTGCTTGGAGTCTCTACCACAACCAGGCAAAATGCTGCTTGGAGTCTCTACCACAACCAGGCAAAATGCTGCTTGGTGTCTCTACCACAACCAGGCAAAATGCTGCTTGGAGCCTCTACCACAACCAGGCAAAATGCTGCTTGGAGCCTCTACCACAACCAGGCAAAATGCTGCTTGGAGCCTCTACCACAACCAAGCAAAATGATGCATTAGTGAAAAGAATTCAGTACATTTATAATTCTGAAATACCCATAAATTCTCTCACCTACCCTATCTGAATAATGAAAATGAACCTATTGATCTAAAACTTGTAATGAATAATCAATCAATTTGTGTTGTCTGCCTGACATTCTTTGCTTTTTCTTGTCCCTTAAATAATGGAAGATGACAACACTGAAAGTCCTATGCCAAATACAAGCATTACAAGCAGTTCTCCCTGTCTTTTGTTTTTTAAACATTTTATTTTTCAATGAACTGCAATCTGGCACTTACTCTGGCTTTTGAGACTAAGAACAGGCCTCTTTTGTAGAGATTCAACCCCAGTCTGTTACCATGACTCCATGGGGAGACCCAGTGCTCTCTAGGGGCCCTGCGGAGGCCCCTGCACTAATCAACCAGGACCCAATGGAGGGAACACCCTAACACCCCCTCTCTCCCTGAGGACCACACCTATAACTAAAATTCAATGTTCACTATAGAGTTCAGAGCTTGTTAAATAGTCTCATTAAGTAGGATGGATTGGCCATTATAGGTCAGCAGACATGACACCTAAAACAGTTGGTCCCTTAGTTTCTCTCATAGATGACTCCTAATGGTGACTCAGTCTACCATGACTCCCTAATGTCTTCTTGATGTGTCATTAACATTTATTACACTGTCGAGATACAGGGTCGACATGCACACACACACATACACACACACATTCTTACAAACACACCCCATGCATGAAGGTCCTGATATATATGGACACGGATAGTCCAATCAGAAGGGAGGTTATTGATGATGTCAGAGGTTTGTTCAGGGTTGTTTTTAAACGGTTAGTGACACACACACACACACACACACACACACACACACACACACACACACACACACACACACACACACACACACACAGACACACACACACACACACACACACACACAATCAATGGGTATGGACTATGAGCATTGATGTATGGTATAGGTGGTCTGTGACACTGTATGTCTCAGTGATTTATTCATCCTGTGTGTTTTCCCCAGACCAGCCCTAAGACCCCCAGGATACCCCTGAGAGTTTGTGTGTGTTGATGGTGCGCTGCTCTTCACAGCTCTAAATCACATTCTCTCCCTCCTCCTTAACAAATTAGAAGCAGAGTTTTGTCTTGAAGGCCTGCAGAGAGAGAGAGGGAGGGAATGGGAGAGAGAGAGAGAAAGAGAGTGTGAGAGAGAGTGTGAGTGAGTGAGTGAGTGAGTGAGTGAGTGAGTGAGTGAGTGAGTGAGTGAGTGAGTGAGTGAGTGAGTGAGTGAGTGAGTGAGTGAGTGAGTGAGAGAGAGAGAGAGAGAGAGAGAGAGAGAGAGAGTGAGAGAGAGAGAGAGAGAGTGAGTGAGAGCGAGAGAGTGATGGGAGAGAGAAAGAAAGATAGAGTGAGTGAGAGTGTGAGAGAGCGAGAGCGTGAGTGAAAGAGAGGAACAGAGGACTAACATGTTGGAGCCGACCAAGCGCAATACATTTCAATATTTTTGTCTTCTCACATGGCTTATCTTTTCAGATACATCATCACCTCAACAGGGTCATTCACCACTGTATAGCCTTATCAACCTAACTGCAATCCATCCAAGGACATTGCTTATTTTGTTCAGGGGAAGTCCTGAGAAGTCCTGAGAACTTGCAGTATATGTTCCCCTTCCTGTGCTGTCTACGCTGGTCCACTCTGTAAAAATAAGTTATTGGATATGGTGTCCTCTGCCAAACCAGGGACAGCAACAACATAAATCCAGATTCATAATGCATTAGTCTTCGGCTCACAATGGAGCTAGTGAATGGAGCTCTGCTCTCTGGAAGTGGCGATTGCTAAGAGAAGATAAATTATAAATTGCTCCATGCTATTGTGTATGGTCATGGTGAGAGGCTGCACAGTGCGTTGGCTATGTCATCTTCAGACCCTTTGGTGTGAAATCTGAAGTTTGGGGCGCTAATACGGCTGCCAATATGGCAGCTATGGCCGAAGTAGTGTTGGTGTAACCAGTGTCTTGATGTCCACTGACTGGCTGAACATGCATCCAGAAGCAGTATTAACAAGACAGAGAACACACTGAACTCGAAATGAACATTTCAAAAACATACCTCTCTCATTTCTAAACAGAGACCTTGTTCTAGACAATATTGTAACGAAATAACATTTAAAAAGTAACATTAAGATTATTCATGTACAAGAATGTGTCGAGAGAACCCCTCATAGCCTGGTTCCTCTCTAGGTTTCTTCCTAGGTTCTGGCCTTTCTAGGGAGTTTTTCCTAGCCACCGTGCTTCTACACCTGCATTGCTTGCTGTTTGGGGTTTTAGGCTGGGTTTCCGTACAGCACTTTGAGATATCAGCTGATGTAAGAAGGGCTATATAAATACATTTGATTTGATTTGATTTGAATGTAATTCCAGTCCTAACTCAGAAATGTAGAATGGCTCCGAATATATTTGTCCACGCAAATCAAGACTTGTGCCACTTTGCCAGGCATTTTCCTTGCGTACAGTCATCCTCAGGGGGAAGAAGACCTCCCAACACAGAGAAAGAGAGAAAGAGAGAGAGATTTTCAGCTGCTGTCAGCGACGCTGTGCCAAGCCTATAAAACAGTACACATCTGCTAATTACACAGACTGCTTCTGTTCACCAGCTCTCAGATTAATATCGCTTGTAAGTGCTTACAAGAAACAACAAATCAATGAAGGGATACAACAATTTTTTGGACGAAGAAAACATTTTTGTTGTTGTTGAAAAAGTCATAAAATGTATTCTAGAAAATTATAAATCACTTCTGTCCTTTTAAGGTTATGATCATGTGCTTATTGTGTCATGTGTCCTATATGTGTGCAGAGAATACATTTAGATATTAGACTAGAATGATGGAAACATTTGGAGCTGCAACACTAATATGCAGTGGGTACATTGTCTGTGTTACATGTTGCCATATTAATTTTTATATAATATATATATTTTTTTTACATTCCAAAAACAAAAATAAACGTATATATACGAACGACAACTTACAGACACACAAACAATGCCTACATCTCATCTGCCCAGACCCGCCTGCTCACACCCCCATCCCTAGTTTTGTCATATTTATGAAAGATTTTTAAACATGCATTGTGAAATTATAATTTAACTCAATTCATATGGTTGGATAGTGACAACATTTCATTTTTTTCACCAACAAACATAGATCTGGGAGGATTAAATAGGTGGAAGCAGCATGGTGGCATTTCTACCAAGCCAATCAGAAGGTAAAATGATGCTATTACTACAATCTCCTTTCAGGTCTAAAGTAGTGCCTATGGGTGTAAGGGCTGGGGGTCGGTTTGGAATTTAGCATTAGGCATCTATGACGTGGCAGTCTTTTCTTTATATTATAATAGGGATAAAATGTGATTAGAGTAATTATATTGACGTACTAGCAGACTGAAAGTCATACTTCTATGTATTATGTGTCAGTATATTTAGGACAAATCTTCAGATATGCTTCATCGTGTGGCACCCAGTTATTTACTCTTATTTCGAAAGGAAGCTCTGAAAATGAAGTAACACTGTTTGCCTGTCAGCCTGTACATCGCTCCTCCTCAGGTAGTCATGTAACCAACCTGCACCACGGACCCCATAACAAAAGAGCTGTGTTTCCACCTCACAGCACCACACACACGCACGCACACACACACACTGTGCCAGTTAGAGAGGCATTCTCTCCACGCACGTTTGCCTTCTAATCGGGGGTGTCAGAAAAAGTGAGAGCATCTCACAGGAGACACAGGCTACACACCGCACCTCATGCTCACGGCTTTAACTCTATATATGAGCAGCCGAGTGTCGCAGAGACGAGCTACCTGTCAATCTGGAGGCACCCGCCTGTGTAAGGCTGGCTGTACCGGAGGAGGAAAAGACCATGTGGTCTGAGATCGTTTACACACTCCAGTGAGAGAGACTGGTACGTCTGCAGCTGGAACAGATTGTTATATGTGTGTTCTGAAGGGTAGGAATTATTTGCAGTAGGAATATATGTTACCTATGCAGCAGTAGCAGCCACGGTTGGTCTAGTTCAGTCCCTGTTCTGAATCAGCTAGCTAGGCCATGGCATCCGTGGTTCACACAAAGGGTTGGTCTAATGCGGAGGTCCTTCCTGGTTCAGTGTTACTAGACTTCTAAATAAAGTAGAAACACAACAAGAGAGAAGAGTTCAAATTGGATGGAGAGCTTCACCACATGTCCTCAGAGAGACAGCAGAGCAACAGACAGTTCTCATCAAGACTGAAATGAACAAGACAATAATTAGATAGGCTTACATTTAAATCAATAGTTGTTGTGTGGCCAATCTCCAAGCTCTACACACACAATCACGATTTTCCAATTACCCATGGTCTTATAAGTGTGTTTCAGTCATCAGTCAGCAAATTAAAGCTCTTGAGTGGTCGGCCATTTTTTCCAAGTTATCTGATCAAATGCCTTGTTATTGGCAACATCTGTTGAAGGGTGTATGTCGTAGATATGATCAGGCACAACAATTAGCCAATATGTTTAAAATTTAGGCTACCTCATTGTAATAATCCGTACATTCTGTGAGTCAAGGTACAGATCAAGCCTAGTTAGCAGACAGAGATCTCCCCATCTATCCATCCATCCATCCATCCATCCATCCATATCTGGAGAAAATGATTGACAGGTTGGGGCTTTATTTCCCTGGTGGTACCGCTCCAATCCCCCCATCCTTCTCTCCACAGCCTTATCTCATCTCTGTGCCCTGTTCATAAGGTTTATCTTTTTAATTATGTCAAAGCTAACCGGCTGAAGAGGCTTGCTGAAGGCCTATCAGGCCTATCAGTGGCCTGGTCTCTGACCTCTCTGTCTGTTCTCACCCCCAGCACTGCTGTTTTTACACATACAGAGCAGCACCTTTATTTTTGGAGATCTATTGACTGCAGATGATCACCTGTCTCTGTCACAACCTCAATTATACAGATTCTCTCTCTCCTATCTCGCCAAACATTCTTAATTGTTCATTTCTCAGAGGGGTGTAGACAGCGTTTCAACCAACGGGTGTGGTCAAGGTGCAGACAAAAATGACAAGAACATCAGTAAAGATCGTCAGGACTCTCAGGCTCACTATTAGAAGCTGTTGATTTCATTACACAAGTGTGTGCTACTTGAGGCATTGGGGGGGATTTCACAGCTCACGGCTCACAGTTCACAGCTCACAGCTCACAGTTCACAGTTCACAGTTCACAGCTCACAGTTCACAGTTCACAGCTCACAGTTCACAGCTCACAGTTCACAGCTCACAGTTCACAGTTCACAGCTCAACATCAGTCAATCTGTTCCCTTCAGATACCTCACATTTATGTGGACAAGTTGTGGCTGCGGTGGCACCTGGTTGGTGTAAGGGGATCTAGAGCAGGAACTCAGACTCTGTATATGTGGGCCGTCCCACACAACAACTAGTTCCTGGAAAACGTTACCTATTTTGACCCTGTGTTAATTTCCCTCTTAGCCTGATGATTTGTGGGACCTGCAAAAGGTGTTTGAGCGCCAAGTGAGAGTTGAGGCCAAACTGCTTGCCCATATGTTTAGTTTCAAGGCCTTTTGCACTCACTGGCTCAACGTTTTATTGCCCTCAGCCTCTTGAAAAACTCAAATCACAACCTACTCTATAGCCCTGTCTGCCACAGAGTTCCTACAATCCTCTTTAGACAATATCAATAGATAATATAAACATAATAATGTTAATGGATATATATATATATATATATATATATATATATATATATAGCACTTTTCCACCAGATGTTCAAAGTGCTTTACATTTTATGGGGGAAACTCCCCTCATCCATTCCCAACATGTAGCCCATAATCTACCCATGCACATATGGTCATGACTCCATGGCTGTAATATTTGTTTATAATAGTATATGACCTTTCAAAGTCCACTGTAAGCCTTTCAGTACGTCTCTTTACCTTCAATATTTTGTGTACAACACCATATCTGTAGTCGATAGCACAGCGCACCATAGTTGCACACAATATAAGGGATGAATGTGGGAAGTAATTGATTTGACTTTGGCAGCGAGAGATACCCCAGAGGTTTGAACCTGAACGGAGGAGGAGCAGCCATGTGGTATGTAATCACTTGGTATCCATGACACCACAGACAAAAACCCCTCTTAATAACCCTAATCTCCATTATCAGAGGGTCTGTGTGTGTGTGAACACAGGAAGGCTAAGTAAATGCAGCTCTTTTATGGAAGCTAAATCGTTTTTTTTATGGGGGATTATGGGAGATTAAGCGGTGTTAAAGGTAGACTCAGCGATATGATGTAGAAAGTAAACAGCATAATGGGTCAATTTTCGCAACAGTTAAGAGTGTTGAAGCGCGAGGCTCAACTTCTCTGCTATTTTGGTCCCGTAACTACCACGCTGTAACAGCGTGAAGCGAACCTGTGCACATGAGCAGATACTGTAACTGTGAAGTCTAGCATCTCACTCATCTCAATATCTGTGATGCTGCTCATGGCAACGTCATTTCACTGAGTCCACATTTAAAAGTTCAGGAATACCAAGGTATTCATGAATGCAGGACATACACACTGCATGTCAATCTGTGTGTGGGTAACTAAGTAATAGCATGGTAACGCTAAGTGAGAAAGAAGACCACTACCGCAATATTAACATTGTCCATATTTTTCATTTAGAGCTATTAAGAAAATATAACTATGAATTTGTTAACAAATGTTGCACTGTAAGTTGCAGCAGGCCTCTGAGCTCAAGTGCTAGAGTGGACCCTGACTGCTCCTCTTTGCTGTGGGTTAGCTCATCCCATGACCTACGGCCCACACACCACCACAGCTCATGTATGGCTGCTTTAGTACCTCTGTTAGGCTGTGATATGTCGGACCACACACACAGTCTCACACACAGCTAAGTGGATTACACACTGATGATTTGTGTTTGACCAAAAGCATTTAGTCACGGAGCGCACAGCAATTCAAACCCAGGATTAGGATTCTAGCATGTCATCCGTTTGGTCAGCAACCATGGCTAATGGTGGGGGTGATTTAGCATGTCATATGTGTCTGTCAGCGTGTAAACTAACATGATGGGATAGATAGAGACTGTGTACTGTCTGTAATGTATGAGAGAGAGAAATATGAACTCAGTCTGAGGGAGGTTGAATTGAAGTGCTCTGCTCTGGTCTTCAGTTCAAATTGACACCAGATGTAATGACGTGCCGCAAAGACAGAGTCAGTATGAAAAACTCATATAAACTCAGCAAAAAAAGAAATGTCCTCTCACTGTCAACTGTATTTATTTTCAGCAAACTTAACATGTGTAAATATTTGAATGAACTTAACAAGATTCAACAACTGAGACAAAAACTGAACAAGTTCCACAGAAATTGAATAATGGTCCCTGAACAAAGGGGGGGTCAAAAT
Source organism: Salmo salar (assembly GCF_965601325.2). Lineage (NCBI taxonomy): Eukaryota > Metazoa > Chordata > Actinopteri > Salmoniformes > Salmonidae > Salmo > Salmo salar. The sequence goes on from NC_138311.1 coordinate 32,113,374, forward strand.
CAAAAGTAACAGTCAGTATCTGGTGTGGCCACCAGCTGCATTAAGTACTGCAGTGCATCTCCTCCTCATGGACTGCACCAGATTTGTCAGTTCTTGCTGTGAGATGTTACCCCACTCTTCCACCAAGGCACCTGCAAGTTCCCAGACATTTCTGGGGGGGAATGGCCCTAGCCCTCACCCCCCGATCAGGGGACAGACGTGCTCAATGGGATTGAGATCCGGGCTCTTCGCTGGCCATGGCAGAACACTGACATTCCTGTCTTGCAGTAAATCACGCACAGAACGAGCAGTATGGCTGGTGGTATTGTCATGCTGGAGGGGGATGAGGGAGGAGGATGTCTTCCCTGTAACGCACAGCGTTGAGATTGCCTGCAATGACAACAAGCTCAGTCCGATGATGCTGTGACACACCGCCCCAGACCATGACGGATTCTCTACCTCCAAATCGATCCCGCTCTAGAGTACAGGCCTCGGTGTAACGCTCATTCCTTCGATGATAAACGCGAATCCGACCATCACCCCTGGTGAAACAAAACCGCGACTCCTCAGTGAAGGGCACTTTTTGCCAGTCCTGTCTGGTCCAGCGACTGTGGGTTTGTTCCCATAGGTGACGTTGTTGCCAGTGATGTCTGGTGAAGACCTGCCTTACAACAGGCCTACAAGCCCTCAGTCCAGCCTCTCTCAGCCTATTGCGGACAGTCTGAGCATTGATGGAGGGATTGTGCATTCCTGGTGTAACTCGGGCAGTTGTTGCTGCCATCTTGTACCTGTCCCGCAGGTGTGATGTTCAGATGTACCGATCCTGTGCAGGTGTTGTTACACGTGGTCTGCCACTGCGAGGACAATCAGCTGTCCGTCCTGTCTCCCTGTATCGCTGTCTTAGGCGTCTCACAGTATGGACATTGCAATTTATTGCCCTGGCCACATCTGCAGTCCTCATGCCTCCTTGCAGCATGCCTAAGGCACATTCACGCAGATGAGCAGGGACCCTGGGCATCTTTCTTTTGGTGTTTTTCAGAGTCAGTAGAAAGGCCTCTTCAGTGTCCTAAGTTTTCATAACTGTGACCTTAATTGCCTACCGTCTGGAAGCTGTTAGTGTCTTAACGACCGTTCCACAGGTGCATGTTCATTAATTGTTTGTGGTTCATTGAACAAGCATGGGAAACAGTGTTTTAAACCTTTACAATGAAGATCTGTGAAGTTATTTGGATTTTTACAAATGATCTTTGACAGACAGGGTCCTGAAAAAGGGATGTTTTTTTTTTTTTTGCTGAGTTCATATTTTCATCTGTTTAAAACTTTTTGGGTTATTACATGATTCCATATATGTTATTTCATGGTTTTGATGTCTTCACTATTATTCTACAATGTAGAAAATAGTAAAAATAAAGAAAAACCCTTGAATGAGTAGGTGTGTCCAAACTTTTGAGGTGCTTCCGGGTGCTGTTTTGCAAACTTGAGTCAACTTTATTGATAACATGGGTCCCAATATGCCTGGCAAAAACCAAACACTGCATGGTTGAAGATCTGATAACATTCAGTATTATGCACAAATAGAGAAAATCTAAAAGGGGAAAACGTTTTTTTTTGCTGCACTGTATACATATAATAGTCTGCTCACAGCTTAATACAGTCATGTACTTTGCCTTTAATTTAATTACTAAACGACAGTGAGTATGTCTCATAGAGGATACAGCGGAGAAACCTGGATTTTTACGAATTATCTTTGAAAGACAGGGTCCTGAAAAAGGGACGTTTCTTTTTTTGCTGAGTTTACATGTACACTCTTAGAAAAAAAGGTGCTATCTAGTAACGGAAAAAGGTTTCTTTGGCTATCCCCATAGGATAATCATTTGAAGAACCGTTTTTGGTTCCAGGTAGAACACTTTTGGGTTCCATGTAGAACCCTCAGTGGAAAGGGTTCTACATGGAACCCAAAAGAGTTCGACATGGAACCAAAAAAGGTTTCTACCTGGAACCAAAAAGGGTTCTCCTATGGTGACAGCCGAAGAACCCTTTTGCAACCCTTTTTTAAAGGGTTTAGGCTACTGATAGTAGGCTACACCTAAGACAGCGATGCCAATCCATGATGAAAAGGCTGTGCTAATTACTAACTGAAGAAAATTCAAAGATGGAATGAAAGCAACAAAATTGTGTCAAGATGAAGTTGGAAATGGAAAACTACCTACAGGGTAAACAAAGTGTCTGGGGTGGAAAAAAACAATCATTTCAAATGGTGTTGTAATTCTAGTTTGTCATGTGTGGTTGCAATATCCCTTCTCATGTGGACCTATTGAGCTTGAAGACTAGTTTTGTAACCACTACCCTGCATGCTACCCATGCCTTTCCTACTATGGAGAGCTTTATTTTCCTTTGAAATGTAGTTTGGATCTTTCCTGAGGGAGATGTCGTATCAATGGGACCTTACCTTAATAAAAGTAATTCATTCGATATTAAGGACTAATTCTCTGTGAAATGTTAGGGTGGATTTAAAAAAAACACACCATTTGTGACGGGCAAACACATTAAATTCATTCAAAGACCTCTGATTGGTTTCAGCTACAGGGGTGGAGTAGCTAGCGCCCCCTTTTCCCTACATCGTTCCAGATGCTACCCGGTTGCCATGACAACATGGTGCCACATACAGGAAAGCCTTTGATTGACAGACATGCTCCCTGCCAAAGGCAGTTAGCGGCCACAAAACAATACAGGGAGGAAGTCAGCCATTAGTCTGGTTACAAGTCTTTAACCTCTCCTTGATCTCTCCAGGGATGCAATGTTTAGATCTAGCTCTGCCTGTGTGTGTGTATGTGTGTGTGTGTGTTATATTATATATGTTATATTATATGACAGCAGCCCATTCACCAGAGTGGATGTGTAATTTATTGATAATGATGATGACAGTGAGGGGAAAGAGAGGGAGAAGGGGGAGGATGACTTAAGATATTTCAATCCACACCATTGGAAAATGTATGCTTTCAATATACGTTATATTATTTTATATATTTACAGAAAAATATATAAAAAAGTGGAACAGGTTAGTATGATTTTCATCTAAGCTCATTTGTTTTGTGTAGCCCTGAACAAATGTCACATTTTAAATAAATGAAATGACCTTTCTATACATGGGTCTATATAAATCTATAATATAAACTAGATCTACAGGGAAACAATAATACACACACCAACTTGACAACAGAGCAAATGAGTATGATACAGATCAAGGTTGGTGTAATAATCGTGTAGTTTTGTGCCCCCTTCTGGTCATTCAGGTCCCATTTACAAAACAAGGTGAGAGTAAAATGAATCACTATAATACTAATGGAAGACCATAACATGTATCAACAGATATGGAATATTGTAAGACAACCACACTTGTATCATCTCAACAATGTGTTCATTTTGTGCTCAGATATTTTTGCAGTTGACTTAAAAACCCTTGTATCCATAGCATAATGAAATCAAAACAATTAGTTGCATTCAGAACTAAACATCAACCTATAATGTCCCACTTGACAAGGCCAGTTTTCATAATTTCACTCCCTTGGTTCAAGGCCTCTTAGGAGTTTTTCTTTCACTGCCTTGTGTTACCTTGAAGAGAAGCTGACTAAGCAAAGCCATTAAATTCCATAGCTGTAAATATGATATGCCGCAAAACTCTATTATTACCTGTGCTGTCTCTGCTACAGAGCTGCTAGGTAGATGGGAAGAGTGGATCGAGACACTGGTGAAATAGTGTGATTGTGATTGATGGCTTCCCATTAGATAGTGTGTTATCGCTGCAGGTGGAGAGAACCATCCAGCCACTGGGTTATAATACAACACATTACCTGCTACAGTCTCCAGCAGCCTCAGATGTTTAAATCAAATACAGACCCTATCATGAGATCCTCGTTCCCTGCTCCAGGCACTCTGACTAGCTGATTTCACCTCAGCCTTGATTTGCACAGCATTCCCACTCAACAAACACATCTAGTATTCATATTATCTAGCTGGAGTTTCAGTTCCCTGCAGGAGCTCTCAGCAATGTACTGCAGCACTCTGTTCAATAATCTCAGTCGTGGATAATATCTGGTGTAGCCTACCAATTGTCAAATTTTTTTTTTTTTCTTCCTGGTGCTCCCAGGAAGTGATAGACTGTGACTGGTGCACGGTGTCCTGCATTACCTCAACAAATGATCTGGCTCTCGATGGCAGACCTTGACCACAGAGAAATCAATATCTCACCATTAAAATCTATCAGAGTTAGGGCAGCAGCTGTCAGAGGTTCCACTATCACGTGGCCACAACATTGAAATCTTACACTGGCCGTACATGAGTAATCAATATACAGTGGTTCACAGATCATTTGTGGTCACTTTCGCAGCTGTGATGGATGTCTGTGGAGCCCGTGATTCATGTGACACCATTTAACAGGATTCTGCTCCGATTTAGATGGTCATTCCTCAGAGACATACAGGCAACGTGGCAGTGGAGCCCACACACTTTCAATTTCACTGAGACATTATGGATTTTGTGCCCTGCCATGTGTGAAAACCCTTCAGTGTGCAAGGTTAAATCTTGTCCTACAGTTTTCAAGTGATGAGCAAATACAACAACCATAGTTAACAGCAGTCTTGCTTTGAGGGGTGTTGGACACAACTGTACCATACTGGATCAGTGTAATATGGTACTACTGGGTTCAATACCAGCTACACTGGTGTCAGAAGTGGGAATAGCTAATATGTGGGCAACGCAAGGTGAACGTTCCAAAGGAACGTGTTATGACAACAGCTCTCTACTATTCACTATCCACTACCATGCTAATGAGCCTGTTGAATGGTTGGGCAAAGAGCCATCTTACTTTTTCCTTGCAGTGTATCGGATTGCTCTCAAACTTGCCTCCTGACCCTCAGTCTCTGAGAGGAGATAATTACTTGTCAGGAATAAATAGATATTAATGAATTCATTAGCAGGAGGGAGTTTAGCTTTCACAGCACCACTTTCTGCTATGACACATCACGCCTATTGTTTTAGCTAGTAAGCCTTGAACAATAACATTCACACAGTAAATTGCCGCATACAGGACCATAAAACCCAAGAAAAAAACATCCATATATGCTGGAATTTAGCAACCATGCAAACGAAGGATTCTTAACTCCAGATGATTCCTTTTGTATGTCTATATTAGCCTGTTATTGTGGGAGGCTGGTGAAGACGGGAGACTTCCACCCACATTAGCAGAATACACCAGTTAGATTTGGCCAGCCTTGCCATAGCAGGCACTGTATATTTGGACTGCAGCACTGGTACAGTATTTTCACGTCAATACACATTCATCTAACCACGTAGAATAGCCTAAGCATCATGATCAAGTGTTTCTGTTAAAGATGAAAACATCCCAGTTCAACCAGTTAAACCCTCCACTTCACTTCCTGAAGAGATGCATTAAATAAAACTAGTTCATCATATTTATATAAAAATTCACCATAGCTTTAACGCTGACATGCTAGGACATTCAAGTTAGTTATTGTAATATTGATCGCGCTTTTCCCTATGCAGTCATTGACGGGTTGTTCACATTATCATATCCAGTAAAATGAATCTTTTACAAAAACACTGCAGACACACATATTTCTAAAAACATTGAGCTTCCTCTAATTCAACCCTTCATGTTAAATATCGAATGTTACGTTTTTCCAAAAGTATTATATAAAAAAATAAAAAATAAACACATTGCTACAAATTTGAGATATAGGATGCCATCCCTTACTTATTGCTCTCCATTTCCAATAAGACTTGGAAACGAGAAGTGAGGTTCCTCAACTCGAATTCAAGTACAACTGCATAAAGGAATGTAACACTGTATTATATCCTTGTAGTATATCCGTTTAATGAATCAAATGTTCTATTTTTTTCAATGCAGAAGTCAGTTCAATTATTGTCTGTGTGCTCAATGCGCAGTTTTCCTAGAGATAAATCAGATCAAGCCCAAACTGTGCGATGTAGTAGGGAGTTGTAGTTTCCAACAGGCCAATATTCTACATAGTTTAGTGGAGAAAACTTGGTAATTAACTACAATGACCCATTCCACACCTACTTGTCAGGTTTGTGTGTTTATTTTACGCCCGCTATGCTATGTTAGTGAGGGGCAGACACGGAGGGAGAATGGCAATTGAGAGGGATAGATAGCAGTTGCTTCGGGAGGTATCTTTACCTTAAAATACATGATCTAAGTGATTGATAGTTGGTAATCAACAGTCATGAAAGTATGCCTTATTTACTTTGATGAACTACTAAAATAGTGATGGTGTTAGACATCAGCTATACAGATGAGATGCTTGGAATGAAATAAAAGTAATCTAATAAAACAAATGTAATATACACAACTGAAATATTTTTGTAAAGTAATGTGAGAAAATGTTAATGTGTGATATGCAGTAATGGGCAGCCATCAAGGGACATTTATTATTTTATTCTGTATTATTACAGCATTCAACCCACAACGCATTTAACCTTTAAAAATAATCATCAAAACCGAAAACTCGGGTTTGAATGTAAAAAAAACATCCAACTCAATAAGCACTAATAGCTTATCAGCAGTACCTCTGACCCAAGAACCCACTGCTGATGTGGATACTTGTGTGCACCTGCTGTATGGACAATGAAATGGGAAGCCTGGTCTCTGACTTGAACTGATCAGGGTTTAGGTCAATTCGGTTTTCAATTCAGGAAGTGAAATTTGCCCATAAACTTCTATGAGCATTTTTTTTTTTACATTTAAATTAGTTTTTTTTACAAAACAGCCATTTTAATTTCAATTGAACGGACCCTAAATGGTCAGGTGTAGAAAAGCAGGTGCAAGTAAGGCTGTTTGAAATACCGACTGGACCCTGTATGCCAGTTGCCTTGATATCCCGCTAGGATGTCACAAATAAGTGCAACAATAAACACTTCACTCCTTCTCATGACTGCCAGCAAATAGACATTATCCACATGTAACAAATAAAAAAAACTACTATATGTATGTATATAATTGTACATTTTAAAAACATGAAATAAATGTATCTATACATATATTGGCTATATAGATTCTACTAATGTATCAAGGATATAAAGAATGGATGAATATAGAAAATAATTCAGATAATCCTGTGTGTAAGTCTGTTTGGCACGATGGAGCCAAAGGTTTCACACCACTGGTGCTGAGGTGCCCTGAACAGCAGCAGAGCGACACTAATATTGGTGCCTGTTGAGTTGCAATCACAGATTGCGTTGTAGATTGGGCCTACCTACCACACACACACACACACACACACACACGACATCGGCAATTCCTCTCATTAGGCCAGCCATTGAATGCTTATAATAAAGCTAGCTGTTGTCCGTCCACCTAGGCCCTAAAGAGGCACAAAGGAATCAACCAATCGAAAGTCTTGTCCTACAGCACTCAGCAAAACAGAAACACATAATTGTGCATGACTGCTCCGCCTCCGCCTAGATTGACCAATCCCCATCAACGCTGCATACAGATGTCCTTTTATAACCTCCTTTTGGCTTTTTGTTGCAATTTTTTAAATATTTTGAGCAAAAGTTTGATATAGCCAGAAGTTCTTTCAGTCTTGATGAGTCTTTCCTGACATACGTTTGCATTCATACTGGAAAAAAGAACAGGGATAATGTAATGTGCCAGTTGAATAGTCAGTAAAAAGCTCTGGTTTTAATGAATATATACAACCTATGACAATTCTTAATTCAGCATAAAAAAAAGATCCTCACCAGGGCTAGCTGCCGTCCTATGTTCCCCATGGTTATCACACCAGCGAAGAAGATGCAAGGTAACCAGGAGCGAATGTACAGGAAATCTGGAGAGGTATATCTGAAACAAAAACAATAGAACAGCTATTAAAACATAGGACAATCCCAAAATGAGCATGAAATTCTACAGAAATATCTCCTGTCTCTTGAAAAACAAAAACATGAATTGCAATTTTGTCCCTAAAGAAATATTATTACATTTAAAATGCAGTGTATACCATACCATGCTTTGATTGTAATGGAGGAAACAAAATTCTCCCAATGTTTAAGTAGGCCAACTTCAATGTTCTTGAAGTTTAACACACACACTTAAAGCTTCAGGCATTCTCAATTCCCAAAAAGATATTGGCTCTATGGATACAAAGAGCATTTAAACCTGTCCAACAATGCTATGAATTTAACAGAAGACAATAGCTCATACAGCTATTATATTTAGCTTACTTCAACATGAACTAGTTACAAGCTGCTACTACTAGACTTGGGATCATTTTCTTAACTCTTTAGATCTGTGAAATAAACAGTAGCTAAATTGAATGGATGTCCTAGTCTGATTAAAATCATTGTGGGAAGTTAGCTAGAGTTAAATCAAAAGGCATTCAGCCATTGCATTGTAAACATTCATTTGGATAGCTAGCTAGCTACTTCTGTACAAATGGTGTTTTTGCTGTTATCTAAAAAAACATCTGGGAATGTGTTTATGGTTGAATTTTCTGTTTTCCTTAAAAACTGTTTCTCTGAGCTGGCGCGCATTGGATGTTTGAGACAGACAGCGCTACATAACATCAGCTGCCACAGAGTGCAGTGTCCGTGCGGAATAGGGTCTGTGCAGAAACACGTGCGATTAAAAAGAGAAATGGAGATCCGATTAACGGCGTACGGCATAAAAGGCTTAAGGCATAAAAAATGTAACGTGTTATTAAAGTTATAACAGCCCTTATTATAATATATGTATGTCCTGTAAATTGTATTGTAAGGTACTGTAGTAGTACTCACTGAAAGACTCCGTTGTAGACCAGGAGCTGAGTGGACAGAGTGGCCAGCAGGGCGATGACCACCCCCAGGCCAAAACCGGAGCGAGACCGGTCAAATGTCCACCACAGGCCGATGGACAGGGCTGCCAGTGTCAGGGACAGCTGCACGTTGTTCGCAAAGTCCACTTTCTGAGAGGGCCTGGGTTAAGGACAGCTGAGCTTGTAGTAGGATAGTCCACACAGGAACTATGGTTTCTACTCGGAGTAAGGTGCTTTCTTGTAAACAGAATATCACGTTTAAAAACCCACCCTTTTAGCTTGGTAATCTTATTGTTTTACACATCCTTTGTGTTTTATGCACTTTACACATCCCCTTTATTGCTTCATTTGATTTTACTTCTTTAATTTGATTGTAAAGTGTGTTGCAATTATAAATACACTTAGTTTTATTTGAATGTGGAAGTGTCATGGGATGCTTTTGCCCCATGGTTAACAGGCTTTTACGTACATCTTGTATTATGGTATGCACATCAATTCAGTGAGTGTCAGACAGGCAGGTAGACCTAGAGGATACAGCGCTGGCATGGTTGATGCCTACGAACACGGCCACACAGCGCATCACACTGGACCACTCCCGCTTGAACTTGTGGGGCTCGCCGAGCCTACTGTCAATGCATGGATACAACAGACCGATCATTGCTGGGAGAGAGCGGTAGATGGAGAGAGCGGTAGATGGAGAGAGCGGAAGGGGATTGCAGGGTGAGAGGGAGCAGAAATAGGGAGAGAGGATCAGAGATCAACAATAAGCTCCTGTAAGTATTGTTGTGGAGAGAAAGGCTGCCATGCCAGCCCACCACATAGCATCAATGCTATTCTGATGACAAAAAAAAACACTTCAGGTTGGCCCCCTTTGAAAGTTATAGGTTCAATATTACACAAGAACTGTCCAGACAAGTTAAAGTAACTATGTACAGTAAACATGAAGTGCTGCTCTGGTCTTGACTAGTCAATAAAAGCCAATAACTACAGCATGATGCAAACAGCCCAGTGTGCAGTAACAGCGGAAACCTCCAACTCCCCCAGGCTGAGCGGTGGAGCACGGGAGTCTCAGTCTCAGGGGGAAACAGGCCTGGGGCTGTTGTGCCCTTCTACTGGTCCACTAGGGAACAGCAGCTACATCTACTCTCTGTGCTGCAGACCCAGGGGACAACAATTTAATCATTCTAGAAGTCAAGTCTGGCGGGCAAAAACCTGTGTATGTGTGTTCGTCCTACCCGAGGCGGTTCCACAGCAGGGCGGCACCCACCAGGCTGATGAGAAGATGCTACTGATGACATCAGGGGGGAACAGAGTGACGTTCCTCTGTACCTGCAGTGAGAGAAAACACTGTCACCTTCTCCTTCAATGTTTTCTTGCTCAAGAGGTGTATCATTAAAGGACAAAAACAAACATGGTCCACCTGCAGCAGATTGAGCACCAAAGCCAGGAACACTCCTATAGAGAACAGCATGAACCCGCGGATCACCAGATTGGTGTTTCTGTTTGTGATCACCGCGATGTACGGTCCTCTGGAAGGAGTAGTCTGACCGGGCCCGGGCGGCTGCTGGTCGCTGACCACTGTAGAGTCGCCCATGGCTGCCAGGGCCGGGGCGACCGTGGACGCCAGGACAGCAGGAAAAAAGGGAAACGCTAACTTTATCCTCAAGTGATCGTACTGTCCACTGACATCACCAACACCCTGAAACACAAGAACATATTTATGTATTCAAGTGTGGCTACATGATCCAACAACCAACCACAGACAGCCCAGAGGTGTGGACTGTGAAATCTGTGGACAAGAACAGTGCAGATGTAAAGTTTGGTAACAGAATGACAGTTTGTGCTGTTTATGCCATCATTCTGTCACCAAACTCTGCATCTGCACTGTTCAAGTAAATGTATTTTTGTATAGAGTTGTATGGTTAGTCGTCCCCCAAGAAGAAATTGGGGAGGGCACAGTGCATCTGTCTCCATCCAGCCGTACGTTAGTCACACGCAATCTCACAGCACTGGCACGATGACGACGAAACTTGGGTGAATGATGCATCTTGCCAGAGATCCGGCAACTACAAAATTACACTGATTGGCCAGATGGTGGAGCTATAATAAGTTTTAAAATGCTATTTTTGAAAGGTCATGCCCATCACTCTGATTGACCTAAGTCATGAAATTTGGTACATAGGTCCCTCTTGAATTGAGAAAGAAAACACTTAAAAACGCTACTCTTCTGGCACCGAATGACCAATCTGCACAAACCTTGATATGTTGTATCTAGGTACAAAGGTCTCAATGCAATTTTTTCTAGACTAGTACCTAAAACAGCATCTATTGACCAATAAACATTCACATGGGGGTGTGGTCTGGCACATAAATGCATATAAATCAGTGAAGGATATTCGTATTGTAAGACCCTTTGGTACACGTTGCAAACACTGTCTAGACTCAACATATGCAAGAGCATTCTTATGGACCACCCGGTGACGCTATAACGGGCATGTTTATCTCTCTTGATCTGTTTGCCTCTGAGGGCTGAAACGTGGCACACACGCTAAGGGATATGGAGTGTATTTAATCCACTTGATATCAGACACCACTGCCCCGATTTTGACTAAACTTGGATAAATGATGCGTCTTGTCATAAAGAGCTGGTATTTACAAAATGACATTGATTGACCCAAGGGTGCCTTCGGAAGTATTCACACCTCTTGACTTTTCCACATTTTGTTGTGTTACAGCCTGAATATAAAATTGATTAAATGGAGATTGAGTCACTGGCCTACATAATGCCCCATTATGTCAAAGTGGAATTATGTTTTTAGAAATCTTTACAAATTCATTAAAAATGAAAAACGTACGTCTTGAGTCCATAAGTATCAACTCCTTTGTTATGACAAGCCTAAATAAGTTCAGGAGTAAAAATGTGCATAACAAGTCACATAATAAGTTGCATGGACTCACTGTGTGCAATCAGTGTTCAGCATGATTTTTGAAAGACCTCTCTCTGTACCCCACACATACAATTATCTGTAAGGCTCCGCAGTGGATCAGTGAATTTCAAACACTTATTCAACCACAAAGACCAGGGAGATTTTCCAATGCCTCGCAAAGAAGAGCACATTTAATTTTCCTTTGTGCATGGTGAAGTTATTAATTACACTGGATGGTGCATCAATACACCCAGTCACTACAATGATACAGGCGTCCTTCCTAACTCGGTTGCCGGAGAGGAAGGAAACTGCTCACACGGAACCCAAACCGGCTGTGCGCATGTGCTATCGTGCATAAATGTATTTTGTCCCCCTACACCAAACGCGATCACGACACGCAGATTAAAATACCAAAACAAACTCTGAACCAATGACATTGGGGACAGGTCGAAAAGCATTAAACATCTATGGCAATGTAGCTAGTTAGCTTGCACTTGCTAGCTAATTTGTCCTATTTAGCTAGCTTTCTGTTGCTAGCTAATTTGTCGTGGGATATAAACATTGAGTTGTTATTTTACCTGAAATGCACAAGGTCCTCTACTCCGAAAATGAATCCACACATAAAACGGCCAACTGAATTGTTTCTAGTCATCTCTCCTCTTTCCAGGCTTTTTCATCTTTGAACTTATATGGTGATGCATCTACACTTTCATAGTATTACCACGACAACCGGCAAAACAGTTTGCCTTTCAATCACCCACATGGGTATAACCAATGAGGAGATGGCACGTGGGTACCTGCTTCTATAAACCAATGAGGAGATGGGAGAGGCAGGACTTGCAGCGTGATCTGCGTCAGAAATAGAAAGGAGTTCTATTTTAGCCCTTGGCAACGCAGACACTCGTTGGCGTGCGCGAGCAGTGTGGGTGCAATAATTGAATAACATGGATTTCTAAATTTATTTTGCGACGCTCACGCATGCGACGTATCCGGTCTGGTCAGCATGTCAGGGATTTCACCATAAAGCCAATGGTGGCTTTAAAACAGTTACAGAGTTTAATGGCTGTGATAGGAGAAAACAGAGGATGGATCAACAACATTGAGTACGTTTACATGTGCAGGAATAATTCAATATATAGTCATGTAAACTCCTTATCCTGCTTATCTTTGAATCGGTGTAAGGTCAAAATCAAAGTAAGCATATGCCGATTTAAACACCTGAATTCTGAGCAATCTTCCAAATTATTAGGACATGTAAACACCTTAAAAAAAACACATAAAATGATAAATCGGCGTTCCAGCTGTGTATTTGATCTGCAAATGTGACAGCACCGGTAGCACAAACCTCCCTCTTTAGTGCCAGTGAAGTGAGTTCGGAACAACTGAATGTCTGCATCTTAGAAATAGTTTTCGCATACAAACGTTATATGTCTGAACTCAGAATCAAATATACTTTCCAAAAATAACATGGTCGCTGTGGTAGAATGTTTATTTTGAGGAGCGATTTCCTGCATTTATGAAAGCGCCATCAGGCAGCTGGATTTCAGATGTGTCCATAGAAAAAAAGGATTATTAGGGAAATGATTCTTTGTGCAAAAATCTGACTATCCATAATAAATCACATTATGTGCATACAAAATAATGTGGCAAAGAAATTCACTTTTTGTATTCAGGACATAAAGTTATGTTTGGGGCAAATCCAGAAACACATCACTGAGTACTACTCGTCATCATTTCAAGCATAGTGGTGGCTGCATCATGTTATGGATATGCTTGTCATTGGCAATGACTAGGGAGTTTTTCTTAGGATAAAAATAAACGGAATAGAGCTAAGCACAGGCAAAATCCTAGAGGAAACCTGGTTCAGTCCGCTTTCCATCAGACACTGGGAGACAAATTCACCTTTCAGCAGGACAATAATCTAAAACACAAGGCCACATATACACTGGAGTTGCTTACCAAGACGACACTGAATGTTCCCGAGTGGCCTAGTTACAGTTTGGACTTAAACCGGCTTGAAAATCTCTGTCAAGACTTGAAAATGGCTACTTATCAATGATCAACAACCAACTTGACAGAGCTTGAAGAATTTTTTTAATAATAAGGTGCAAATATTGTACAATCCAGGTGTGCAAAACTCTTAGAGACTTACCCAAAAAGACTCAACTGTAATCACTGCCCAAGGTGATTCTAACATGCATTGGCTCAAAGGTGTGAATACTTGCGTAAATTAGATATTTTCGTTTATCATTTTCAACACATCTAAAACATGTTTTCACTTTGTCATTATGGGGTAGTGTGTGTAGATTGGTGAAAGAAAAAAATTCAGGCTGTAACACAAAATGTGGAATAAGTCAAGAGGTATGAATACTTTCTTTAGTCACACGTGATCTCAGACACCACTAGCCCGATTTTGACGACACCTGGGTGAATTATGTATCTTTCCATAGAGATATGTCATTTAAAAAATGACAATGATTGGTTGCTTTTTCTAATTATTTTTTAATATCATACAACCAGCTGTCATAAGACAAAACGTACTTACCAAGTAGTCACAAGCTGCATTATTCCTGGGGGACAACATGTTTAATGTTGCCTTGTTTAAAATTTGCAAATCATTGGTTTTTGTTTGACAAACATTTTAAAGTGAAAAATCTGAGTCTCAGCATCCCTTTTACTGTGGAATTTCCCCTGGCTAGCTAGTCAATTGAGCCCCAGTGGAGGAGTCGGAATACCCATAAATCCTAGCGGTCAAAACAGAGAAATGGTTCCAATCGTTTTTTCCCCCACCATTCATTTTTAGAAACACTTAAAATAAATAAGCCTGTATTTCGTGGAGGTTTACCCTGGCGTGACGTTTTGATAACCATGTAAATCTCTCGGAAAATGTGACTTTAATCAACATATTCCTGCTTTATTTACTCTTAGATTTGAAAATGCTATTAGCATCAAAGTAGACATCATGCAAGACTACAAATCCCTGTAAGCTCCAGCATGTCATCTCTCGCAGACAGCTTTGCTAACAGGTATTGTGTCTATTTAAAACTTGCACAAAAGGTTCACAGAAATGTCCATTTAAAAGAAACGTACCACATTTGGCTAACAGATAGTTAATCCAGAGATTCTAACCTTTGCCTCAATTTGGCAGTCTCATCCAGATCATTATGGCATTTGTAGTTTATGATAGCCACATTGGCAGCTAATTAGCGTTTCATTTTTGTGGGGTAAATACAGGCAAATATATTGATTAAAAAAAAGTCACCTTGTCCTAGAGATTTACACAGTTATCAAAACTTCACGCCAGGGTAAACCTACATGGAACACAGCCCTTATTAAGTGTTAACATTTGTTTTTTTTGGGGGGGGGGGGGGGTATGGTAGAAAAAACAACTGGAACCATTTCCCTGTTTGACCGCTAAGTTATGGGTATTATGACTCAATGTGGTAATCTATGTTAATGCCTTAACTAGAATATTCATATTCTACAGTTAATTTATTTATAGTCTCAAGAAGAGTAAAATCTAATTGCATTGGTCACATGCACCGAATACGACAGGTATAGACTTTACAGTAATTTGGCTTTACATACACAAAAACACACTACATGGCCACTGGTATGGGGACACCCCTTCAAATGAGTGAATTAATCTATTTCAGCCACACCAGTTGCTGACAGGTGTATAAAATTGAACACACATCCATGGAATCTCCATAGATAAACATTGGCTTCAGAATGGCCTGTACTGAAGAGCTCAGTGACTTAACGTGGCACTGTCATAGGATGCCACCATTCCAACAAGTCAGTTCATACAATTTCAGCCCTGCAACAGCTGCCCTGGTCAACTGTAAGTGCTGTTATTGTGAAGTGAAAACGTCTAGCAGCAACAACGACTCAGCCGCGAAGTGGTATGCCACAAGCTCACAGAAAGGGACCGCTGAGAGCTGAAGCATGTAGTGTGTAAAAAGTATCTGTCCTCAGGTACAACACTCACTACAGAGTGCCAAACTGCCTCTGGAAGCAACATCAGCACAATAACTGTTCCTCTGGAGCTTCATGAAATTTCCATGGTCGAGCAGCCGCACACAAGCCTAAGATCACCATGCGCAATGCCAAGCGTCGGCTTGAGTGGTGTAAAGCTCGCTGCCATTGGGCTCTGGAGCAGTGGAAACGCGTTCTCTGGAGTGATTAATCATGCTTCGCCATCTGGCAGTCCGACAGATTAATCTGTGTTGACGTCAACCCCATCGAGCACATGAAATGGAACGAGGACTGTGAGCCAGGCCTAATTGCCCAACGTCAGTGCCCGATCTCACTAATACTCTTGTGGCTGAATGAAAGCAAGTCCCAGCAGCAATGTTCCAACATCTAGTGGAAAGCCTTACCAGAAGAGTGGAGGCTGATATAGTCGCAAAGGGGGACCAACTCCATATCAAAGCTTATGATTTTGTAATGATACGTTAGACAAGCAGGTGTCCACATACTTTTGGCCATGTAGTGTATGCTTAGCATCAGAAAATGATTGAACACATCATGTTTGCCATATGGCTCGCTACTTTAAGACCTAGCTAGCTACCTACATGCATAAACGTTTCATCTACGAACTGAGAGCTGATATAACAGTAACGTGTGTCAGAATTTGCAGAGCAACGTAACATTAGTAAGCTACCTAGTTAGCTCGTTGTGATGACCTTAGCTATCGAGCTACTGTAATGCTAGAAGATAGCCAGCTAACTACTGTAGCTAGCTAGCATTATACTTTTCAAAACAATGTTGGATACAAACAATGATTAGCTTACGTTAGCTAACTATATCGTGTAAAATAACAAACGATTTTGTTACTAAGTAATTTGTACATAGCTGACTGACAATAATCAGTAAACACATTTTGTTGATAAGCATAGCTAGCTGACTAGTTAGCTAGTCAGCGAGCTTCGTCAGTCAGCTGATGTGACTGATATCCACAAGCTATTTGCCTTTAAATAAATAAGAAATCTTACCTTCAACTTGTAAAAAGTATATTTTCTAAAATTGTAAAGTACACATTCCACGTTATGTTTTTATGTAGTTAACAAGAGTTTGAGACCTAGCTTCGAAATTAACCTTCTCACTAACTTCCGATGAACCGGATTGGCACTGGCTAGGTGCCAACCCAATCAGCTTCTAAAACCAGAGATACTTTCAAGGAGATGAGAAACTTAATTGAAATCATATTAACTTCAACTGTGTGCGTTGCCTGTGCGTCATCAATGGGCCACATAATGCATAAATGTAAATGTAAATGTAAATAATGCATTCTGGGCTATTCTGGGACAAGGAGAGCTGTCCTTCAAGGGTTGAATGAGAGTCAATTGAGTGCAAGCGCAAAACCCCAACAAAAAGTACAACATTACAAATATTTTTCAAGATATGAGACAATTAACTTGTTCTCTGTAATATTTGATAGCTTTAGAATTTCTCGACTCATACCCTGACTTTGAGAAGACACTGCGTGACGACATGCTTAGCAACCTGGTGACGTAAAAACGACAATGTAACGCGATTGGTCGACAGTTTGCTGGGTGGGGCGTTTAACGTTTCACTAGTCATTGCTCAAAGAGACGTCCATCTCCTTTCTCTAATATCTCTGCATGTATACCATGACGTAACCTCATGTACACATTGACCAACCGACACGTTGTTCTAAAACAATGTTCAGCGCACAGGAGGTTGGTGGCACCTTAATTAGGGAGAACGGACTCGTGATCTTGATTGGAGCGGAATAGGTGGAATCGTTCCATTTGCTCCGTTTCAGCCATTATTATGAGCTGTCCTCCCCTCAGCAGCCTTCAGTGGTTTAAGTACTTAAGTAGTACTTTAAAGTTGTTTTTACTTAAGTAGTTGTTGAGGGTATCTGTACTTTACTTTGCTATTTATATTTTTGACAACTTTTACTTCACTACATTCCTAAAGAAAATAATGTACTTTTTACTCTGTACATTTTCCCTGACACCCAAAAGTAGTCATTACATTTTGAATGCTTAGCAGGACAGAAAATTGAAATTATCAAATTCACGTGCCTATTTATTATTATTATATATATTTTTTTCAATGTTCACCTTTATTTAACCAGGTAGGCTAGTTGAGAACAAGTTCTCATTCACAACTGCTACCTGGCCAAGATAAAGCATAGCAGTTCGACACATACAGCAACACAGAGTTACACATGGAATAAACAAACATACAGTCAATAATACAGTATAAAAAAAAGAAAACAAAAAGTCTATATACAGTGAGTGCAAATAAGGTAAGATAAGGGAGGGAAGGCAATAAATAGGCCATGGTGGCGAAGTAAATTACAATATAGCAATTAAACACTGGAATGGGAGATGTGCAGAAGATGAATGTGCAAGTAGAGATACTGGGGTGCAAAGGAGCAAGATAAATAAATACATACAGTATGGGGATGAGGTAGTTGGATGGGCTGTTTACAGATGGGCTATGTACAGTTGCAGTGATCTGTGAGCTGCTCTGACAGCTGGTGCTTAAAGCTAGTGAGGGAGATATGAGTCTCCAGCTTCAGTAATTTTTGCAGTTCGTTCCAGTCATTGGCAGCAGAGAACTGGAAGGAAAGGCGGCCAAAGGAGGAATTGGCTTTGGGGGTGACCAGTGAGATATACCTGCTGGAGCCCGTGCTATGAGTGGGTGCTGCTATGGTGACCAGTGAGCTGAGATAAGGTGGGGCTTTACCTAGCAAAGACTTGTAGATGACCTGGAGCCAGTGGGTTTGGCGACGAGTATGAAGCGTGGCCAGCCAACAAGAGAGTACAGGTCACAGTGGTGGGTAGTATATGGGGCTTTGGTGACAAAACAGATGGCACTGTGATAGACTGAGTCCAATTTGTAGAGTAGAGTGTTGGAGGCTATTTTATAAATTACATCGCCAAAGTCAAGGATCGGTAGGATGGTCAGTTTTACGAGGGTATATTTGGCAGCATGAGTGAAGGATGCTTTGTTGCGAAATAGGAAGCCGATTCTAGATTTAATTTTGGATTGGAGATGCTTAATGTGAGTCTGGAAGGAGAGTTTACAGTCTAACCAGACACCTAGGTATTTGTAGTTGTCCATGTATTCTAAGTCAGAACCGTCCAGAGTAGTGATGCTGGACGGGCGGGCAGTGATCGGTTGAAGGGCATGCATTTAGTTTTACTTGCATTTAAGAGCAGTTGGAGGCCACGGAAGGAGAGTTGTATTATCAAGAGAACAACCCTGGTCATCGCTACTGCCTCTGATCTGGTGGACTCAAATGCTTTGTTTGGAAATTATGTCTGAGTGTTGGCCCCTGGCTATCGATAAATAAAAACTAGACAATTGTGCCACTTGGTTTGCTTACCATATTAAATTTGAAATGATTTATACTTTTACTTTGATATATTTTAGCAATTACATTTACATTTGATACTTAAGTATATTTAAAACCAAATACTTTTAGAATGTTACTCAAGTAGTATTTTACTGGGTGACTAACTTTTACCCGAGTAATTTTCTATTAAGTTATCTTTACTTTTACTCAAGTATGACAATTGGGTACTTTTTTCACCACTGAAAATGTTCATAATCAAGTGGGAAGGCGTAAATTCATCTTCTTCTTTGGTATTATGGCAAACAAATATTATAGGTGCATGTATTGTCTGTGTATTAGCTTATTATTCTGTAGTATGAATTCAGTACACTTTGTGAGAAAAAACAAACATATTTTAACTCTTCTGCTGTAAAATCTCGTACACCCAATATCTTCTCTGCAGATACCACCACAACATCTATCCTCTGCGGTTTACATTCCATTCCATGCGGTACAATTGACAACCATGGCCATGAACGCCAAAAAACAACCCTACTGAAGCACATGTTATTCCTATCATTCTCCATTGGCCTCTGCCTCTGCCCCTTAAATTAAGAGGATCCCTCTCCCTGGACCCATCCTCTTCTACTACTCTCTTCAGTGCCTCAGCATATGACACCTTCTGTACTACTCCCATCCTGGGAACCTCAACCTGCTTTTCTCTCACCTGACACCTCTGATCTCCAGCACCATGGGTACCCCTACAGTTTACACACACACACACACACAACTTTTTCCACCGATACCACACAATCCTTTGTCTCATGTCCTCCTGCACACTTCTCACATCTAGGAATCTCCTTCCTACACACTGCTAGCACATGACCATAAGCTTGTCACCTAAAACACCGTAATGGATTCAGGACAAAAGCTCTCACGGGATAACTGACACATCTTAACTTGACTTGATCTGGTAAAGACTGCATCAAAACTCAGTAGTACAGACAGTGTCTTCTCTGTTTCGCCATGCTCTCCACCACGTCTGTGTCGCATGAAACAGCAGACGTCACAGACCCCAGGAACCTTCAACTTAGGTTGATCCTCCTCAACACTTAATGCAAATCCAGTTATCACTCCTTTCAATGGAACCCTGCTCTAGAGAGGAAAGCAAGTCACAGTTCTTGTCCCCAGTTGCACACACTCCCTCTGGATGGCAGAAATGCAAAAAATCATCACGATTCCACTTAGTTTCACTTTCCCCGGCCCAACATTTCCCAACCTCTTCTCAACCCAACATGACACCACATATGGATCTGCCAGAAGGCAAGGATCCATTCTCTCCAAAAATCTCACTCCCACTGGGCCAGAATCATCTTTGTCATCACCAGGACGAGGCTCAAACTTGGCAGTCTTTACCACATCTGCCACTGTAGTTAATTCATCCTCACTCTCGTCACATTAAATTTCCTTCTGTAGCTCTTCTAAAAGTTCTGTGTGATCCACCTCTCTATATTCACTGAAAACATGTTCCATATTTCTCACTTTTTTCCTGTCCGCCATATTCTCCATTATCAGATCTTCCAGAAGGCTTGTGCATTCCCACATTCCATATTTATTTATAATATGTTCCACTTTTCTCCTTTTTTTCCTGTCCACCATCTTACCCACACCTCATAAGGTGGAAATTACTAGTTGTGAAGTCGTAAATACCAGTTGCATGCACATGCTTTGAACTTGTTGAGAAATGCCAATTGGCTAATGTCCAACAAGTTCCGTCGTCAACCATAAACTAAAAGTACAGCTATCGTGTTTGTTAAAAAATTACAGTGTTCAAAAAACATATTAATATAATGCTTTAAAAAAACCTTTAACTGCTGAAAATGCTGTTATCGAGGTCATTTCCTGAGTAGGTGACGTCAGAGGGCAGCATGTGATGCTAGTGGGAACTAGTAAACTCATTAATGTCCAACTTGTGATTAACTACAACCAGTTAGCAAGTCAAACATTTCCCAGTTTCCTAGTTCTGACTAGCGTGTGAATGCGGCATTAGAGAAGCTGGAGCTCAGGGATGATAAACGAGTTTCCCACTAGTAGCTAATTACCAGTTGGAGTGGCGTTCAAATGGATTTTTCCCAGTCTTATCTGGTAAATACCACCTTCCCAATTGGTTTTGAATACAGGGAAAGCCCAAGCTCTGCCCAGGTAGGATAAAAGCAAAGCCTGTCTTTGATATATCACATTATAAAATACACAAAAGTGGTTTAAATTAAAATACATAGAGTACCAGTCAAAAGTGTGGACACATCTACTCATTCAAGGATATTTCGTTATATTTTACTATTATAGCTAAGCTATTAAAACTATGAAATAACACATATAGAATCATGTAGTAACCAAAAAAGTGTTTTAGATTTGAGATTTTTTCGATTTGAGAGAAAAATAGATTTTAGATTTTAGATTCTTCGAAGTAGCCACCCTTTGCCTTGATGACAGCTTTGCACACTTGGCATTCTCTCAATCAGCTTCACGAGGAATGCTTTACCAACAGTCTTGATGGAGTTCCCACATATGCTGAGCACTTGTTGGCTGCTTTTTCTTCACTCTGCCATCCAACTCATCCCAAACTATCTCAATTGGATTGAGGTTGGGTGATTGCGGAGGCCAAGTCATCTGATGCAGCACTACATCACTCTCCTTTGTCAAATAGCCATTACACAGCCTGGAGGTGTGTTTTGGGTCATTTTCCTGTTAAAAAACAAATGATAGTCCCACTAAGTGCAAACCAGATAGGATGGCGTATCACTGCAGAATGCTGGGGTAGCCATTCTGATTAAGAGTTCCTGCAAAGCACCCCCACACCATCACACCTCCTCCTCCGTGGTTCATGGAGGGAACCACACATGCAGAGGTCATCCGTTCACCTCCCCTGTGTCTCACAAATACACAGGAGTTGGAACCAAAAATCACTAATTTAGACTCATCACACCAAAGGACAGATTTCCACCGGTCAAATGTCCATTGCTCTTGTTTCTTGGTCCAAGCAAGTCCCTTTTTCTTATTGGTGTCCTTTAGTTGTGGTTTCTTTGCAGCAATTCGACCATGAATGCCTGATTCACACAGTCTCCTCTGAACAGTTGATGTTGAGATGTGTCTGTTACTTGAACTCTATGAAGCCTTTATATTGGCTGCAATCTGAGGTGCAGTTAACTCTAATGAACTTATCCTCTGTAGTGGAGGAAACTCTGGGTTTTCCTTTCCTATGGCGATCCTCATGAGAGCCAGTTTCATCATAGCACTTGATGAAACTTTCAAAGTTCTCAACATTTTCCGAATTGACATGTCTTAAAGTAATGATGGACTGTCGTTTCTCTTTGCTTATTTGAGCTGTTCTTGCCACAATATGGACTTGGTCTTCTACCAAATAGGGCTATCTTCTGAATACTACCGCTACCTTATCACAACACAACTGATTGGCTCAAACGCATTAAGAAGGAAAGAAATTCCACATATTAACTTTTAACAAGGCACACTGGTTAATTGAAATGCATTCGAGGTGACTACCTCATGAAGCTGGTTGAGAGAATGCCAAGAGTGTGCAAAGCTGTCATCAAGGCAAAGGGTGGCTACTTTGAAGAATATCAAATGTAAAATCTAAATTTTTTGGTTGAAAACTTTTTGGGTGTTAAACAAATTTACAAAATAGTAAAAATAAAGAAAAACCCAAACACAACAAAAGTTCCAACCTCCGTGTGGGGGTGCTTTGCTGGTGACACTGTCTGTGATTTATTTCGAATTCAAGGCACACTTACCCAGCATGGCTACCACAGCATTCTGCAGCGTTACACCATCCCACTAAGTTTGCGCTTAGTGGGACTATCATTTGTTTTTCATCAAGACAACGCCCCAAAACACACCTCCAGGCTGTGTAAAGGCTATTTGACCAAGGAGGGCGATGGAGTGCTGCATCAGATGACCTGGGCCCCACAATCACCCGACCTCAACCCAATTGAGATGGTTTGGGATGAGTTGGACCGCAGAGTGAAGGAAAAGCAGCCAGCAAGTGCTCAGTATATGTGGGAACTCCTTCAAGACTGTTGGAAAAGCATTCTTCATGAAGCTGGTTGAGAGAATGCCAAGAGTGTGCAAAGCTGTCATCAAGGCAAAGGATGGCTACATTGAAGAATCTAAAATCTAAAATATATTTTGATTTGTTGAACACTTTTATGGTTACTATATGATTCCATATGTATTATTTAATAGTTTTGATGTCTTCACTATTATTCTACAACGTAGAAAATAGTCAAAATAAAGAAAAACCCTTGAATGAGTAGGTGGGTCCAAACCTTTGACTGGTACTGTCATTCAATTTATATATCATAGCAGTGTTGATTAAATAATGTATTTAATATAGTTCACATCTGACTTGTCATTAGGGACTATTTACATGGTTGGTCTATCCATTGCATAAAATCCATTGCATGAAATCCAGAGTTGTAGTATTAAACATAACAATAAATCATAGTAAACTGAGTGAGCGTGGATGGTCTGTGAAACTTTGAGAAGGCATCATGAGAGGTGTATAATCCTTTAAACCCCAGCATGAGCACTTGGCCATGAATACTGAATACCAAATTCAAGTGTAAATGTGAATGGGGATTGACTATGATCCACTCCACACTGTGACTGCCTCACCTCCATAGCATAAGCCTATTAGATCACATGCTGGAGCAAATCGAATGTGTTGAGTGAACAGTGATAAGAAACTTGAGAGGAGAAGTTGTGCAGCCATCTTGAATGAAAGATGACAGGGGAAAGAAGGGGATCATGTTACTGATTGAGTATGCAGTGAGGAGCAGGACAGGGATATTTGTCTGCTATACTTTGGGGGACACAACAGCCTTTTGACTTATTTGACACAGAGATAGTTGAAAGGATTTAAAAAAAAATCTCACATACAGTAGGAAAAGCTGTCACTAAACTACTTTCTAGCACACCAGTGTAAACACTTTCAACATCAACAGTATCTTTTCCACTGGATGGCTAGGACATAAAGTCACATAGAGGAGAAGAAGAAGAGCACGTGGTTAATTCATTTAGAACTGTTATCATCTTGGGTTTTCTGGATTCAATTGGGTGACTCTACAAGTCCCATCCACTTCAGCAGTACCAACAATCCCCAGGGAGAAGTCCTTAACCCTAATAATCAGAGTGATAGAGGGAGCCTGCTAGGTACAGGCAGGATGCAGAGGGGGTTTCAATTAGTTGTCAACGGCTATTTGGAGGCCCCGTGATGCTGAGAGAAAATGGCTGGGGACCCAATTCATCATCCTGACTGGCTTAATGTTAAGGACATTTTCATTACTAGTCCCGTGTGTCCCAGTCAGACACAACCATGGTATAAATGTGACTGATGGGGAAGGTGCAGGGTGGGGTCGGCTGTCGCCTCTCTTTAAAGTCACCCCCTATTGGCCCGTTACAGATCTCAGCTCAGACATAATAGGCCCCCTGACCTTTCTGTTGTCTCTAATTAACCCCTAACCCCCTCCCTGACTCGCCCACCAATCCCCAGACAGGGATAATAGATGCGTTTTGCAGTGCCACCGTAACTCTCAGGCTCTCAGAGGTGTTATTTAATACTGAAAACCACTGAGGGCAACAAAGTAAAATGGCTGAGTATATGTGTTTCACTGGGGCTGCCTGACCAATAAATACATGTAACATATTTTATGCCGTTGCGTGTGGGGGACGATGGTGGTTGTCTTCAATCATTTGAAACATAATATTACTAAAGTTGTTGTCTAAATGCCATAGAGAATTGAGAATATTATCAAACATAAACTAAATTAATGAAACGCCTTATTTGAAATTCCACCTATGCACATCTGTGCCAAGAAAAGTCTGTGTTTTTGAAAACATGTTTGCATGTTCCAGCATGTCCCCAGGTCCCCAGGGCTCACAGTGTGGATCAGGAATAACTCACAAGGGCTTGACATTCTGTGAGTCTCCATGAACATCTGTACTGTGTTGTGTTCAGAAGACAAGCCAGGAATGAATAGAGAAACGTGCAAGTACCTCCCTCAGAAGGTTTATTGACATTTACAGCAACAATGAAATACCAACCATCACATGTGTGGTATTGCCTAATGAACCAGAGTAATAATGGAATGTAGTTGCATTCCGTGAGGTTTTTAAGGAGTAAGGTATGCAGGCACACAGGGACACACAGTGCTTTCTATCATTCTAAATACATGAGAAAGAAACACAGGATGGGAAAGAATATATACTGAAACTTTAGAAACAGAGGGTAGTTATTTGTGGTTCCAAGTCTACTAATTCATCATTGTCGAGGAAAATTATTGCGTCTATAGGCAAAATGCTAATGTTATTTAGCTGGTAAAACAGAAACACCAACACCAGCATGTGTGTGGCATCTTGAATGATAATGACAAAGCATTCCGTATCCCTTGTGAGCAAGTCTGTGGAACGCTGATTACAGATTGGCCAGTGTGTCCTCACCCCTATGAGGACCAGGATTCTAATGCTAATCACTGTTGGCTCCCATTGAAATAGAATGTTTTCCATGTAGCTTTAAAGCACGGAAATAAAGTGGAATACACCAGTTACACTATTGTACAGAGCTCTGTGTGTTTTGTCATTTTTATCCCTACTGCATTTTGTATCCCACTTGCTCACTGCCAATTTTAACCAATTGCACCATCTACTGGCCTAACAATAGAACTAGCTTGTTTTTGTGATAAACCAGTCACTGGTCAGACCTTTCAAGTTGAATGTACATGCTCAGATTCTAACAGGAGGAAAGTTAAGAGAATATATGAGGAGTGCTATATGATGATGCTTATTCACGCCTATAGTATATTTACCAGTCATCATACAGGTATCATCAGTTCACTCTCAATTTGTAATGCCCTACATGGGATTCATCATCAATTACAAACTGTGAGACACTCCATAAATATCAGACAGCAGACACTTTATTTTCATTCAGGAGAAACATGTCGGAGCCGAGCCCAGTGATGCTCAGCCCAGTGATGCTCAGCTGAACATCTAATATAGGTTAATTGAAAGGAGGGAGATTCAGTGCATCTGTTCTCATTGGCTGACTGTGTGCAGCTCCTCTGTAGCACAAACTGTCTGTATTAATCAGCAGCCATCTCTTAAACAGCGGCCATGGCTATCAGTGAGGTTAGTCCATTGCTATTCAGGACCGAACAGATGATAAATCATTTGTACATAATTAGTGCTCAGCAAGGTTACAACTGACACAGATTTTCATCTTAATTAGGTGGGAAATTTGTTCCATTAATTTAATTTGGTGCGCATGAGCGGGTTAGTGCCTAACTAAGTTAATCTTACACCTGTCAGTGTGGGCGAAAAGAGGGCCTTGGATGACGGGTAAACGAAAATTCTTCTTCTATGAACTGGCTTGTTTCATATGTATGCTACCATTGTGAATGTCGACTGTTTTCAGTACTGTTTCACAGTAAGCCATAATATTCTAATCACCCTAAGAAAAACATGTAGCCTATTTTGTTATTCTGTTATAAGTAACTTGCAACATGGCTCCAACTTACAAGAAAAACCTTTGGCCCAAAACACTGTTTTGAGATGGCTGAAGTCTACACACCTCTTGTCAGGTGATGTACTGTTGTAAGCGTCTTATGTTTGAGTGAGAGACACTGCCTGTAATGGTCTCAGCCGGGTGGGCATGGGTAAGTCCAAGGACTAGGTTTCTTTTCATTATTGAGGAGGCAGGGGAGTAGAGTGTATGAAGCTGTAGTAATTACCTGACAGAAGCAGTTCAATACACAGACAGACAGAGAGAGAGAGAGAGAGAGAGAGAGAGAGAGAGAGAGAGAGAGAGAGAGAGAGAGAGAGAGAGAGAGAGAGAGAGAATGACTGATTTAGGAACTGTGGGTCTCTAATGGAATCCTCCACCTGGGCGCTTAACCTGACAACTGTTACCTGAACTGATGCATAGTGCATTATGGGATCCTCCACTTTAATAGAGTGTCCATCATGTGAAATACAGAGATGTCGGGTGCCAAAGGACTCACACCTATTTGAAGGTGTAACCCGCTCTGTAATGGTGTTCTTTTAGACAATGCTGCAGTACTATTTACAAATATGGTGAATCTATTCTTTGTAACAAAAAGCATACTTGAGACAGAGGGAAATGGGAATTCAAACACAGGTTTTTAAATGTGAGTGTTAAATTGTAATGTTCTCTTTCTCCCTCCCTCCCTCCCTCTCTCTCTCACACACACACACACACACACACACACACACACACACACACACACACACACACACACACACACACACACACACACACACACAAATCTCAAGTTGTATGATTTTGTTGTCTCCAAGAAGATTGACAACCCTGTTCAAGTGAAAGATACTGATGTTGAAAGGCTTCAGACCTAGAGCTTCATCTTGTGCACGAGAATACTTTACCATAGAATCTTTAGTGGCATTAGCTCTCTCCACTGGACAAAAGTGGTATTGCAACTTTTAGAATACTTGCATCGCTTCAAATGCACCATTTGTGTTACCTCAATCCTCACTTTATCAACTCTCTCATTACTCTATTGTGGCCGTGGTACCGTCGATATTTAGCTGAGTTTACCCTACTTGTTGTATAGAAATCGTAAACACAATTTCTCACGGAATGACCAAAGTCATATGCTTTCGTCATGTGACGACACACCACATCGGTCCAACATGGCGGCCACGTCTGTCTTCCAGAGAGTGAGAACAGGGTCGAAAATAGGAGCTCAATATGATCAAGAAGGAAATCTTATTCAGGTAACATACTTAAATGTTACGCTGTAGTCTTTCGTTTTTCCAAATATGGTGCGGTTTGTGTCATTATAACAATACAACATTGCAAGGTAAACATGGCTGGGTTTGCCAGTTAGCTAGCTCACCGTTTGCTATATAAACCAACTGATGTTAGCAACTTTGGCTTGCAGGTTGAAACACGGGAGGACGAGGAGCAGAGTGTCAAGCTAGCAGAAATCCTGGAACTTCTGCTTGCTGCTGGATACTTTAGAGCCCGAATCAAAGGACTGGGACCTTTTGATAAGGTGAGTACCAGCAACTTACGTAGGGGTGGCCAAGGCCAACCCTCCTCCTTGTTAGCTGCAGACTCCTTTCGATTCCCGGTATATCATCTCCTTGCTACCCTGTAGATGACACATCTATATTTCTTAGTCCACTTCCCTGAACCATATATTGTAATAGGTGGTTGGAGGGATGACATGGTGCATCACAACATGTAACTTCGACATTGACGTGGATCTACTGTTCCAGGAAAATTCAACTATTGGACAGAAAATGTAAGTAGTTCCCAGCATTACTGTGTTTTCTGTTAGTGATGTTTCTGGACCAGTGTAACTGATGTATATTGACCTTGTGTTTCTCATTGCAGAGCACTCACAGAGAAAATCGTGTCTGTTCTGCCCAAAATGAAGTGCCCTCACCGCCTGGAGCCCCATCAGATCCAAGGGCTGGATTTCATCCATATATTTCCAGTGATACAGGTGTGCTTTCCTAGACATTAGAGTACTGCACTTAGTTTGTGATCTCATGTCTGATTCATTGCCTGTGTTGTATGGTCTTCAGTGGCTGGTGAAGAGAGCCATAGAGACGAGGGAGGAGATGGGAGACTATGTGAGAGCCTACTCTGTCTCTCAGTTCCAGAAGACACACAGCTTTCCTGAGGTGAGCACTGTTATTGTAGGGTGGCTCCATAGCAGGGCTATTAAACTCCAGCGCTACTCATTACATTTCTAAGTGCAACGTTCTGAACGTTTCACTGAATAAACCCGTCTTATGCACCGTCTGTATTGTCCATCCATCCTAGGATGAAGACTTCCTGCAGAGAAAGGAGAAGGCTGTGAAAGCAGTCCTAGATGTATCGGTGAGTGACTCGCTGACACATCATTTCTGGGTCAAATTATCCGATGGCCCTTCACAATACAGGCCCCCCTTGTTATAGTATAAAAACATTAAAATCACATATACAACATTTGTTTTTCTCCTATGGTATTGACAGGAAGTGTATAAACCTCAGAGGAAGTACAAGAGACAGGTTGAAGCAGGAGAGCTGTTGGATGAAGAGTCCAGGGTTCACTCCACCTTGCTGGAGTATGGAAGGTAGGCTACCTCTCTACCTCACACTTTCTTTCTCGCGCTCTTTCTCCATATTCAGTTCTTCATATCCAACTTTCTCCACAGTTCATGTCATTTTCACATTGATTATCAGAACCAATGTGATCTCATCCCATTTGATAATTGTGTTCCTTCCATTTTCCTATCCTTTTCCTGCTTATCATCCATCCTTGTATTAGAATGTCAGATTACCTTCTGTAAGTATGTAAATGGATTTGTTCACTGCAGGGAGTGCTTTTCACATGAATGCTTGTTATGTGTGTTTGAATACAGAAGAGAGTACAAAACACTTAAAATAAGCATGTAGTCTCTGTGTGTGTGTGTGTGTGTGTGTGTGCGCATGCATGCATGTGTTAGTGTGTTCCTTATAATGTACCAGTATCTTAACAGTGATTTAATATAAGCAAATATTTCTCCTTGGTTTTAGACGATATGGATTCAGCAAGCAGACAAAACAGGACAAGGTGAGCTTCATTGAAATCGCATGAAGTTACAAAAATCTCTTTCATCCCTGACATGTGACGTTAATTGTAGAATTATATGAATTGAAAGCCTAACACTACAGCCTTCTACAGAAAGATACATAAAGGGACAGTAGGTTGATCATTTCGTCCATTATTACAGGGATGGAAACTGGTGGATTATAGGTGTTCTGTCAACTGTAGCTGTAGTAGAAAGTGAAACCTTCATAATGAAAGATGGTTTCCCCCTGTTCCTTACAGACAGAGGATCGGAAAGCCTCGTTGACCCCGGGCTCTCAGGCCACGCCCCAAGGGATGACAGAGGTGTCACAAGAGGAGGAGGACCTGCAGGCAGCAGAGGAAGTAAGGTCACGTCCCACGTGTATCGCTCTAAACCCAACCGTAGCCACATGTCCATTGTCTAATACTTCATGAATGCATCCCTCTGTATGATGATGTCCTGTCATATTTCCTCTCAGATGCGCATCAAAACACTGATGACCAGCATGGCTGCCATGGCGACTGAGGAGGTAGGCACGACTTTAGTTCTTCTCTTTGCCTGCACCTTTACTGTGTGGTTGATTTGTGTCAAGGTTTTTTATTTAATGTGCGACATCAATATATTGTGGTCATGTGTGGCTGTCAGTAGAGCATTGCGCTTGCAACGCCAAGGGTTGTGGGTTAAATTCCCATTCAGGCCACCCATAATCACGCATGACTAAGTCTCTTTGGATAAAATGTCTGCTTTATGCCATATATTATTGCATTGTGTTTGCCTGCAGGGGAGGCTAACAGCTAGCACCGTGGGCCAGATAGTTGGGCTACAGTCTGAGGAGATTAAACAGATAGCATCTGAGTACGCTGAGAAGGTAAGCGACTCTCACATCAGGGCTCACTTAAATGGTTAACCGCAATCAACAGGTTTCTGTCATATTTTAAAGGATAAGTCAATGCCACATTGTGTAGTTAATTTGTTCCCACACACGCATTTCCAGCAGTCAGAGCTGTCTGCAGAGGATCGTCCAGAGCGGTACGGGCCAGTCCAGCAACACCGAAGGATGGTGACCTCTCTAAACAAACAGATCCAACAGAAAACCAAGCAGTTGGAGGAGGTGAGGACTGGACTCTCTGAACTTTACTGTACTTTATTGTGAAATAGCCATGTAGTTCTCTAATGGAAGGATACAATGCTCATTCTTTTAGTGACAGAAGTAAATAAAAGTATGTATTTTGTGTATTTTCAGCTACAAGCCAAGCGCTTGGAGGTAAAATCAGGGTGTGAGCAGGCTAAGAGCAAACTGATGGAGGCCACAGAGCAGACAGAGAGACTGGAGAAAGAGCTGAGTGCCCTGGAAGAGGCTGAGGGACAGGCTGATACTGGGTGAGTACTGCACATGCAGACCAACCATAGGGCATTCATTCAGCGGTTGTTCGTATAGAAAAACCCTGAAATTATAAATGTGCTTTGGACATTTCTCATCCTCCCTGTGTGTACCGCAGTCTGTTGGAGAAGCTGAGGGCTCTGGTAGGCATGAATGAGAACCTAAAGCACCAGGAGCAGGAATTCCGGACACACTGTAGAGTGAGTCTGCACACTTTCCCTAATACATCATAATAGTCCATATGACTGGTTAGACATATTTCATAGATGTACAGTTGAAGTCGGAAGTTTACATCCACTTAGGTTGGAGTCATTAAAACTCGTTTTTCAACCACTCCACAAATTTCTTGTTAACAAACTATAGTTTTGGCAAGTCTGTGCCTTTTTTAAACAGCTTGGAAAATTCCAGAAAATTATGTCATGGCTTTAGAAGCTTCTGATAGGCTAATTGACATCATTTGAGTCAATTGGAGGTGACCTGTGGATGTATTTCAAGGCCTACCTTCAAACTCAGTGCATCTTTGCTTGACATCAAGGGAAAATCAAAAGAAATCAGCCTAAACCTCAGAAAAAAAAATGGTAGACCTCTGGTTCATCCTTGGGAGCAATTTACAAACGCCTGAAGGTACCACGTTCATCTGTACAAACAATAGTACGCAAGTATAAACACCATGGGACCACGCAGCCATCATACTGCTCAGGAAGGAGACGCGTTCTGTCTCCTAGAGATGAACGTACTTTGGTGCAAAAAGTGCAAATCAATCCCAGAACAACAGCAAAGGACCTTGTGAAGATGCTGGAGGAAACCGGTACAAAAGTATCGATATCCACAGTAAAACGAGTCCTATATCGACATAACCTGAAAGGCCGCTCAGCAAGGAAAAAACCACTGCTCCAAAACCGCCGTAAGAAAATCCAGACTACAGTTTGCAACTGCACATGGGGACAAATGTACTTTTGGAGAAATGTCCTCTGGTCTGTTGGAACAAAAATATAACTGTTTGGCCATAATGACCATCGTTATGTTTGGAGTGAAAGGGGGAGGCTTGCAAGCCGAAGAACACGCTAAAGAACCCCATCCCAACCGTGAAGCACGGTGTTGGCAGCATCATGGTGTGGGGGTGCTTTGCTGCAGGAGGGACTGGTGCACTTCACAAAATAGATGGCACCATGAGGAAGGAAAATTATGTGGATATATTGAAGCAACATCTCAAGACATCAGTCTGGAAGTTAAAGCTTGGTCGCAAATGGGTCTTCCAAATGGACAATGACCCCAAGCATACTTCCAAAGTTGTGGCAAAATGGTTTAAGGACAACCAAGCCAAGGTATTGGAGTGGCCATCACAAAGCCCTGACCTCAATCCTATAAAACATTTGTGGGCAGAACTGAAAAAGCGTGTGCGAGCAAGGAGGCCTACAAACCTGACTCAGTTACACCAGCTCTGTCAGGAGGAATGGCCCAAAATTCATCCAACTTGTTGTGGAAGGCTACCATAAACATTTTACCCAAGTTAAACAATTTAAAGGCAGTGCTACCAAATACTGAGTGTATGTAAACATCTGACCCACTGGGAATGTGATGAAAGAAATAAAAGCTGAAGTAAACCATTCTCTACTATTATTCTGACATTTTAAATTCTTAATATAAAGTGGTGATCCTAACTGACCTAAGACAGGGAATTTTTACTAGGATTAAATGTCAGGAATTGTGAAAAACTGAGTTTAAATGTATTTGGCTAAGGTGTATGTAAACTTCCGACTTCAACTGTTTTTGATATATTTCACTAATTTCCTGGTAAGAGCACCACAACTAATATGGAGTGCTATTTGATTCCAGGAGGAGATGGTTCGCCTGCAGCAGAACATTGAGAACCTGAAGATTGAGTCAGGAGATGATACGGAGGATGAGAAGGTAGCACACTGGCCCTGAGAGGAGCCCTCCCAAGACCAGCTAACTCTTCTTTGTCTATGTTTAACTCTCTCTCTGTCTCTGTGTCTCTCAGGAGAGGAGTCAGCTAATAGAAAAGCAGTACAACACAGACAGAGAGAAGCTACAGAAAATCAGACTACTGATGGTAAAATCTTCAACACACACTGCTGGAGCAGGATTAATTCATGCTTATTCAGTTTGAATTGAGTTAGGCATTTTGTTTGGATCATGCAAATAGTGGTTCTCTTACCACTTCCATTATTTGCTCATGACCTGAGGTCTACTCTGATAGGCTCGTAGGAACCGTGAGATCGCCGTCCTGCAGAGGAAGATAGACGAGGTGCCGAGCAGGGCAGAACTGACCCAGTATCAGAAAAGGTTCATTGAGCTCTATGGCCAAGGTGGGTGTCTTAGCCTCATCCTCTGTTTTTGGCATATTGTTTAACAAGTTCTTGCATCAAACGCAGTTATACACAGTGTACAAAACAGTAGGAACACCTTCCTAGTATTGAGTTGCACCTCTTTTGCCCTCGAAACAGCTTAAATTCGCCAGGGCATGGACTTTAGACATGGTGTCAAAACCAATCCACAGGGATGCTGGCCCATGTTGACTCTAATGCTTCCCACAGTAGCTTCAAGTTGGCTGGATGTCTTTTGGGTACACACAGGAAACTGTTGAGTGTGAAAACCCAGCAGCGTTGCAGTTTTTGACACAATCAAACCGGCGCGCCTGGCACCTACCATACCTTGCTCAAAGGCACTTAAATCTTTTGTCTTGCCCATTCATCCTCTCAATGGCACACATACACAATCCATGTCTCAATTGTCTCAAGGCTTATAAAATAATGATTTAATCTGCCTCCTCCCCTTCATCTGTAAGAGACCATAGCTTTCACCTGGATTAACCTGGTCAGTCTGTCATGTTTTATACACTGTGTATTTTTTTTGTGTTTTCAAGTTTATTTGTCATATGGACAGGATACACATAGTATACACAGTCCATAGCAGCAGTCATGATGTGTATGTACCATGAATGTTTATGTGTGGGTGCATGTATGCTAAGAGGCAGAGAATCAGTGCAGGTGGTCAGTCTAGTTCAAGGGTTCAGCAGTCTGATGGCTTGTGGATAGAAACTGTCTCTGAGCCTGTTGGTTCGAGACCCGATTCTGTCTGCCCTGCGGTAAGGGAGTGAACAGTCCGTAGCTGGGGTGTGTGGGTTCCTTAATGATGTTGCGGTGTTAATAATGTTTGCTTTTTCGGCCTTTAGTTTCAGCAACACATAAAGAGACCAAGCAGTTCTTCACCTTGTATAACACATTAGATGACAAGAAGGTTTACCTGGAGAAGGAGGTAAGAGAAAAGTTTGCCCTCTTTGCCCTCTATCTCAATCAATTTCATAGAGCCATTGCAGTTGAAATCAGCGGTTTACTCATCATAGTCGTCATCCTCTGTCTTGATCTGTTTCTTTAGGTGAACTTGCTGAATTCCATCCATGACAACTTCCAACAGTAAGTATTGTCACAATTAACCCTCTCTAAACCTATCCTGCATTTGGTATTATGGGTAATGGAGTCCAGCAGATTTACTTCCTGTCCAAGCTGTGGTTTTTCTGTCTTGCTCAGGGCGATGGCGTCTTCGGGGGCCAAGGAACAGTTCTTGAGACAGATGGAGCAGATAGTCGAGGGAATCAAACAAAGCCGCATCAAGGTAACCATCTATTATTATCTTTACTGTCTACTGCGTAATGACAGCTTTCACTGAACATGCCAGGTGCTCACCCCCTGGCCCTAGTGACACATAAATTAGACAGCGATGTGGAAGTGGAAAAAAATTAGGCAGAGCATATTGGTAATGTGATGTGTGTACAGATGGAGAAGAAGAAGCAGGAGAACAAGATGAGGAGAGACCAGCTGAACGATGAGTACCTCGAGCTGCTGGATAAACAGAGGCTCTACTTCAAAACTGTCAAGGACTTCAAAGAGGTGAGGCCTGAGAGAAAACAATGTTCTGGGTCTGTACAGTAAAACATAAAGGAACTAGTTAACTGTTTTATGAATGTATTTTATTGTAGTCTCCCAGAGCTGAATATTGTTTTCTGAACTGTTAAAGAAGAGAATCACTGAGGTTGTTTACTGATCCAATAGTCTTTCTTACAGGAGTGTCGGAAGAACGAAATGCTGCTATCCAAGCTGAGAACCAAGGGAGCTTCGTAACTCAAATAATCTCTTATTGTTTATAAAAACTAATCTCAAAACAAATCTCATCAGTCAATGACTTTGTTTTGCTGTCTGCATTATGTATTCTCCTCTATTGGAGGTCATCATTGTTTTGTCTTATTCTGCCTATTGTGTTTTGAGATTCCACGTTTATTTGCAGCTTTTGGTTAGGGATGTCACTCGTGGCAGGGCAGAGGGATTCTTGAGAGAGGGACATTAACTGCCCTGTGCACTGTGACATGAGGAATGTTCGCTCTACTTATGTGCCAATTACCTGTGCCCGGCCCCTGTGGCATTAGCCATTGCAGTAGACCTAATGTTGTAGATAGGTACTCTGTGAAATCCCAAGTGTGCAATTGGCACTAACGTGCAGGGCTATCTGTACAGTTGTATTCATTAGCTTTCTCAGATGTTGATTAGAGTGTAACAGTGCAGAATGAGGCATGGTTGACACTGTTACTAAACTACAGCATTTCAAATTAATAAATACTATGCAGAAATATGGTTCACTTTTATGCTGACAATTTTTTCAACCAAAATCAAATGTTTTACCGGTGTCTTATTCTCTGTCTATCCTTTCCAACAGTTTACTATCAAGTTGGCACTTAATAAAATAAACAACGCACAGTCAGTAAGATTTCCTGCTGTTCAATTCCTGATCAATTCAGAAGCTACATTTAAAATGCTTTATGATCTTAATACAACGGGATGTAGCTTTAATCCAATCAAAATCCAGGATATGAGTTGTTGTAGTAAATCAATGTACCCGCTAGTTGGCTCTTTGATAGGCGCAAGGTGAACAAGCCAGTATGGCGGAGGAGGAAAGTGATTTGGAAACAGACAGACTAGAATTGAAACTGGAGACTTTGTACATATACTCTAACGACAACTGTTCAGTACAAAGCAAAGAATATTGCTCTGAGTTTTGTAAGGTAAGCTAAATCAAGGCAATTTCTGGTTTTATCTGTGAGAGAGGCAAGGAGTAGTGTGCTTCCGCCAAGCTAACGTTAGCTAGCTAGTTAGCCAGTTGCTCATCAGTACAAGCAAGGTACAGTAGCCCAGCTAACTATTTAACGTCAGTAGCTAAAGTAGTTATCTAACTTAATTGCTAAAAGCTACATATACTAGCTAGCATTAATAACACATTCAGTAAACCCACACCGGCCTATAGTTACTATTTTATTTAGCTAACTTAACTAGCTAACTTTAGCTTGCTAACGTTCCTATTTCAATGTGAAGTTGCAAGCTACTATAGTTAACTATACTTACTAGCTAGCATGCACATGCACAACTGTTTGCCTATTAGTGTGAAGTAACGTTAGTCTACTGATTGTGTCTCCTAGATAACAAACTGGAATAAATTATAACTAAGGCTCTAATAGGTTTTTCCTCGCTAGCATGCCAAGCCAGTGTTGTTTACATTTAGCCAGTTGGCTAATGATAGGCTAGCTAGTGCAGCTGTCGCATTGCATATAATATCGTATACTTGTTTGAAAAGAGAGCTAACTAGTTAGCAAGTTGTGTTTAGCACTCAGGAGGACTGGTTGAAATCTGCAACTATCTAGCTAGCAACAAGCAATGAACCCCAATTCCAGCTAGCTACCATATAACGTTCCACGACACTTCACCGAAGCGTTCCTGTGACATATGGCTTCAAATTCAGATAGCTAGCCAGCAGCCACACAGGTCTGCGCAGATCTCTACAATACCGCACCTGGAAAAAGGTTGATCATATCAGTATTCAGGAACCATATCAAAAATAATCTGGACAGGAATTTGTATCTGAATCACACCCCCTGTATCTGTCTGACTGTCTCTCTCCCTGTCTAGCTGGTGGAGGAGCATACAGAGAGATGGCAGGTGCCGCTGCCCCAGCTGAAGGTGCTGCGGACAGCTCTTACCTGCTTCACCAGAGCCACTGCTGCCTACCCCGATGACTGTCAGCATGTCAGTTACGCTCTCAGCAGTCTGGCCTTGTAAGCACTTATTTATATGGTTCTTACACTTTCATGCAGACTCAAATTGTACTGTGTTGACTTGGATATCTATTTTCTACATTGTACAATCCTGCATGACTCGTCTCTAAAATCGAGCTGAACTGGCCGAATTACATATGTCACATTTTCAGGAGCTTCTTTGAGCTGATGCTGTTCTTTGGTAAAGATGAGTGCCAGGAGGCCCCCTTGAAGGACATATTAGCCTCTTTTCAGGTGAGGCCAACCGTGATGTAGCCTATTTGTTCATACAGAGTGAAACCGTGCTGATCCATGTGGTGTGTTAACATGAGTCCCGTCTCCTCCTCTGTAGGCCTGCCACCGCCGCCTGCTGAGACACAGGAACGTCTACCTGCTACAGGTGTGGCAGGTGATCAAAGATGGCGGCCCCTGGGAGAGACCCACTCTGCAGGCCATCCTGAAAGACACAGTCCTCACACAGACAGAAGGTACCTACCCTACTTTTTTTAGCTTGTGAGTTCTCTATGCATTTCTTATTCTCTCTCATCTCCTCACTCTCTGCTCTCACTTTCCCTCGCTCTCCCCGGTACAGTGGAGAAGTATCTGAGCTCGGAGAAGCCAGTGTTCTTTGAGCTGCGTGTGCGATACCTGCAGGCCTGTGAGCGCGTGCAGGAGGCCATGGCCCTGGCTAAGAGTTGTCTGGAGCACCCCGAGGTGGGGAGGCACCTGTTCTTCCACCAGGCCTACCTCACCTGCCTGTACAAGGCCTCGCTGCATGAACACTTGCTCAAGGAGGTACAGTCACTACCTAGAACTACCTTTCACTCTGTATCTTCAGACAGACTCTCTAATCAGAGTGGACTGAAAGACAATAAACATCATCAGAGAGGATTCATGGTTGTGTTTCCTCCATCAGGTGGCTGAGATAGATGGAAGAGACGCAGTAGAGATAATCTGTAACGCAGAGAGCCAGGAGAAAGAAGAGCTGCTGCTGTCTCTTTGTAAAGCCTTCCTCAGTCAACAGCTAAACAATGGAGACATGTACTACATCTGGTCAGTAACACTGTGATATATATATTACATGTACTACATCTGGTCAGTAACACTGTGATATATATACTACATGTACTACATCTGGTCAGTAACACTGTGATATATATATTACATGTACTACATCTGGTCAGTAACACTGTGATATATATACTACATGTACTACATCTGGTCAGTAACACTGTGATATGTAGTACATGTACTACATCTGGTCATTAACACTGTGATATATATACTACATGTACTGCATCTGGTCAGTAACACTGTGATATATATACTACATGTACTGCATCTGGTCAGTAACACTGATATACTACATGTACTACATCTGGTCAGTAACACTGATATATACTACATGTACTACATCTGGTCATTAACACTGTGATGTACTACATGTACTACATCTGGTCATTAACACTGATATATGTACTACATCTGGTCATTAACACTGATATATGTACTTCATGTACTACATCTGGTTAGTAACACTGTGATATATACTACATTTACTACATCTGGTCATTAACACTGATATATGTACATCATGTACTACATCTGGTTAGTAACACTGTGATATATACTACATGTACTAGATCTGGTCATTAACACTGATATATGTACTACATCTGGTCATTAACACTGTGAGATATATACTACATGTACTACATCTGGTCATTAACACTGTGAGATATGTACTACATGTACTACATCTGGTCATTAACACTGAGATATATACTACATGTACTACATCTGGTCATTAACACTGAGATATATACTACATGTACTACATCTGGTCATTAACACTGTGAGATATATACTACATGTACTACATCTGGTCATTAACACTGTGAGATATATACTACATGTACTACATCTGGTCATTAACACTGTGATATATATATATATATATATATATAATATATACACTCTACATCTGGTCATTAACACTGATATATGTACTACATCTGGTCATTAACACTGATATATGTACTACATCTGGTCATTAACACTGAGCTATGTACTACATGTAGTACATCTGGTCATTAACACTGTGAGCTATATACTACATGTACTACATCTGGTCATTACACTGATATATGTACTACATCTGGTCATTAACACTGTGATATATATACTACATGTACTACATCTGGTCAGTAACACTGTGATATATACTACACGTGCTAAATCTGGTCAGAGCTCACCACTTTAAACAGGGCTCCATGATAACACAGTACTGTAACATAATATAATGTTGCGTTGATACAGGGATCTGGTGTTCCTGTGGAGCAGACTGCACCTCAGGGCCCATCCCACTAAGCAGGGCTTCTTGTCTGAGTGTCACCAGCTGATGC
Organism: Salmo salar; assembly: GCF_965601325.2. Classification (NCBI taxonomy): domain Eukaryota; kingdom Metazoa; phylum Chordata; class Actinopteri; order Salmoniformes; family Salmonidae; genus Salmo; species Salmo salar. The sequence goes on from NC_138311.1 coordinate 32,152,971, forward strand.
TCTCCGCCATCAACGCCAGAGCCATTTTCCCCTTCATCAAAGTCATCACAGCAGAGGTGGGTGTATAGCCAACCATCAAGTTTACCTTGATTTAGAAACTTTGTTCTGTCATTTACACAATTCAATGTAACACATTGTTCTTATTTCTTTGCCAGATGGGTAGTGAGGGAGTGCCGCTGTGTGTGGAGCTGTGTACTGCAGCGTTGCAGACAGACCTCCAGTCTGACCCTGTGACACGCAGCCTGTTGTGTAAGACCATCGCCTTCCTGCTCCCCCGCGACCTGGAGGTGTGTCGCCTCTGTGCCCTGCTGGTGTTCTGTCTGGAGCGCAGTGTGGAGGCCTACAAGACCGTGTATTTGCTCTACACACACCCAGACGAGGAGCCACACCCCCTCCACACCCCTGTCAAAACCAACATACGCTTCTATATCTTACAGGTCAGAGGCACCGGGTAGCTCGGAAATATGATGCCAAAGACTTTTGCTCAATTGCTAAATACGGTATCTATAAAATACAATAGATTATTGAAACATATACTTTGTCATAAAAAATACTTTTCTCTCTTGTCTAAATGACATAACGATAGACTGTTGGCCTGTATTTTGACCTGGCTTTGAATCTCCTCATTGAGGATGCATCTATTAATAATATATTGTCTGTAACTGAAACTGTGCCTATCCCTGGTCCAGGTGCTGAAGGAAGGGCTGTTCTTCGACCCAGAGTTCTGGAACCTCCTGACCCTGAGAACCCACTGTCTGGAGCTTATGACTGACAAGGCCATGAGGGAGGCTCTCAACGAGGTGAAGGAGGAAGAGGAGTTGGAGCAGGTGGAGGAGGAGTGGATACCAAGTTACTGGATGGAGGAGGAGACATGCAGAATACACACAGACGCCTCCCACCTCCAACCACACACTAACACAGCACTGGAGAACTCTGAGACTGCAGGGCAGGAGCATGAGGAGGGAGAGTATGGGGATGGTCCTGAGTCACAGACAGAAGACTTCCTAGTGAGGAGGAAGAGAAGGTGTCGGTCTGATGTTGACTATGCTGACGACCCAGACATTAAGTACTCACTCAGACACAATCACAGTTCTGAAAGCTCCACCAAGCTACCGGCCAATCGGCAGAGGGAATACCTGGCCAGACACGTGAAGAACAAGATCCTGAAGAGACGCGGCAGGAAACCAAGATGGCTGCTCCTGGAGATGACCAGACAGACGGAGAATGTGTCCCCGGGGAGAACAAGGGCAAGAGGGAAGGGAAGGGAGGGAATGAGAGAGAGGGGTGAGGGTGAAAGAGAGAAATGGGAAAGAGGAGAGTGGGAGAGGGGAAAGGGGAAAAGAAAGCGAGGAGAAGGGGACGAGGGTAAGAAAGCGAGGAGGCAGGGAAGGGAAGGTAAGAGACCTTACCGCAGAACTATACTTGGCATGGAGCTATCCTTCCCTGAAAATGAAGTGCCTGTGGACCAGGAGGTGGTAGAGAAACGTGTAGAACCCAGTATTGGTGTTGCACTGCAGCACAATGACGCGGAGACCTATGTCAACATGGGACTGCCTAATGGCCTACATGGTGAGAGACCGTTTGAGTATGAACCAGAGACAGAAATGGAGCTTTCAGAAGTAGATCCTTCAGTGGTAGAGCCTTCAGACGTAAATCCTTTAGACTTAAAACCTTCAGTAGTAGAGCTTTCTGTTGTAGAGCCTTCTGTTGCTGAGCCTTCAGAAGTGAAGGTTTTCGAAGGTCCCAGTGAGCAGACCGACCCAGAGCTGGACGGCCCAGCCTTGGACATGGAGGAGTGTCCACTAACACTGTTCCACATCTATGCCAAATCCTCTAAAGGGACAGATGCTAAGGAATTACAACCTTTGACGGAAGGTAGTGATGTCACAGCGTTGGAGGCAGGACCGGACTCAAACACTCAGGTTAGTGTTATCTGAGGCAACGTTGTTTTGAGAAATGAATGATTGAAGCTTAGCTACTGCAGCTGTCCTATGAATATCACCTGTTAACAGCTTGTTTCTCCTACTCCAGGGTGACGACACAAAGCCAGGCAAGGCTCCAGTCCGCTCCAAACACCTGCGCTTCCACTGCAGCCACTGCCAGAAGCTCTTCAAGGGAGGCAACGTGGTGAGACACACCCTGGCCCACCTGAAGCTGAGGAAGACTAGGCTCAGCTGTGTCTTCTGTGGCAAACACTTCCAACGGTACAACCGTGCCAAGGAACACGTTCTAGAGCACGTAGAGGAACTGAGAACCAGCACGCTCAATAGTAAGATCAAACCTGCTGTCAATGGAGATGCAGAACCCTCGGAGAACGTTAATCACGCTTCGGAGAACGAGACTAAACCCACTGAGAATGTGACAGAGCCCCCTGCTCCGACGGATCAGCCTCCCAAACCCAAACGTGTTAAAGCCAAGCCAGTGGTCAGCAAGCAGAGTAGAATCATTCAGAACCTGAGAAACCTGATCAGAAAAACCCAGAAGTTGAAAGTGGACCCGGACAACCAGGTGTCAGTGGAAGTGAAGGATGAACAGGTGACTGTGAAGGATAAAGTGGTGATTGTGAAAGAGGTGGTGCCTGGGGAGGAGACTGAGGGAGGAGAGAAGAATGAGTGTGAAGGAGGAGAGCAGGAGGGGAAGCAGAAGCAGTACCACCTGTGTCCTGCGGAGGGCTGTGACAGCATCTTTATGAAGATAGGCCCATCGATGCTGAGACATGCAGTCAACTTCCACATGGAGGATGCAGCCGTCCTGGAGAAGACCTTCCAGTGGGGGAAGGGGAAGTGCCAGATCTGCCAGAGGTAAGAAGGGTCTTTCCCCACATATTATTTTCCAGGTCAGGTACGAAGGCACTCTGAACAACATGTAGGCCCCACCTAGACCAAAATTGTAAATTGGAACCAATAGAAACTCTCTAAGGTGGGCTTTCACTGATCTCGGTGGGGGTGGGGGGGTTCTTACCGTACAATGGTGTCATTTTATGTCTCCATCTTTTTTGTTGTGCCCCAGGCACCTGTTGGTGTTCGAGCACTACAGAGACCACATGAAGCTCCATGATGCTCCTCTGAAACAGGCGTGCCTCCACATGAGCTGTGGCCAGTGCTTCAAGACCTCCCAGGAGCTCAAAGACCACATGGACACCCACCAGCCACTCCAGGCCCCCTGTGGGTACTCCGGCTGTAGGGAGATCTTCTTTACCCTCCCCTCTCTCCACGGCCACGAGTGGAGACACTACACCCAGCCCCAGTCTAAAGATGAGCTGGAGCAGGTCGCTACCAAAGAGCTGAGCTCTGAGGGTGAGGCCTCCTGGAAACAGAGGGTGAAGAGCCATAATGTGACAGTGCACGGGTGGAGGGAAACGCCTATTCCCAAATCCAGGCGCTCTGATCCTCATCTGAAGTGCATTTACTGTAACAGGTAAAAGAGTGAGACTCTATACACTGCTGTCAAATTATTTTGATCACAGCAGCATTTCAACCACGAGGTCTTCATTATGCTAAGCCTGAGACACGATTTGCAGAAGCTAGTGAGAACACCCAATTGTTACTGCTCTCCAGTATTAGGCTTCATCTGTGTCTGGGGAACTAACCCATAGATGGTGTTTGTCAGACCATAGAGCTGTGTTTGTCAGACCATGAGACAACCCGAAAATAGGTCTTCTCACAAAATTGTCTGTAGCATCCGAACGGTTTGGCCTACAAACTATAACGACCCCTCTATGATGAGACTCTCACTAAGGTGTTCTCCGTTTTGCTTTACGACCCCCACAAGCGTCTTGGGACTCGTCTGAATTTGGTACAGCCATTCTGCCAACTTCTGTCTGTAGCGTCCGAACAGTTTGGGCTTCACACTAATACGAACCCTCTGTGTAAAGGTGAGACTTTCACGAACACGTACAGTACCAGTCAAAAGTTTGGACACACCTACTCATATCACGGTTTTCTTAATTTTTTTACTGTTTTCTACATTGTAGATTAATAGTGAAGACATCAAAGAGAACCCTTAAATGAGTAGGTGTGTCCAAACGTTTGACTGGTACTGTACATGTCTGTTTTGATCTAGGACACCCACAGGCCTCACAAGACTCGTCTGAAGGTCCCCCGGTACCAGTCAAATTTGTTTAGATGTATTTTTTTTGGGGGGGGGGACTGTTGTTCCATGTAGTGCATCTGTTATTCAATGTGTTTTTATGGGCTAATAGCAGTATAACCAAATAAACATTTGCATAAAATAATGAAAAAATACTTTTGTGGGGATACTTCAAGTGGTCTTAAAATTCTAAATCTGATAGCAAAATGATCCTTGGTTTGACCTTCTTTAAACAATTCGTAGCTAAGTAATATATAGCTAAGTAATACCCACCCCCCGCTCAGTTTAGACAGAGCTTAGAGTCTTATGGCTTAAGGCCTGGTGAAAATGTTGTTGCTTATGTCCATATCTTTTTTTGTTCCAGGTACCTGTGGAACTACCAGCACTTCCTAGACCACATGAAGATCCATGATGATCCTCTAAAACAGGTGTGTCTCCATCAGAACTGTGGCCGGCGCTTTTCCAGAACCCACCTGCTCTGGGAGCACATGGAGACCCACCGGCCTCTCCAGGCCCTCTGTGGGTACTCTGGCTGTAGGCTGATCTTCTCTCGCCTCCCCTCTCTCCATGACCACGAGTGGAGGCACTACACTCAGGGCCAGCCTGAAGATGAGCCGACAGAGGAGCATAGCGCTACCAAAGAGGGGCAGACTCTGGAATCAAACACCAACAGTAAAAACAATGACGGCCCTTTGGCGACTCCAGGCACTGGTGCTGTCACCAGACCTCCCAGTGACTGCACACACAAACTAATCAACGGCCATGATGGAGAGGACAAGAAAGACCAAGCCCCTGAGACAGATGTCCCTGCCACCACTATCACCTCCCCCACACAACCCCATCCCAGTCTCGTCCAAAACCTCACTGAGCCAATGACCATGAGGGATGTGAACAATATCGTCACTTTGGCTCAGGTGATGCCTTGTGGAGAGGAACCAGTTATTACGGAACACAAGACCTTCAAACCAGAGGATCCTTCCTACTTACCCCTGGCCAAAGCCCCCCTCATCCGCCCGCCCCCCTCTACATACCTGACCGAGGCAGCCCTCAGCATGCGCAAGCGCAGGAAACCCAACGAGGTCACTTCCTGCGGGGCTGGCAGGAAGAATAAGGCTACAGTAAAGAGGCGTGTGGTGGGGAAGAAGAATGCGTTGCAGAAGGAGGTGGCGGCTGAGAAGGAGGTAGAGGAGGAGGCCCCCCCTCAAAGACAACGCTGCTCCAAGTGTTTCTCCTCCTTCCCTAGCCCAGAGGAACTGAAGAGACACCTCTCCCAAAACACCTGCTCCTCCCTCTTCAACTTCGACTCTGACGATGACAGTAAGTAGCACACACAGGAGTCTTATTCACAGAATTTGTGGAGAAAAAAAAACATGTATATTTTGTTGGTATGTTAAAGCTTTATTCAGAAATTAAGGGAATTAGGTGGAGGGAAATTAAAGAAATTAGGTGGGGAGACAGGCAAGTGGAGAAAATGTGAAGGGTGGATGCAGGGATTGAACCCTGGTCTCCGATGTGAGCTTGCACATGTGTTGCATGTGCCAGGGAAGTGTTACCACTGCATCACGGTTTGCACAAGAAATCTAAATTCTTACAACAGAATATTGAAAGGGAGAGTTTTGAAACGCATCAACTTGGTCAACAAACATTTCCGCTTATTTGTAGCAGCTGCTTATATAAATAGCATTTGCATAGTGATGCGACACCTTTTGTTTGTAAAGCAACTATTTGTTTATGCAAATATTTATTTAAATATTTTCCTTTCCAGGTTAGTGGTAAAGAGGAATGGGAGTGAAATGTTCTTCATGATGATCAGAAAAATGTTTTGTTGGTGTTCGAGCACGACAGAGACCACACGACACTCCAGGATGCTCCTCTCAGAAAACAGGTGGAGACACTTGTCTATCTGTACTCTCTGAACTGGGCCTAACACAGGCACTGTTAGCACCCAGTCGGTTCTGAGAGCTGTAGGGCCAGTGTCATGGCACACTATAATACTGGCAGCCGGTCACTAAAAATACAACACACAACTCTGGAGTAAGTGTTATTACCACAATACACTGTACATAGGTCTAGACCGAACAGTATTGCATTTGTCATTGCCACGACTTTGTTTCAATAAGTCTTATTTGCTTTAAAATCATAGTATGAAGAATCACACTAGGTTACTAATAGTGTTTCAAAAGTACTTCTAATTATGTTCTGTTTGGCATACATTTTTGTTCAGTATTTTAACAGAATTTTTCTAATGACAAAAGAGATGGTTTCACAATGTATTAGAAATTGGTAATCTATGCATTTGATGACAAATATTTTGTAAAAGAGCATCAAAATGAATTTGAGAATAAAAATCACTGAAGAACCCATAATGTGATAAACGATGTGCACTTACCTGCATTGGTCGTTTATTTATATGAACGAATGTTGATATATTTATTAGGTTTGTACTTAATGTAAATATCCTTCTCAATTCAACTCTATTTTTCTTAAAGAAAAATGTATGACTTGTTTTCAATAAACAATTTACAGTATGAACCAAAGAAGTGGTTAACTGCTGGTTATTTACTAACAGGTTAATACTATCTGGGTCAATAAGGGAGAGAATAGCAACCAGTGAACTATAAGAAATTATTTATTTCAGATGACAAATTGCATCATTTCCATCTTATAATTATTGCTTTAGTTTTTGGTCATAGTTTGATCCAGGCAAAAGCCATGACAGTGTTGATCTCTACAGGTTTGCATCATATTGTCTTTTCTGACAAGTGCAAAGACAGATGAGTTGAGTTTAGGGAAGTAGAGTAGTGAGATTAGACTGAGTCCTTTTAGGGATTGCTCCAGAGGTCAAGCTCATTGCAGATAGATGAAACGCATTACTGCTCCTGGAGCTACTGTAATCAAGGTCTTGTTAAGAAGCTGGAACAGATATGGCAGGGCTAGGACAAAAGCTAGTAGTATGGAGTACTAGTAGCTGTACCACAACAGGCCCTGTGGTTAGGAGTAGTTGGAATAGAGCTAGCTATAGATGTGGCCAGGGTCTGATTCTCTTTCTCAGGGTTAGAAACAAATTGTCTAGAGAACAGGGTCCTATCATATCCTAACTACAGGCTTCATGATCAGAGCATACAGTAATACATGCATCAAACAAACTAACACATTCCAGTCATTGTAACATGCATTTCAGTGAGTGAATGAAACACTAAAAGTAGTAACGCCTAGTAATAATTATAAACAGTATCTAGGGTTGGCTTTGACCAGTTGAGTTATTCCTCTCACTAGACTAAAGACTGTTTCACTAGAGGTACAGCAAGTCTCTCACAGACAGAAACCCAACAAACAAAGCCAAACATAGGAGTGGGAGATGGAGCAAATGTTTACGCTGTATTAGCATTTGACATAAAAAATAGTACAGTACACTCTGCAGGTCTGTGAATGGTACAGACAGTACTTGTTACAGTGATATCATGTTTTCCAGATTTTGCTCACACAGGAAGCCCTCCTCCCATTGCATCATTGTGCAGCTGACCAGAGATAAAAACAAGTGCATTGTGTGAAGCAAGGGAGACATACCGCTGTTGTTGTACCGTGGGAGAGTTCTCGAAACAGATGGACTTGAAGAGACAGTGCTGCTACACTGTACAAAGCTCTTTCTAGAGAGCAATGTACTGACAGTGAACTGGTACCTGGCTATACAGAAAGCAGAAAATCTGGTGTGCATTAAACAATTTGGGATAAAAGTTTTCCTAAACAGATATTTTTTTTATAGATAAATAGTCAAGTTTTTTCTCTTGTTAGAAAAAGTACAATTGTGTCCAGTAAGTGTTCAAAGGTAATCCAATTTTTCTTATAGTAAATCTGACTTTGGTGAGGGCTAAACTTGGTGGGTGTCAAAATAGCTAGCCCGTGATGGCGAGCTATCTACTCAGAATATTGCAAAATGTGCTTTCACCGAAAAGCTATTTTAAAATCGGACATAGCGATTGCATAAAGGAGTTCTGTATCTTTAATTCTTAAAATAATTGTTATGTTTTTTGTGAACGTTTATCGTGAGTAATTTAGTAAATTCACCGGAAGTTTGCGGTGGGTATGCTAGTTCTGAACGTCACATGCTCATGTAAAAAGCTGTTTTTTGATATAAATATGAACTTGATTGAACAAAACATGCATGTATTGTATAACATAATGTCCTAGGAGTGTCATCTGATGAAGATCATCAAAGGTTAGTGCTGCATTTAGCTGTGGTTTTGTTTTTTGTGACATTATATGCTAGCTTGAAAAATGGGTGTCTGATTATTTCTGGCTGGGTACTCTGCTGACATAATCTAATGTTTCGCTTTCGCTGTAAAGCCTTTTTGAAATCGGACAGTGTGGTTAGATAAAGGAGAGTCTTGTCTTTAAAATGGTGTAAAATAGTCATATGTTTGAAAAATGGAAGTTTTCGGATTTTCGAGGACTTTGTATTTCGCGCCACGCCCATCATTGGATATTGGAGCAGGTGTTCCGCTAGCGGAACGTCTAGATGTAAGAGGTTTTAACTAGGGACTGGACATTAGCGAGTAATATACTCGGAAGCAGTGGGTGGTGTGCATGCATCCGAAGCCTCACTAATGGCACTGACAGAGCTCCAGAGTTCTTCTGTGGAGATGGGAGAAATTTCCAGAAGGACAACCATATCTGCAGTACTCCACCAATCAGGCCTTTATGGTAGAGTGGCCAGGCGGAAGCCACTCCTCAGTAAAAGGCACGACAGCCCGCTTGGAGTTTACCAAAAGGCACCTAAAGGACTCTCAGACCATGAGAAACAAGATTCTCTGGTCTGATGAAACCAAGATTGAACTCTTTGGCCTGAATGCCAAGCGTCATGTCTGGACGAAACCTGGCATCCTCCCTACGGTGAAGCATGGTGGTGGCAGCATCATGCTGTGGGGATGTTTTTCAGCGGCAGGGACTGGGACACTAGTCAGGATCGAAGGAAAGATGAACGGCACAACGTACAGAGAGATTCTTGATGAAAACCTGCGCCAGAGTGCTCAGGACCTCAGACTGGTGCGAAGGTTTACCATTCAACAGGACAACAACCCTAAGCACACAGCCAAGACAACACAGGAGTGGTTTCGGGAAAAGTCTCTGAATGTCCTTGAGTGGCCCAGCCAGAGCCCGGACTTGAACCGATCGAACATCTCTGGTGTCATGACTTTCCTTCCTGGTTGAGGATCAAAGAGAGTCCCCCCCTCTCACCCACCAGAGAGGAAGGGGGGGAAGTGGGCCAGTCTTATGACTTTAACGACCGGTCGTAAATTCTCTCTGGACCTGCAGTACTGAACAACGGAATCTGATGTGTGTAGAAAGATTGGGCATTGGAACATTAGTTTTCAAATACAAACATCTCGAATGGTTGGTTGAGATCCAAACAATAAATCCTGTCAAAAGTTTGTTTTCTGATATCATTAACCTGTTATGGATAGGGGGCAGTATTTTCACGGCCGGATAAAAAACATACCCGATTTAATCTGATTATTACTCCTGCCCAGAAACTAGAATATGCATATAATTATTAGCTTTGGATTGGAAACACTCCAAAGTTTCTAAAACTGTTTGAATGGTGTCTGTGAGTATAACAGAACTCATTTGGCAGGCCAAAACCTGAGAAGATTCTGTACAGGAAGTACCCTGTCTGACCATTTCTTGGCCTTCTTGATCATCTCTATCCAAAACAAGGGATCTCTGCTGTTACGTGACACTTCCTACGGCTCCCATAGGCTCTCAGAAGGCGGCAAAAAGCTGAATCGTGGCTTTGCAGGCCCTGGCTGAAAAACATTAGCGCGTTTGGATAGTGGTCGGTCAGAGTACTATGAGACTGAGGCGCGAGCATGAGGCGACCCCATGTTTTTATTCTTTCGTCTTTGAACGTAAACAACGACTCCCGGTCGGAATATTATCGCTTTTTTACGAGAAAAATAGCATAAAAATTGATTTTAAACAGCGGTTGACATGCTTCGAAGTACGGTAATGGAATATTTAGAATTTTTTTGTCACGAAACGCATCGGGCGCGTAACCCTTCGTCACCCTTGGATAGTGTCTTGAACGCACGAACAAAACGCCGCTATTTGGATATAACTATGGATTATTTTGAACCAAACCAACATTTGTTATTGAAGTAGAAGTCCTGGGAGTGCATTCTGACGAAGAACAGGAAAGGTAATCAAACTTTTCTAATAGTAAATCGGAGTTTGGTGAGGGTCAAACTTGGTGGGTGTCAAAATAGCTAGCCTGTGATGGCGTGCTATCTACTCAGAATATTGCAAAATGTGCTTTCACCGAAAAGCTATTTTAAAATCGGACATAGCGAGTGCATAAAGGAGTTCTGTATCTATAATTCTTAAAATAATTGTTATGTTTTTTTGAACGTTTATCGTGAGTAATTTAGTAAATTCACCGGAAGTGTTCGGTGGGAATGCTAGTTCTGAACGTCACATGCTAATGTAAAAAGCTGGTTTTTGATATAAATATGAACGTGATTGAACAAAACATGCATGTATTGTATAACATAATGTCCTAGGCGTGTCATCTGATGAAGATCATCAAAGGTTAGTGCTGCATTTAGCTGTGGTTTTGTTTTTTGTGACATTATATGCTAGCTTGAAAAATGGGTGTCTGATTATTTCTGGCTGGGTACTCTGCTGACATAATCTAATGTTTTGCTTTCGCTGTAAAGCCTTTTTGAAATCGGACAGTGTGGTTAGATAATGGAGAGTCTTGTCTTTAAAATGGTGTAAAATAGTCATATGTTTGAAAAATGGAAGTTTTTGTATTTTTGAGGAATTTGTAATTCGCGCCACGCCTATCATTGGATATTGGAGCAGGTGTTCCGCTAGCGGAACGTCTAGATGTAAGAGGTTTTAACCTCTCTAGGGTATGTGGGATGAAATTGTCCCACCTACTCAACAGCCAGTGGAATCCCGTGGCGCGTTATTCAAATACCTTAGAAATGCTATTACTTCAATTTCTCAAAGCGTCCCACCTAGCCCATAGAGGTTAATTCAGGAAACGGTAATTCATTAAACAAACTTTTTTTGTGGTGTCCCAAGTTACTAATGAGTTAATTGTTACACGATAAATTGAATCACATAATTAAACATTGTGAATTGATTTGATAAAATAGCCAACATCAAATTAATGGTAGTCACGTCACAACATTGGAGAGACTTGTTAATAGCTGTGCAGTGACGTTCCCTATTCACCCTAACAGAGTTTGAGAGGATCTGCAGAGAAGAATGGGAGAAACTCCCCAAATACAGGTGTGCCAAGCTTGTAGAGTCATACCAAGGAATACTTGAGGCTGTATTCGCAGCCAAAGGTGCTTCAACAAAGTACTGAGTAAAGGGTCTGAAAACTTATGTAAATGTAATATTTTTTATAACTTTGTAAAAATGTCTAAAAACCTGTTTTAGCTTTGTCATTATGGGGTATTATGTGTTGATTATGAGGCACAAAATGTTTATAAATCAATTTTAGAATAAGGCTGTAACGTAACAAAATGTGGAAAAAGTCAAGGGGTCTGAATACTTTCAGAATTCACTGTATGTTCACATAGTGTAGAAGTGCAGAGGGGGAGAAACAGGAAGAAAGGATTAGGGTTAGACACACAGACCTCTTTACTGAGGATAGAAGTGTCTGCAGACGAAACTTTGTGTTTTTCTGTGTTGCTGTGTGTTTCTATGGATTGTTGCTCTGCCTTAGTGAAAGCTGTTGGTGCTCCAGTTTTAGGACAGGTACAGTAGGTGACTTTGATCTTGCCAGGAGAGGACACTCTGAAGGCTGGACCTCTTGGAAGACTCCCCATGTGCTCCAGGATCCTGTTCAACAGCTGAAGGAGAGACGGGGCAAGGCTGGGTTAGGACAGGAGACTTAAGAGACTGTTCAGTTAAAGGTGAAAGGTCAGTGTTGAGGTGCCTTCTCGTCCGTGCCTCCGAAATCTGCCTTGTACCACTTAGAGATCTGTCTGAGACTAACCTCTCACTTCCCAGAATCCACCACACAGCCTTCATCGGTCACCAGGAAAGCCTCGGCCGCCGTGCGCAGCTGACTATCGATGTCCTGATTTGTCAGAGAGGACATCATGTGGCTTTACTCACACAACTCCATTTTCAGAAAATACTGATCCTGGTCTTTAAAACAAATTCATCTGTGCCACTACATGTACAGTATTTGCAGTGTAAAACCCCAGTATGTTACCTGTGGAGTCTATGTTTTGATGGGTGGACAGTTCTTAGCTTCACAATTCCGAGCAAAATGGATTAGAGGCTCAGCGTCTGGGAGAGCCACCTAGTGGACAAGCAGAAATCAACCACAATCACCAATGAAAAAACGAATTTTACCAGTAAATCAGAGAAATAAATGGAGCCAGAGGAATGATAATGAGTTGAGCAGTTTATTCTGTCCAGATGAGTAGTGTACCTGTAAGCGAGGTTCAGTCTAAGAGAAGGGCCTGAGAAGCTGTGCGACGCCATTTCTGTTCCCCTCAAAACTCCGTTCTCTATGTCCTGCAGCTTGAATACCTCTCCCCCGATCAGGCAGCTCACGCAGATAAAGAACTACAAACAACACACAGGAACAAATAAATGTCATTGCTAAACAGAGTATTATTTGTTGTCTTTCACACAATCCTAGATGGTTCTCTTACCCTGGATCTCTGCCACATGTTGGTTGTGGCTCCCAGCCGGAGGTGTCCGTGGAGGACCGGAGCATTGTAGGTGTTGATGAAGAAGGCTAGTTTCTCCTCTCTGGTCAGAGATAGCAGCTCTACTCTCTGTAGCTGAACAGCCAGCTCACAGTAGCACTCAAACACTGGGCTCAGGGACATGGCCTTGTAGTCCACACACTGAACGGACATACACCTATTAGAGTAAAACTGTCATCTCATAATAAATGTGTTGTACTAGAGGGTTCAGTTTGTTCAGTGTGGCTGTTACCTTTCCTTCAGCAGAGAGACACTTTGAAAACTTCAGGAACTTATCCCTCCGAATGGCAGACAACTCAGCAGTTGAGAGAGAGAAAGAAGACACGTCTATATTGAATAAAAATAGAAATGCAACATGCAACAACTTCAAAGATTTTGCTGAGTTACAGTTCATAGAAGGAACTCTGTCAATTTAAATAAATTCCTTAGGCCCTAATCTATGGATTTCACATGACTGGGAATACAGATATACACATGTTGGTCACAGATAGGGGCATGCATCAGAAGACCAGTCAGTATCTGGCGTGACCACCATTTGCCTCATGTGACCACCATTTGCCTCATAGAGTTGATCAGGCTGTTGATTGTGGCCCGTGGAATGTTGTCCTACTCATTTTCAATGGCTGTGCAAAGTTTCTGGATATTGGCGGGAACTGGAACATGCTGTCGTACACGTCAATCCAGAGCATCCCAAACCTGCTCAATGGTTGACATGCCTGGTGAGTATGCAGGACATGGAAGAACTGGTACATTTTCAGCATCCAGGAATTGTGTACAGATCCTTGCGACATGGTCGCTGTGCATTATCATGCTGAAATATGAGGTGCCGGTGACAGATGAAAGGCACGACAATGAGCCTCCAGGATCTCGTCAAGGTATCTCTGTGCATTCAAATTGCCATCGATAAAATTAAATTGTGTTCGTTGTGTATAGTTTATGTCTGCCCATACCATAACCCCACCGCCACCATGGAGCACTCTGTTCACAAAGTTGACATCAGCAAACCGCTCTCCCACACGACGCCGGCACGTGGTCTGCGGTTGTGAGGCGGTTGGACGTACTTCCAAATTCTATGAAATTACGTTGGAAGCGGCTTGTGGTAGAGAAATTAACATTCAATTCTCTGGCAACAGTTCTGGTGAATATTCCTGCATTCAGCATGCCAATTGCCACTTGAGACATCTGTGGCATTGTTTTGTGTGACAAAACGGCACATTTTAGAATTGTCTTTTATTGTCCCCAGCCCAAGGTGCAAATGTGTAATGATCATGCTGTTTTATCAGCTTCTTGATATGCCACACCTGTCAGGTGGATGGATTATCTTGGCATAGGATAAATGCTCACTAACAGGGATGTAAACACATTTGTGGACAATATTTGACAGAAATAAGCTTTTTGTGCATATGGAATTGTATTTCTATCATTAATTATCAACAAAAAAAAGATAATGAGCACAGGTCCTAACTAGGAAAGACAATCTGTTCCAGAAGTTATTTTCTAATGCAAGACAAGAAGAGGCATGCAGAAATGCCAGACTCATGCAATGCCAGAGCACACACACACACACACACACACACACACACACACACACACACACACACACACACACACACACACACACACACACACACACACACACACACACACACACTCACACTTGTGTGTATAACTAGCAAAAATAGAAACTCCAAGTGGGATTTATCTGAAAGTGCCTAAACAACCTAAGAGCAAGCACAAGTGGGTGTGCCAAGGAAAAGCTCCCTAGTAGGGAGAAACCTTGAGGACAACCAGACTCTCAAGAGGGAGTCCTACCTACCCTGTAAAGGGGAGCATGCAGCAGTCTGTCCTGCATTCAGGGCTGAGTGAGGGTCATGTTCCATCAGCCTGTACAGCCTGTCACTCACTCCAAACCCCTGCCCTGCCTTGGCCATGCCCACCATGTACTTCTTGTCCAGTAACACCTGCCCAGTCTCACACACCTTAGTTCTCGCTGCCAGAGTCTGAGAATTTGAATCATAGAGTAAGAATCATAGAATAGAATCATAGAATTAGAATTTGTGTGTAGAATCTAGGAATGTCTGTATACTAATTTTAATTCCATGACTGCAGGAGGACTTACCCATGCCCCTATCTTCCTGCAGCTAGCCAACCAGCTGTGCTCCTGTGAAGCTGTTTCTGCACATGCTCAGTCCCCTCCACTGATATCCAAACACATCGCTCCGCTTGAGCTCTTCTATCACGTCCGCTAACGCATCCCTCTCACACTTAAACTCTGAGGAGAATGCACACAAGGCTTTCACTGGGGGATACAGTTAAAAAGAGTCAATCCTCTCCTGTTTGAATGGATGCCACTCACCAGACACCAATACTACAGGAATGTGTAAGAGCAAATGGTTGGAGCAATTGAGAAATGCTTCATTCATATTTCTCTACAGTGCAGCTATGAAATATAATATGTATTTCTTACTCTCTAGTCTCTATGAATGTATTTTATGGACATGAGTGGTTACACGGGAGCCTATAACTCAGATACACATATTAGAGCCGGGCAGAGAGGCCAGGTGCTGGCTGGTCTGGGGCTATCAGGTAACACTGATCCACTGTCTGCATGGGCTGTGGTGACAAGAGATGGGCACACACACCCACACACAGCTGCTGGGGATGCTGAAACAAAACCAGCCTGTCTCTCATGCAGCAAACTCCAACATTCCAGACAGACAGGCAGCCAGCCAGCCACTTCTTCCCAGGTCTTATGACTCTGATATTACAGCTGGTATTCCAACAGTAGCATGTGCAAATAGGTCTGTTCCATGATTAAAACTAGAGGGAGACTAGATTAGTCTCGCTACGAGGGTCTGGCCTGAATGACGACCAGAGAAGAAGAGGTCTTTTAGAGCAGGGTTTCCAAAACTCGGTCCTCGGTTTTCAATGACAACACCTTTGTGGTGCGTCTTCCATTTAAACAGGTGTTAGGAGACGCAGATAGCTAATTAGCACAGGTAGTCCACTCTGTCTTCCATCTGTTTTCTGTAAACAAGTGCTGTAACATGGAAATATGGGAGTGTGGGAACCCTAACCCTTTAAAAGTGTGTATCAATTATTCCTTTTGTTTAAAAAAAAAAAATTCTCACTGATATGAAAGATAAGGTCCATATGCTCAGACCGTTCAGACCGAGCGTTGAGGCTCTTAACAAAACTCCCCATACAGAAGACGCCTTCAACCAATGACACTTATGTGTAATGTAATAGAACACGATAAAGGGCTAGCTAGCATAAGGGATTCTATTTGTTAGAGCAACGTTGTTAGTTTTCCTACAAGCCTCTCATTCTAATAGTAATATTTCATATTCTCACACAAATCACTGTATATGCATTACATATTGGCTAATAGAGAAAAAACTATTCTTTGTGCCGATGTAAAAGTGGGATGGGGAGTACTCAGCAGGGTCTGTAGAATCTATATGGTGTCAATCAACCTGGTCTCAGAGCATTTCGTATGATTCTGTATGTAAACCCAAGACACTCCATTTAGTATATGTTACATTTCATATGGTATGTATTAATTTGTGGATGTCCATCACCCATTTTGTATGATATGTTAAGAATTACAATTTGTATTATATGTTATGAATTTGCAAAATGTGCAATATGTTACGAATTCTAGCTAGGTGGCTAATGTATGCTAGCTGGCTAATGTTAGCTAGGCTAGGGGTTAGGGTTAAGGTTAGGGTTAAGTTGAGGAGTTATATTAAGGTTAGGGTTGGGGGAAAGGTTAGACCCCAAAAATGTCATCATATTACTCCAGTGCTAGCCTTTTAACACTGGCTTCCTGTTAAGGCTAGGGCTGATTTCAAGGTTTTACTGCTAACCTACAAAGCGTTACATGGGCTTGCTCCTACCTATCTATCTGATTTGGTCCTGCCATACATACCTACACGTACGCTACAGTCACAAGACGCAGGCCTCCTTACTGTCCCTAGAATTTCTAAGCAAACAGCTGGAGGCAGGGCTTTCTCATATAGAGCTACATTTTTATGGAATGGTCTGCCTATCCATGTGAGAGATGTAGACTCGGTCTCAACCTTTAAGTCTTTATTCAAGACTCATCTCTTCAGTAGGTCCTATGATCGAGTGTAGTCTGGCCCAGGGGTGTGAAGGTGAACGGAAAGGCACTGGAGCGACGAACCGCCCTTGCTGTCTCTGCCTGGCCAGTTCCCCTCTCTCCACTGGGATTCTCTGCCTCTAACCCTATTACGGGGGCTGAGTCACTGGCTTACTGGTGCTCATCCATGCCGTCCCAAGGAGGGGGCATTACTTGAGTGGGTTGAGTCACTGACATGATCTTCCTGTCTGGGTTGGCGCCCCCCTCGGGTTCGTGCCGTGGGGGAGATCTTCGTGGGCTGTACTCGGTCTTGTCTCAGTGTAGTAGGTTGGTGGTTGAAGATATCCTTCTAGTGGTGTGGGGGCTGTGCTTTGGCAAAGTGGGTGGGGTTATATCCTGTCTGTTTGGCCCTGTCCGGGGGTATCGTCGGACATGGCCACAGTGTTTCCCGACCCCTCCTGTCTCAGCCTCCAGTATTTATGCTGCAATAGTTTATGTTTCGGGGGGCTAGGGTCAGTCTGTTATATCTGGAGTATTTCTCCTGTCTTATCCGGTGTCCTGTGTGAATTTAAGTATGCTCCCTCTAATTATCTCTCTCTCTTCTTTTCTCTCTCTCTTTCTCTCTCTCTTTCTCTCTTCTCTCGGAGGACCTGAGCCCTAGGACCATGCATCAGGACTACCTGGCCTGATGACTCCTTGCTGACCCCAGTCCACCTGGTCATGCTGCTGCTCCAGTTTCAACTGTTCTGCCTGCGGCTATGGAACCCTGACCTGTTCACTGGACGTGCTACCTTGTCCTGGACCTGCTGTTTTGGACTCTCTCTCTACCGCACCTGCTGTCTCTAACTCTGAATGATTGGCTATGAAAAGCCAACTGACATTTACACCTGAGGTGCTGACCTGTTGCACCCTCTACAACCACTGTGATTATTATTATCTGACCTTTCTGGCCATCTATGAACGTTTGAACACCTTGACCATATTCTGTTATAATCTCCACCTGGCATAGCCAGAAGAGGACTGGCCACCCCTCAGAGCCTGGTTCCTCTCTTGGTTTCTTCCTAGGTTCTGGTCTTTCTAGGGAGTTTTTCCTAGCTACCGTGCTTCTACATCTGCATTGCTTGCTGTTTGGGGTTTTAGGCTGAGTTTCTGTACAGCACTTTGTGACATCAGCTGATTTAAAAAGGGCTTAATGAATTAATTTGATTGATTGATTGATGGATAGCTATAAGGGTTAGGGTTAGCTAACATGCTAAGTAGTTTCAAAGTAGGTAAAAATTAATAAGTACTTGAAAAGCTGCTAATTAGATCAAATAAAAGTTGTCCGTGATGAGTTTCGACCTTGCAACTGTTGGGTTGCTGGACATTTGCATTATACGCCAACCCATCCATCCCGACCAGGCACCCAATTTCGTTTTTGCCTTAAGTAAGCATCTGTCTTATGTAACCATATCAAAGGTAACATATACAAGTTTCAGTGTGCAGGTTTTAACGTTACGTCTAGTCTATGAGACCAGGCTGATATCTTCGGTGTCTTGACTTTTGATTGAGCTGCACCACTGACACTTCCTCATACAAACTCTTGGCTACATCAGGATGAAAATCAGAAGCAGGTTCTTTATCCTCAAAGTGTGTACATTTTGCATTTTAAGTTTGCAGTCTGGGGGTCGTCTCTGAGCAGTTGACATTCCCTCATTTAAACTATCCACAGGTGATAGACTTTGAACCTCAGCATCATTTACATTCTCTGTTTGTACCATTCTGTTTAATATATTCTTGTTGTCACTAGCAATGGAATGTAGAAATGTGTCACATTAATATAGGTATGACAGTCCATCATTGTTCCAGTCTTTGAAGCAGTTGGCTTCTTAATTAATCCCCTGCTAATAATCTGTATTTGGCACTTCCATTAGCGCAAGGCGAGAGTGCATGAAAGTCGTGTATGGAATGCCATTTTATACACCCCTTTTTGTTTTTCCAACTGATGCTCAACACAAAAACAGTCAATTAATGTATTGTTTTGGAATTAATATGACATGCAGGATTAAATGTAGGCATTACAAGAAAGACCCAGTAATAACCAGCAGGCTGTTCGACACGGCCCCCTGAAAAACTGAACATATTTGGTTAGTAGAACCTCAACTGAGTATTTTCCACCCCAGTTGACTTGAGATAGGTACTGTAGTAACATTTTCTCTTTACCAGTGTGCAGTGACTAAAATATGAAATCACATTACTATGCTTTTGGGCCACGTACACTAAGGTCAGGGCTCTGTGCAGGCCAGTCAAGTTCTTCCTCACCGATCTTGACAAACCATTTCTGTATGGACCTTGCTCTGTGCACTGGAGCATTGTCATGCTGAAACAGTAAAGGGCCTTCCCCAAACTGTTGCCACAAAGTTGGAAGCACAGAATTGTCAAAAATGTCATTGTATGCTGTAGCATTGAGATTTCCCTTCAATGGACTAAGGGGCCTAGCCTGAACCACGAAAACAGCCCCAGACCATTATTCCTCCTCCACCAAACTTTACAGTTGTCACTATGCACTTGGGCAGGTAGTGTTCTCCTGAAATCTGCCAAACCCATATTTGTCTTTTGGACTGCCAGATGGTGAAGCGTGATTCATCACTCCAAAGAACAGTTCTTATGCTGACATTGCTTCCAGAGGCAGTTTGGAACTTGGTAGTGAGTGTTGCAACCGAGGACAGACGATTTTACGCACTATGCACTTCTAGCAGGGCAGACATTTGACGAACTGACTTGTTGGAAAGGTGGCATCCTATGATGGTGCCACATTGAAAGTCCCTGAGCTCTTCAGTAAGGCCATTCTACTGCCAATGTTTGTCTATGGAGATTGCATGGCTGTGTGCCCGATTTTATACACCTGTCAGCAACGGGGGTGGCTGAAATAGCCAAATCCACTAATTTGAAGGTGTGTCCACACACTTTAGTATATATAGTGTATTTGCCACATATTGTGACAACATAACGTTCTAAAAGTGTAGCTGTCCATGGTGCTGATATGTGTCTCACTGTTCATTTGTCAACATAAACCTTCCTGTGACCTAGCTTTTCTTTCAAACACACCTGTTTTGTTTTCTAGGGACTCTAGTGAGTAGACTGGACCCTGGTTTTATGGACACACAATCAATAATTTTTCCTATTTTCTTGCCTGCCGAAATTCGCCCCCACCTTCTATTTTGGGATTGCAAGACCTGGCACACTTCAGAATAATTTTTGGTCACCTATCATGCCCTCTGATGTGTGCCACAGGAAGTATTAGACTCTAGTCACAAAAGGAAGTGGGTATTTCAGAAATAATAGTTTTCAGAGCCCTCTACTGATCTTTCTACCCATCCCTCAATCCCCCATCCCATCCTGCTTTTCCCTCTTATGGCTTTTCCTATAATTTTCTTTTACACTTTTTCTGTCTTAGTTTTTAAGAATGTAGGTACAGTAGTAATAATAAAATAATTTTTTATTTCACCTTTATTTCACCAGGTAGGCTAGTTGAGAACAAGTTCTCATTTACAACTGCGACCTGGCCAAGATAAAGCACAGCAGTTTGACACTTACAACGACACAGAGTTACGCATGGAATAAACAAACATACAGTCAATAATAGAGTAGAAAAAATAAAAATCTATATACAGTGAGTGCAAATGAGGTAAGATAAGGGAGGTAAGGCAATAAATAGGCCATGGTGGCAAAGTAATTACAATATAGCAATTAGACACTGGAATGGTAGATTCATTTGCAAGTAGAGATATTGGGGTGCAAAGGAGCAAGATAAATAAATAAATACAGTATGGGGATGAGGTAGTTGGATAGGCTGTTTACAGATGGGCTATGTACAGGTGCAGTGATCTGTGAGCTGCTCTGACAGCTGGTGCTTAAAGCTAGTGGGTGAGATATGGGTCTCCAGCTTCATTGATTTTTGCAGTTCGTTCCAGTCATTGGCAGCAGAGAACTGGAAGGAAAGGCGGCCAAAGGAGGAATTGGCTTTGGGGGTGACCAGTGAGATATACCTGCTGGAGCGTGTGCTACGGGTGGGTGCTGCTATGGTGACCAGTGAGCTGAGATAAGGCGGGGCTTTACCTAGCAGAGACTTGTAGATGACCTGGAGCCAGTGGGTTTGGCGACAAGTATGAAGCAATGGCCAGCCAACGAGAGCGTACAGGTCACAGTGGTGGGTAATATGTGGGGCTTTGGTGACAAAATGGATGGCACTGTGATAAACTGCATCCAATTTGTTGAGTAGAGTGTTGGAGGCTATTTTATAGATGACATCGCCGAAGTCGAGGATCGGTAGGATGGTCAGTTTTACGAGGGTATGTTTGGCAGCATGAGTGAAGGATGCTTTGTTGCAAAATAGGAAGCCAATTCCAGATTTAATTTTGGATTGGAGATGCTTAATTTGAGTCTGGAAGGAGAGTTTACAGTCTAGCCAGACATAATAACAATAATAAATCTAATATTTGTACTCTGGGCGAAGAAGAAAGTTCAAATATATAAGTCAACATGAGTGCATATCCATAATCACAGTAAACTGTTATAATAAACGAAAAAAATAAATGTATAATAGTATAATAAACAAAACTATGACTGAATGCGCCTCCAGGAAAAATACCCTCCCCAATTGGTCCCTTCGCCCTCAATAGGACATCCCCAGCACCCCCACCATCCCCACCAACCCTCAATAGGACACCCCCAGCACATCCAACATCACCATCAACCTCCCCCCACCCCCCCCCCCCACCCCTCAACCACAAAACAAATATATACCAAGATATACAGTTGAAGTCAGAAGTTTACATACACTTAAAGGTTGGAGTAATTAAAACTTATTTTTCAACCACTCCACAAATTTCTTGTTAACAAACTATAGTTTTCGCAAGTCGGTTAGGACATCTACTTTGGGCATGACGCAAGTCATTTTTCCAACAATTGTTTACAGACAGATTATTTCACTTATAATTCACTGTATCACAATTCCAGTGGGTCAGAAGTTCACATACACTAAGTTGACTGTGCCTTTAAGGAGCTTGGAAAATTCCAGAAAATGATGTCATGGCTTTAGAAGCTTCTGATAGGATAATTGACATAATTTGAGTCAATTGGAGGTGTACCTGTAGATGTATTTCAAGGCCTACCTTCAAAATCAGTGCCTCTTTGCTTGACATCATGGGAATATCAAAAAAATTGTAGACCTCCACAAGTCTGGTTCATCCTTGGGAGCAATTTCCAAATGCCTTAAGGTACCACGTTCAACTGTACAAACAATAGTATGCAAGTATAAACACCATGGGACCACACAGATGTCATACCGCTCAGGAAGGAGAAGTATTCGGTCTCCTAGAGATGAACGTACTTTGGTGCGAAAAGTGCAAATCAATCCCAGAACAACAGCAAAGGACCTTGTGAAGATGCTGGAAGAAGATGCTGGAGGTATGAAAGTATGTATAGCCACAGTAAAACAAGTCCTATATCAACATAACTTGAAAGGCTGCTCAGCAAGGAAGAAGCCACTGCTTCAAAACCGCCATAAAAAAGCCAAACTATGGTTTGCAACTGCACATGGGGACAAAGATTGTACTTTTTTGAGAAATGTTCTCTGGTCTGATGAAACAAAAATAGAGCTGTTAGGCCATAATGACCATCGTTATGTTTGGAGGAAGAAGGGGGAGCCTTGCAAGCCGAAGAACACCATCCCAACCGTGAAGCACGGGGGTGGCAGCATCATGTTGTGGGGGTGCATTGCTGCAGGAGGGACTGGTGCACTTCACAAAATAGATGGTATCATGAGGTAGGAAAATTATTATCTCAAGACATCTGTCAGGAAGGTAAAGCTTGGTTGCAAATGGGTC
Source organism: Salmo salar (assembly GCF_965601325.2). Taxonomy (NCBI): domain Eukaryota; kingdom Metazoa; phylum Chordata; class Actinopteri; order Salmoniformes; family Salmonidae; genus Salmo; species Salmo salar. Next base: position 32,175,767 of record NC_138311.1, read on the forward strand.
TTCCAAATGAACAATGACCCCAAGCATACTTCCAAAGTTGTGGCAAAATGGTTTAAGGACAACAAAGTCAAGGTATTGGAGTGGTCATCACAAGCCCTGACCTCAATCCTATAGAAAATTTGTGGGCAGAACTGAAAAAGCGTGTGCGAGCAAGGAGGCCTACAAACCTGACTCAGTTACACCAGCTCTGTCAGGAGGAGTGGGCCAAAATTCACCCAACTTATTGTGGGAAGCTTGTGGAAGGCTACCCGAAGTATTTGACCCAAGTTAAACAATTTAAAGGCAATTCTACCAAATACTGTGAGTGTATGTCAACTTCTGACCCACGGGGAATGTGATGAACGAAATAAAAGCTGAAATAAATCATTCTCTCTGCTATTATTCTGACATTTCACATTCTTAAAATAAAGTGGTGATCCTTACTGACCTAAGACAAGGAATTCTTACTAGGATTAAATGTCAGGAATTTTGAAAAACTTAGTTTAAATGTATTTGTCTAAGGTATATGTAAATTTCCGACTTTAACTGTAAATGGTAACTGTGTTACTCAACTTTACTATTTTTGTAACGATCGTCCAAAGGAGTAGACCAAGGTGCAGCGTGGTGAGTATTTCTCTTATTATTTATTATAAATCAGAACACTAAAACAAAATCATAAACAAATGACAAACGACCATCACGTCTTGCAGGCTATAACAAGCAGTACAAAAATAAGATCCCACAACTACAGGTGGGGAAAGGCTGCCTAAGTATGATTCCTAATCAGAGACAACAATAGACAGCTCCTTCTGATTAGGAACCATAATCGGCTCAACACAAAGAAATAGACACCATAAAATGCCCACCCCACCCCACACCCTGACCTAACCACATAGAGAAACAAACCGTCTCTCTCAGGTCAGGGCGTGACAGTACCCCCCCCCCCCCCCCCCCAAAGGTGCGGACTCCTGGCCTCAAACCTGAACCTATAGGGGAGGGTCCGGGTGGGCATCTAATACTTGGCGGCGGCTCTGGTTCGGGGCGTAGCCCCCTCACCACCCGCTGATCCCCCCGCTTCTGTGTCGCCGGAGGAACCAGACCGTGGATCATTGCCGGAGGCTTAGGACCGCCAACTGCCACTGAGGACTCTGGGCTGAAGGCCGCCGCTGAAGACTCTGGGCTGCAGATCGCCGTTGAAGACTCTGGGCTGCAGACCGCCATTGAAGACTCTGGGCTGCAGACTGCCATTGAAGACTCTGGGCTGCAGACCGCCATTGAAGACTGGGCTGAGGAGCGTCACTGGAGGCTCCGGACTGAGGAGCTTCACTGGAGGCTCCGGACTGAGGAGCGTCGCCGGAGGCTCCGGATTGAGGAGCGTCGCCGGAGGCTCCGGAGTGAGAAGCGTTGCCGGAGGCTCCGGACTGGAGAGCGTCGTTGTAGGTTCCAGACTAGGGACCGTTGTTGCAGGCTCCATGCCTTGGATTATCAATACAGGTTCCGTGCCATGGATCATCACTGGAGGCTTTGTGCCATGGATCATCACTGGAGGCTTTGTGCCATAGATCATCTCTACAGGTGCCGGGCCATGGATTATCCCTACAGGCTCCGGGCCATGGATCATCACTAGAGGCTTCGGACCATAGATTATCACTGGAGGCTTTATTCGTGGAGCTGGAACAGGTCTCACCGGACTGGAGAGACGCACTGAGGACCGAGTGCTCAAAGCAGGCACTGGCCGTACTGGGCTATGGAGGCGTACTGGAGGAAGAGTGCGAGAAGCAGGCACAGGACGCACTGGGCTATGGTGGCGCACTGGAGGGAGAGTGCGCGGAGCAGGCACAGGACGTACTGGGCTATGGAGGCGCACTGGAAGTCTGGAGCTTAGGGCTGGCACACCCCGTCCTGGCTGGATGGTTATTTTCGCCCAGCAAGGGCGGAGCGCTGGTACAGGACGAACTGTGCTGCGCTGGTGAACGGGGGTACCATGTGTAGAGCAGGCGCAGGATAACCTGGGCCGAAGAGACGCACTGGAGACCAGATACGCTGAGCCGGCGCACTTCTTCCTGGCTGACGGCCAACTCTAGCACGGCAACGATGAGGAGCTTGTACCGAGCGCACCAGGCTGTGAGTGCGCATGGGCGACACAGTGTGCATCACCGCATACCACGGTGCTTGTTCAGTCACTCGCTCCCCATGGTAAGCACGGGGAGTTGGCTCAGGTCTTAAAACCGCCTTAGCCAATCTACCCGTGTGCCCCCCCGCCAAAACAAATTTTGGCGCTGCCTCTCAGGCCTCCATTGTTGCCTTGCCTGTCGATCTCGTTGCTGTAACTCCCTCGCTGCTTCCACCTGTTCCCATGGGAGGCGATCCCTTCCGGCCTGGATCTCCTCCCATGTCCAGGATCCTTTGCGATCCAGGACGTCCTCCCATGTCCAATCATCCTGCTTGGTCCTTTGCACGCTGCTTGGTCCTTTGGTGGTGGGATCTTCTGTAACGATCGTCCAAAGGAGTAGACTAAGGTGCAGCGTGGTGAGTGTTCATCTTATTATTTATTATAAATCAGAACACTAAAACAAAATCATAAACAAATGACAAAAGACCGTCACGTCTTGCAGGCTATAACACAGCAGTACACAAGAATCAAGATTCCACAACTACAGGTGGGGAAAGGCTGCCTAAGTATGATTTCTAATCAGAGACAACGATAGACAGCTGCCTCTGATTAGGAACCATACTCAGCTCAACACAAAGAAATAGACACCCTAGAAAGCCCACCCCCCACCCTGACCTAACCACATAGAGAAACAAACCGTCTCTCTCAGGTCAGGGCGTGACCATTTTTTAAAATGTCTTCAGCTTTCTAATAGTTATTTCCCCCTTTACTCCCCCTTTTTTGCATCCTGTAGCACAAACTCAAAAAAGTTCTGGGACACTGTAAAGTCCATGGAGACTAAGAGCACCTCCTTCCAGCTGCCCACTGCACTGAGGCTAGGAAACACTGTCACCACCAATAAATCCACTATAATTAAGAATTTCAATAATCTTTCTACGGCTGGCCATGCTTTCCACCTGGCTACGCCTACCTCGGTCAACAGCCCTGCACACCCCCACAGCAACTCGCCCAAGCCTCCCCAATTTCTCCTTCACCCAAATCCAGATAGCTGATGTTCCGAAAGAGCTGCAAAATCTGGACGCTTACAAATCAGCCGGGCTAGACAATCTGGACCCTCTCTTTCTAAAATTATCTCCCGAAATGGTTGCAACCCCTATTACTAGCCTGTTCAACCTCTCATTCGTATCATCTGTGATACCCAAAGATTGGAAAGCAGCCGCGGTCATCCCCCTCTTCAAAGGGGGAGACACTCTAGACCCAAACTGCTACAGACCTATATCTATCCTACCCTGCCTTTCTAAGGTCTTCGAAAGCCAAGTTAACAAACAGATCACCGACCATTTCGAATCCCGCTGTAACTTCTCCGCAATCTGGTTTCAGAGCTGGTCATGGGTGCACCTCAGCCACGCTCAAAGTCCTAAAGGATATCATAAACGCCATCAATCAGAGACAATACTGTGCAGCCGTATTCATCGACCTGGCCAAGGCTTTCGTCTCTGTCAATCACCACATTCTTATCGGCATACTCAACAGCCTTGGTTTCTCAAATGATTGCCTCGCCTGGTTCAACAACTACTTCTCTGATGGAGTTCAGTGTGTGAAATCGGAGGGCCTGTTGTCCGGACCTCTGGCAGTCTCTATGGGGGTGCCACAGGGATCAATTCTCAGGCCGACTCTCTTCTCTGTATACATCAATGATGTCGCTCTTGCTGCTGGGGATTCTCCGATCCACCTCTACACAGACGACACCATTCTGTATACTTCTGTCCCTTCTTTGGACACTGTGTTAACTAACCTCCAAACAAGCTTCAATGCCATACAATTCTCCTTCCGTGGCCTCCAACTGCTCTTAAATGCAAGTAAAACTAAATACATGTTCTTCAACCGATCACTGCCCGCACCTGCCCGCCCGTCCAGCATCACTACTCTGGACGGTTCTGACTTAGAATATGTGGACAACTACAAATTCCTAGGTGTCTGGTTAGACTGTAAACTCTCCTTCCAGAATTACATTAAACATCTCCAATCCAAAATTAAATCTAGAATTGGCTTCCTATTTCGCAACAAAGCATCCTTCACGCATGATGCCAAACATACCCTCGTAAAACTGACCATCCTACCGATTCTCGACTTCAGCGATGTAATTTACAAAAGAGCCTCCAACACTCTACTCAACAAACTGGATGCAGTTTATCACAGTGCCATCCATTTTGCCACCAAAGCCCCATATATTACCCACCACTGCGACCTGTACGCTCTCGTTGGCTGGCCCTCGCTTCATACTCGTCGCCAAACCCACTGGGTCCAGGTTATCTTCAAGTCTTTACTAGGTAAAGCCCCGCCTTATCTCAGCTCACTGGTCACCATAGCAGCACCCATCCATATCATGCGCTCCAGCAGGTATATCTCACTGGTCACCCCCAATGCCAATTCCGCCACCTTTCCTTCCAGTTCTCTGCTGCCAATGACTGGAACGAACTGCAAAAATCAATGAAGCTGGAGACACATATCTCCCTCACTAGCTTTAAGCACCAGCTGTCAGAGCAGCTCACAGATCACTGCACCTGTACATAGTCCATCTGTAAACAGCCCATCCAACTACCTCATCCCCATACTGAATTTATTTATCTTTCTCCTTTGCACTCCAGTATCTCTACTTGCACATTCATCTTCTGCACATCTACCATTCCAGTGTTTAACCTGTTAGGTCTAGGGGGCAGTATTGACACGGCTGGATAAAAAACGTACCCGATTTAATCTGGTTACTACTCCTGCCCAGTAACTAGAATATGCATATAATTATTGGCTTTGGATAGAAAACACCCTAAAGTTTCTAAAACTGTTTGAATGGTGTCTGTGAGTATAACAGAACTCATATGGCAGGCAAAAACCTGAGAAGATTTCATGCAGGAAGTGGCCTGTCTGACAAGGTGTCGTTCTTCTTGTCTCTGTTTATTGAAGAGTGAGGATCTTAGCTGTCCCGTGACACTTCCTACGGCTGCCATAGGCTCTCAGAAGGCGGCAAAATGCTGAATCGTGGCTTTGCAGGCTCTGGCTGAAACAAAGTAGCGCGTTTGGGTAGTGGCTGGTTACAGTACTGTGAGACTCAGGCTCGTGCCCGCGTCGACCGAAAGCTTTGTTTTCTTTCCTCTGTTTAGCTAAATGGACATTCCCGGTCTGAATATTATCGCTTTTTTACGAGAAAAATGGCATAAAAATTGATTTTAAACAGCGGTTGACATGCATCGAAGTACGGTAATGGAATATTTCGATTTTTTTTGTCACGAATTGCGCCATGTGCGCGACCCTGATTTACCATTTTGGATAGTTTCTGGAACGCACGAACAAAACGCCGCTATTCGGATATAACAATGGATTATTTTGGACCAAACCAACATTTGTTATTGAAGTAGCAGTCCTGGGAGTGCATTCTGACGAAGATGAATATTTTTGAAGATTTATGATAAAAACATCCTAAAGATTGATTCTACACATCGTTTGACGTGTTTCTACAAACTGTAATAGAACTTTTTGGACTTTTCGTCTGGACTCTAGTGCGCGTGCCTTCTGCATTTGGAATAGTGAACCTAACGTGCGAACAAAATGGAGGTATTTGGACATAAAGATTAACTTAATCGAACAAAACAAACATTTATTGTGGAACTGGGATTCCTGGGAGTGCATTCCGATGAAGATCATCAAAGGTAAGTGAATATTTATAATGCTATTTCTGACTTCTGTTGACTCCACAACATGGCAGGTATCTGTATGGCTTGTTTTGGTGACTGTGAGCTGTACTCAGATTATTGCAAGGTGTGCTTTCGCCGTAAAGCTTTTTTGAAATCTGACACAACGGTTGCATTAAGGAGTAGTTTATCTTTAATTCTATGCATAACAGTTGTATATTTTATCAACGTTTATGGTGAGTATTTCTGTAAATTGATGTGCTCATTCACTGGAAGTTTTGGAGGCAAAACATTTCTGAACATTACACGCCAATATAAAATGGGGTTTATGGATATAAATATGAACTTTATCGAGCAAAACATACATGTATTGTGTTACATGAAGTCCTATGAGTGCCATCTGATGAAGATCAAAGGTTAGTGATTCATTTTAGCTGTATTTCTGGTTTTTGTGACGTCTCTCTTTGCTTGGAAAATGGCTGTGTGGTTTTTCTTGTCTAGGTGCTGTCCTAACATAATCTAATGGTATGCTTTCGCCGTAAAGCCTTTTTGAAATCGGACACTGTGGTTGGATTAACGAGAAGTTTATCTTTAAAATGGTGTATAATAGAGGTCGACCGATTAATCGGAATGGCCGATTAATTAGGGCAGATTTCAAGTTTTCATAACAATCGGAAATCGGTATTTTTGGATGCTGATTTGGCTGTTTTATTTTATTTTATTTCAATTTTTAGACCTTTATTTAACTAGGCAAGTCAGTTAAGAACACATTCACATTTTCAATGATGGCCTAGGAACAGTGGGTTAACTGCCTTGTTCAGGGGTAGAACGACAGATTTTTACCTTGTCAGCTCGGGGATTCAGTCTTCCAACCTTACGGTTAACTAGTAAGAAGCCAAGGTAAGTTGCTAGCTAGCATTAAACTTATCTTATAAAAAACAATCAATCATAATCACTAGTTAACTACACATGGTTGATGATATTACTAGTTTATCTAGCCTGTCCTGCGTTGCATATAATCGCTTAGGTACACGTTGCTCCAACCATAAACATCAATGCCTTTCTTAAAATCAATACACAAGTATATCTTTTTAAACCTGCATATGTAGTTAATATTGCCTGCTAAGATTAATTTCTTTTAACTAGGGAAAATGTGTCACTTCTCTTGCAAACAGAGTCAGGGTATATGCAGCAGTTTGGGCCGCCTGGCTCGTTGCAAACTGTGAAGACTATTTCTTCCTAACAAAGACAGCCGACTTCGCCAAACGGAGGATGATTTAACAAAAGCGCATTTGCGAAAAAAGCACAATCGTTGCACGACTGTACCTAACCATAAACATCAATGCCTTTCTTAAAATCAATACACAGAAGTATATATTTTTAAACCTGCATATTTAGCTAAAAGAAATCCAGGTTAGCAGGCAATATTAAACAGGTGAAATTGTGTCATTTTGCGTTCATTGCACGCAGTCAGGGTATATGCAACAATTTGGGCCGCCTGGCTCATTGCGAACTAATTTGCCAGAATTTGACGTAATTATGACATAACATTGAAGGTTTAGACTTAGGGATGCCACCCGTTAGATAAAATACGGAACGGTTCTGTATTTCACTGTGTCACAGAATAAGTCGTACTCATCGTTGAAAATGTCATACATGAGAGAGACGGACCAAGGCGCAGCGGAAGTGTGGACACTCATGTTTCTTTAATTAACAAAACAAGTAAAGTATCCACTGGAAAAACAAAACCATGAACAGGACTCACATGACAGTGCAGCAGGCTAAACCAAAAAAAGCAGTGCTCACAACAATTCCCCACAAATGACAAACACAAACACACCCTAATATATGGGACTCTCAATCAAAGGCAAATAGACAACACCTGCTTTCAACTGAGAGTCCCAACCCCAATTAACCAAAACATAGAAACAAACACACTAGACTAAACATAGAATACATGAAAACCAAACAGTGCCCAAAAACCCCGGAATGCTTAAATCAAATGCCCCTTCAACAAACACACCACCCCGAACCACATAAAACGAATACCCTCTGCCACGTCCTGACCAAACTACAATACTAATTAACCTTATACTGGCCAGGACGTGACACACTGACAGGAAAAAGGTGTTGTTTTCGAGATGATAGTTTCTGGATTCGATCATATTAATGACCTAAGGCTCGTATTTCTGTGTGTTATTATGTTATAATTATGTCTATGATTTGATAGAGCAGTCTGACTGAGCGGTGGTAGGCAGCAGCAGGCTCGTAAGCATTCATTCAAAACAGAACTTTCGTGTGTTTTGCCAGCAGCTCTTCGCAATGCACTGCACTGTTTATGACTTCAAGCCTATCAACTCCCAAGATTAGGCTGGTGTAACCGATGTGAAATGGCTAGCAAGTTAGCCGGGTGCGCGCTAATAGCGTTTCAAACGTCACTCGCTCTGAGACTTGGAGTAGTTGTTCCCCTTGCTCTGCATGGGTAACGCTGCGTCGAGGGTGGCTGTTGTCAATGTGTTCCTGGTTCGAGCCCAGGTAGGAGCGAGGAGAAGGACGGAAGCTATACTGTTACACTGGCAATACTAAAGTGCCTATAAGAACATCCAATAGTCAAAGGTAAATGAAATACAAATCGTATAGAGAGAAATAGTCCTATAATTCCTATAATAACTACAACCTAAAACTTCTTACCTGGGAATATTGAAGACTCATGTTACAAGGAACCACCAGCTTTCATATGTTCTCATGTTCTGAGCAAGGAACTTAAACGTTAGCTTTTTTACATGTCACATATTGCACTTTTACTTTCTTCTCCAACACTTTGTTTTTGCATGATTTAAACCAAATTGAACATGTTTCATTATTTATTTGAGGCTAAATTGATTTTATTGATGTATTATATTAAGTTAAAATAAGTGTTCATTCAGTATTGTTGTAATTGTCATTATTACAAATAAATAAAAAGTAAAAAAATCGGCCGATTAATCGGTATCGGGGGTGTTGGCCATCCAATAATCGGTATCGGCATCGGCGTTGAAAAATCATAATCGGTCGACCTCTAGTGTATAATACTTGTATGTGTGAGAAATTTGAATTATGAGATTTTTGTTGTTTTGAATTTGGCGCTCTGCTATTTCACTGGCTGTTAGCGAGTGGGACGGTAGCGTCCCACAAACCCCAGACAAGTTATCTTACCTCATTTGCACACAATGTATATAGACTTTTTTTCTACTGTATTATTGACTGTATGTTTGTTTATTCCATGTGTAACTCTGTGTTGTTGTATGTGTCAAACTGCTTTGCTTTATCTTGGCCAGGTCGCAGTTGTAAATTAGAACTTGTTCTCAACTAGCCTACCTGGTTAAATAAAGGTGAAATAAAAATAAAAAATAAATAAGAAAATATAAAATAAATGTCTGCAATGCTCTGGCGATCTGAAGAAGTCTCTGCTCACCGTACCATCCCCAGACAAATAGATTGGTCGAATGGATGAACTGGACAATACAGAGGTGTAAGCAACATCTGTAGACTGATGTTATAACATATTTAACAGGCAGTAGTGGTTTTGAGATAATCAATTGTAATGTTCTAAAAACTTTCACATTCTAAGAATAACTTGTGTCATATCATTTTCTATTCAATCATATTTTCAGATCCATCTCTAAATTAGTGGACCAAAAACCAAAAGAGTGGGACAAGCACCTTGATGCCGCAATGTTTGGTTTAAGAACCAAGAATCAAATGACAACAAAATACTCCCCCTTCTGCCTGATGTTTGGTAGAAAGGCTCGCTACCCATCAGAGGTTCCAGAACATTACAGGGTTGGTGTACATCATTTTACATTCTAGTTGATTTGAGAAGGGCAGACTGTATCTTTGTAAGTTTAAATTAATATCAGAAATGTATGTTATAGATTGACAGCAGTGTCGAGGAGGTCTTGGCAGTGGAAGACTTAACAGAACATATGCTGAAGCTCAATGAGGTTCTCCAGACTGCCATGGACAACACTGCTGAGGTCCAGAGGAAATCCTCCAAAAAAACAAAAGACACAGTGCCAAAACTTAATGTGGGTGACAGAGTGTGGAGGGTAAATATCTGAAGCCAGCAGAGGAACGGGGGCAAGCTAGATCCCAACTATCTCGGCCCATATACGATTTGAGGTCTTGAAGGGAAAAGGGTGGACTTGGAAGATGACAAGGGTGTTATCTTCCCTAAAACAAGCGTGGATCACCTGAGGCCTCATGTAGAGGAGACTCCTCCGATCCCTCATAAAATAAAATCAGCAGCCTCCAGAACCACCACACCAGCAGGTGCAGCCTCCACAGCCACTATACCAACAGCCTTCATCTCCAAAACCACCACACCAGCAGGTGCAGCCTCCACAGCCACTATACCAACAGCCTTCATCTCCAAAACCACCACACCAGCAGGTGCAGCCTCCACAGCCACCACACCAACAGCCTCCTCCTCCAAAACCACCACACCAGTAGGTGCAGCCTCCACAGACACCACACCTGCGGCCTCCACCTCCACAGCCACCACACCAGCAGGTGCAGCCTCCACAACCACCACACCAGTGGCCTCCACCTCCACAGACACCACACCAGCAGGTGCAGCTTCCACAGCCACCACACCAACAGCCTCCTCCTCCAAAACCACCACACCAGTAGGTGCAGCCTCCACAGCCACCACACCTGCGGCCTCCACCTCCACAGCCACCACACCAGCAGGTGCAGCCTTCACAACCACCACACCAGTGGCCTCCACCTCCACAGCCACCACACCAGCTGCCTCCGCCTCCTCAGCCACCACACCAGCAGCAGCAGCAGCAGCAGCTACTGATATAAACAAATGTATGTATGTAATCTTGTCAGATTGATTCATTTATATATCTCAGTACACATACAGGTACATTTCTCCAGGTGTTGCAGAGGCTTGGGGAGGAAAAGATGTATATGTGCTGTTGTCTAGAATCGGCCGATATAAAATATTTTATCAGGATCTCCACAGAACTGGTCCAAATATGGAGCTGGAAAGTGAGGTAAAACTGTGTTGCACATACAGTATATGTAAACACTGTATGTGTGTGATTAATCTGTGTATTTATAAGGAAAACCTAAATTGTTGTTTTTCCATGTTAGAGATTTACCTTCATTGTCTTTCTTTTTTTCTGTCATACCATCAATGCTTACATGTTCCATCTGGTGCAGAATTTTAATAGGCAGTCAACCGAGCAAACTTTCTACATTGACACCTTTGAAATGACTGGCATTTGGGGGAGCAAGAAATCAAAATTATTCTCATAATATCATGAAATTATATTATATGTTATATTTGACCGATTTTGATCTCAAGCAACTGTATCCTTGCTCTTTTAAATGTCAGATTTATCCAATGATGTACAAGTACATTATTGGCATCATCAATAAACACAACCACTGGACTGTGACAGTAAGAGCCGCCAAGGCAGTACTAAGAACTAAGAAATGCATTCATAATACGGAATATACAGGTGAACACATACATATGTAAAATGTGTGTGTTCCACATGTGTGTATTTATGTGTGTGTTCGATGTGTCTGTCTGTCTGTCTGTCTGTCTGTCTGTCTGTCTGTCTGTCTGTCTGTCTGTCTGTCTGTCTGTCTGTCTGTCTGTCTGTCTGTCTCTCTGTCTGTCTGTCTGTCTGTCTGTCTGTCTGTCTGTCTGTCTGTCTGTCTGTCTGTCTGTCTGTCTGTCTGTCTGTCTGTCTGTCTGTCTGTCTGTCTGTCTGTCTGTCTGTCTAAACTTGAAACGTTATGCTGCCATCCCAGAAGAGGGCTCTGTTCCTCGACCCAATGGGGGAAAGTGCCAGAAAGATAAAAAAAGACTGAAAAAAAATAAATAAATGCTTTACATTTTTTTTAAAATACAATGGAATCAATAAAGTCTTTGAAATGCTATACTGTTATTAATCTCTATATTGTAATCAGTAATATGTGTTTCAAAATGCTGTACTTGTAGTAACATACATGTTCAGATCATTCCTGAGAGAGAAGGGGTGTAATATCTCCAGATGGGCGTGTGGTACCCTTCCTCACCCATGCCAACAACATATTACTTCTTGTGGGGTCTTTGCCTTGAAAGTAAGTATGAGAGTATAAGTAATGTACAATTAACCTACTGAAAGTATACTGACTAAAAGGCAAAACAGAACTGTCAAATGATATTATAGCTGTGTCGTTGTATACTTGTGAATTAGAATCATAAGTGTAACATCATTTTGTTGCGTAAAACTGAAATGCCCATCAACTTTTTCCCCAGTTTGCTGAATGTGTTCTGAAGGAGGAATCGATTGTCTTTTCAAATACGGACAAAGATGTTAACATCATGAGAAAATAAATAGCAAAACATTGGTATGTTCAATTTCTAATTTAATATAATTGTAGATAAAAAAAAAAACAATCTTTGTTCCAACTTCTGACTTAATGGTCAACAAAACACATGTATTTAAATAATTATGTTACAAAAAACCTATACTATTCCCTTGTTCCCTGTTTACTCAGAAAAATAAATGTAAAGATGTATAGACTACTTGACATTATGTTTTGCTAGATGCCCTGAGCCAACTGTGCCATTTCTGTGGGGAGGTGGACAGTAATGAGGAAAACACTAACTGCGTAATTGCTTGTTCACTTCTAAAAGGCACATTTTTACGAGTACGAATTTGTATAAGCAATAATATTTCTAGAGGTAGTATCATCCGCTTTGTCTGATAATGAAATATTTGGCAGGAAAGAAAATAGCCTTGCCGAAATCCTCCCCCATTTCTAATTGTCACGGTCGTCGCTAGAAATGGAGGACCAAAACGCAGCAGGTATGTGTATACTCATCTTCTTTATTTACCGGAAAAGAAGGAAAAACCAAACAAACACGTATACAAAAATAAACAAACCGATGAACGACAAAATGACAGCCATCAAGGCACCACAGCAATCGAAGAACAATCTCCCACAAAATACAAGACAAACACACCCAACTAATATAGGACTTCCAATCAAAGGCAACACCAAACAGCTGCCTTCAATTGGAAGTCCACCCCAATTAACTCAACATAGAAACACACTCACTAGACTACACATAGAAATACATAAACATAGACCATAACCCAAAACCCGGAAATAATAAATCAAACGTCCTCCTAACTAACACCCAGAACCACATAAAACAAATACCCTCTGCCACGTCCTGACCAGACTACAATAACAATGAACCCTTATACTGGCCAGGACGTGACACTAATATCCTTAATTTTGTGGCTAGTCAAATACTTTCGGTGGAACACATCAGAGTCAAATACTTTCGATAGAACAAACTTCACATCAGGATAGGCAACCGAAATTAATAATTATTGTATGTGTGTTATATTAAACATAGAGGAGGGAGTAAAATGTAGGCAAGCAATAAACATTTCAGAACAACTACTAGTCGAATAAGACATGGGAGAGATGATGAATTTTGGAAAAGAGATGTTTTTATAGACTAATACACTTGAAACAAACGGCCAAACTGAAAACTGCAGACATTACTAGTGCCTCCCCCGCCATCAAACCGACATAAAAAATAAAATGAAACGCAGCCTAACGTGATCAGAAATCTCAACTAGCAAGCAAGTCACAGCGATGAAGAATTGAGTGCATGCGTGAGGGGAGAATTCTGGCAGGGGGGGAGCTTTTCGGCACAACACCGGAACGCTAATGTTGCTGCTGTGACACTAATAACAAACGGTGCCCACAAACTGATTCACGGAGACAGCAGCACAACCTGTTCTAGTTATGCTATTTAGATTGTCATTATGGAGACACCTATTTTCAACTATTTTTCCATAAAGCATATTAACGCGCTAGAACTGGTATAACTGCGACAAAGCACTGGAAAATGACTTAAGGCTCACTAGAGTGCTTTAGATAAATTTGTTCAGAGGTAGTTAGAAGTAAACTGCATTCTCAGTGGTGATTTTAGCATGTAAATCTTGATGGGGCAAACTCCATCATTTTTTTTAGATGCATGCCAGCAAAGCCACTACACAACACAACACTATACATGAATTGCACTATAACGGTGACAAACAGTGCCCAGAAACTGTTAGGGCCTACATAACGCTATCCCAACAGCAGAGCTTTCTTTACATCACCATAGAGTGAATCCTTACCACTGCTACACCTGGCTATCAGCAGAGCCTTGTTTGGCAGAGAAACAGTTCATTCAGCCTCATTTACAGCCTTTTTATGGCTGACTTGCTTAACCTTGTGTTCGTTACATGTTAATTAATTCTGTGTTCCCGGTCCAAAATCACCACACCATTATAGCTGATTATAAATCCATAGTAATACATATATTATCACCTAATGTTGAGTTAGATCTTTTTATCAACTTAGGTTCTTGTGAACATTACAAGTTTTGAACTTCTATTTGCTATTTATGGCCTGTAGGCCTTATTGACCTGAGCTCATAGAACTAGTTTTTGAGGGGAGAAAAGTATAATGTATGGATTATTTTGACTATAACAAATACTCAGATGAAACATATTGTGCTATTTATCACAGACTAATTTGAGTCAAAGTTTAACAAGGACTCTCTCCTCCTCACCAGTGTCATGATCAAAGATATGATCAAGAGCCTCACATACAGTATATCGTTTTGTCATTGTGCTGCCACAGAATGAATTGTGAGCAAGACCTCAAAAAAGATTTATATACCAGAGCTGCGAGAAAAGTTCTATATATTATTGAAACAATTCTGCGATTGTTTGTGAGAATGCCAACAACTGTGGTTCCCGTGGGGGAAAGACTCTATTGGGAAAAGGTTCCCGTGGGGTTGCCATGGAAGCCAAGAAGGGGAGTGAGGTGTGTGTGTGTGTTCAAACAGACATGCATGTGGGGGTCTGGGAGAGGAAGTGTGTCCATCTGATGAATGGGCATGTGCCTGAACTCAATTTTATACAGTAATTGTAGTCTCACCCATTCATTTCTAATGACCGGTCATTTATGACCGGGAACACCACAGGTGTACAAAAGTCAAATAAAACACCAAAAATGTAATGAAAATCATCAAAATGCATTTTGTGTGTTCAGATGCCCTGTGTGGACAAAGTAATGGAACCTTATGACAATCAGATTAAATTAAATACATTTTTCAGAGAGAAAACTTCCAATTCGACCGGAACACAGCAGGAGGGTTAAACAAATGTGGTTGCTACTGACAATTGAGATGTACAAACTATGGCATAAGGGAACGATGAGCGGATAAGAGGTAATCCGAAATTTAGATTAAGACAATAATGAGCGAGAGAAGCGGAGTGGGCAAGGGACAATTGGCCAGCGTGAACGTGGCGTGGGGGAGGCGCGGAAAAAATGTGGCATTTCCCAACTTTATGCAAATCACAAGCGACGACCGCTGGCCGATGACCAATCATATCAAATCAAATCAAATGTTATTTATAACGTGTAGCCCTTACCGTGAAATGCTTACAATGCAGTTCAAGAAATAGGGTTAGTAAAATATTTATATTTTTTTATATATTAAATAAACTAAAGTAAAAAACATCTAATCAATCAAAAAGTAACACAATAAATTGACAATAACGAGGCTATATACAGGGGGTACCTGTACCAAGTCAATGTGCGGGGGTATAGGTTAGTCAAGCTCATTTGAAAAGTGACTATGCATAGAAAATAAACAGCGAGTAGCAGCAGTGTAAAAACAAAGGGGAGGGGTGTCAATGTAAATAGTCTGGGTGGATTCATTGTTCAGCAGTCCTACGGCCACACCATCAAGAGCATCCTGTCTGGTTGCATCACCGCCTGGTATGGCAACTGCTCGGCCTCTGACCGCAAGGCACTACAGAGGGTAGTGCATACAGCCCAGTACATCACTGGGGCCAAGCTTCATGCCATCCAGGACCTCTATACCAGGTGGTGTCAGAGGAAGGCCCTGAAAATGGTCTAAGACACCAGCCATCCTAGTCATAGACTGTTCTCTCTGCTACCACACGACAAGTGGTACCGGAGTGCCAAGTCTAGGTCAAAGAGGCTTCTAAACAGCTTTTACCCCCAAGCCACAAGACACCTGAAGAGCTAATCAAACGGCTACCCAGACCCCTCTTTTACACTGCTGTTACTCTCTGTTTATTATCTATGCATAGTCACTTTAACTCTACCTACATATACATATTACCTCAATTACCTCGACTAACCGGTGCCCCCAAACATTGACTCTGTACCGGTACCCCCTGTATATAGCCTCGCTATTGTTATTTTACTGCTGCTGTTTAATTATTTGTAAGGTCTACAGCTGTTGTATTGGGCGCATGTGACAAATAACGTTTGATTTGATTTGGATTTGATTTGATATTGAGTGGTTCCCATGATGAATTTGACGCTATGCAACCCAACGCTGAAGACTTTCAGCAAAGATGGCTGACAAAAATACTAGGATGGAAGCAAATGTAAGTAATTATAACATCATAACGAATCATGTAAAAAAATGTACAGCTGAGAAGAATATGTTAGTTAATGTAGAGACAATTTAGAGATAAACGAAAATAGCTATTTAGCAAGCTAGCCGACTAGCTAACATTAGCCATTTAGCTAGCTAGCTTTATGGGCATTGTGTCATGAGTATACATTTTTACATTTTAGTCATTTAGCAGACGCTCTTATCCAGAGCAACTTACAGTAGTGAATGCATACATTTCATTTCATGCATTTTTTTGTACTGGCCCCCCGTGGGAATCGAACCCACAACCCTGGTGTTGCACACACCATGCTGGCGTTGCAAACACCATGCTCTACCAACTGAGCCACAGGGAAGACGTATGACATTGTAATTTGTGTTGTTTAATGTTTTAGGGACTCCTGAGAAAAAAGCAAACCAGTCTGTCATCTTGTGAAACAGTGGATGAAAATAATTTAACATTAGCTAGCTAAAACATTTACTGCAAATTGAATGTACAATTTTGTAACCTTTCCTTGCTGATATTTGCCATGCAATGCAGCTGAAGTAACATAGCTAGCTAACTATTTTCTTGCTTATTGTGTAGTGGAGGATAAAAATACATGTATGCCTATTGATGTGTAGCTAGCAATGTAGCCAAGCTGTGTATGGACCCTACATTTTACATTTTAGTCATTTGTTTGGTGTAAATATTAGTTTAGAACCTCGCTATGAACCTGAGCTATCATAGTCGGTTGTATCGACTTTAAACAGTCTGAATGGCATGAATGAAGCCAATGGATTGAGTAGAATGTAATATAACTTGACTGTGCTAAGGTCGCAAGTCTTATATACACTACCGTTCCAAAGATTGGGGTCACATAGAAATGTCCTTGTTTTTGAAAGAAAAGCACATTGTTGTCCATTAAAATAACATTAAATTGATCAGAAATACAGTGTAGATATTGTTAAAGTTGTAAATTACTATTGTAGCTGGAAACAGCAGATTCTTTATGGAATATCTACATAGGCGTTCAGAGGCCCATTATCAGCAACCATCACTCCTGTGTTCCAATGGCACATTGTGTTAGCTAATCCACGTTTATCATTTTAAAAGGCTAATTGATCATTAGAAACCCCTTTTGCAAATATGTTAGCACAGCTGAAAATTGTTGTCCTGATTAAAGAAGCAATAAAACTGGCCTTCTTTAGACTAGTTGAGTATCTGGAGCATCAGTGCTTGTGGGTTCGATTACAGGCTCAAAATGGCCAGAAACAAAGACCTTTCTTCTGAAACTCGTCAGTCTATTCTTGTTCTTGCAGCTTCATTAAATACACTGCTCAAAAAAAATAAAGGGAACACTAAATAACATCCTAGATCTGAATGAATGAAATAATCTTATTAAATACTTTGTTCTTTACATAATTGAATGTGCTGACAACAAAATCACACAAAAATAATCAATGGAAATCCAATTTATCAACCCATGGAGGTCTGGATTTGGAGTCACATTCAAAATTAAAGTGGAAAACCACACTACAGGCTGATCCAACTTTGATGTAATGTCCTTAAAACAAGTCAAAATGAGGCTCAGTAGTGTGTGTGGCCTCCACGTGCCTGTATGACCTCCCTACAACGCCTGGGCATGCTCCTGATGAGGTCGCGGATGGTCTCCTGAGGGATCTCCTCCCAGACCTGGACTAAAGCATCCGCCAACTCCTGGACAGTCTGTGGTGCAACGTGGCGTTGGTGGATGGAGCGAGACATGATGTCCCAGATGTGCTCAATTGGATTCAGGTCTGGGGAACGGGCGGGCCAGTCCATAGCATCAATGCCTTCCTCTTGCAGGAACTGCTGACACACTCCAGCCACATGAGGTCTAGCATTGTCTTGCATTAGGAGGAACCCAGGGCCAACCACACCAGCATATGGTCTCACAAGGGGTCTGAGGATCTCATCTCGGTACCTAATGGCAGTCAGGCTACCTCTGGCGAGCACATGGAGGGCTGTGCGGCCCCCCAAAGAAATGCCACCCCACACCATGACTGACCCACCGCCAAACTGGTCATGCTGGAGGATGTTGCAGGCAGCAGAACGTTCTCCACGGCGTTTCCAGACTCTGTCACGTCTGTCACATGTGCTCAGTGTGAACCTGCTTTCATCTGTGAAGAGCACAGGGCGCCAGTGGCGAATTTGCCAATCTAGGTGTTCTCTGGCAAATGCCAAATGTCCTGCACGGTGTTGGGCTGTAAGCACAACCCCCACCTGTGGACGTCGGGCCCTCATACCACCCTCATGGAGTCTGTTTCTGACCGTTTGAGCAGACACATGCACATTTGTGGCCTGCTGGAGGTCATTTTGCAGGGCTCTGGCAGTGCTCCTCCTGCTCCTCCTTGCACAAAGGCGGAGGTAGCGGTCCTGCTGCTGGGTTGTTGCCCTCCTACGGCCTCCTCCACATCTCCTGATGTACTGGCCTGTCTCCTGGTAGCGCCTCCATGCTCTGGACACTACGCTGACAGACACAGCAAACCTTCTTGCCACAGCTCGCATCGATGTGCCATCCTGGATGAGCTGCACTACCTGAGCCACTTGTGTGGGTTGTAGACTCCGTCTCATGCTACCACTAGAGTGAAAGCACCGCCAGCATTCAAAAGTGACCAAAACATCAGCCAGGAAGCATAGGAACTGAGAAGTGGTCTGTGGTCACCACCTGCAGACCCACTCCTTTATTGGGGGTGTCTTGCTAATGCCTATAATTTCCACCTGTTGTCTATTCCATTTGCACAACAGCATGTTGTCATGACGTTGGCCTCGTGTGGTACAGGGAGGACAGTTGACCCCCTCCCTTTTGCACCACCACCCAACCTACCTTCCCCCCAATCCACCCTGTGTGTAAAGGGTTGTAAAAACTCTAAAATTCCAGGAGAGTCTCTGGCCACATGGCCCATAGAGAGACACAGGAAATTCTTCCAACTCATAGAATTGGAGAGCCAAGCGACATTTTGTGTTCTGGAGAAGGTATGGAAGATTGGTGAAGAATCCAGCTACGAACTGATCCGCTTGGTACAATTTTGTGATTCTCAGAAGAGACAATATAGCCATATTACCATAAAACTGTTTATATAATAGCATCAGCTTGAGACTTGCATCATAATGGGTGTGTAGAATGTATTAATAAGGATAAAGCTTTTATAATACAGTGAGATGCTATTGTACTGATGTTAATGTGATAGAATTGTATTTCTGTAACCAAGTCTAGCTCAGTCATAGGCACGCCCCAGGGACACATACAGGACCAGGCGTCATTTGACAAGCCTGTTCGATGGGCACTATAAAACACCCCCTGATTTACATTTCTTCAGACCAGGCCTACACTCCATGGCCAATAGGTTTTACCATCCAATTCCTCTACTGAAAGTGAACCATACCACGTGGTTAACTTTTAGACTATTGATACCGACAGAATAAGAACAAGTCTTTGATATTAATTATTAGCCTGCAGCTAAGTAAATTATATCATTGAACGCGAAGACCAACGAAACAACCATTCTATGACGACATTAATGAATGTCGCTTTGAAAGATCCATTCTAACCGAGAGAGAGACTCTCCATCAGAACGACGATCGAACAAGGATCTCGACGACACATGAGCGTAAATATATATTGATTGCAATTGTTCCCGAATGAGCGAGCCTTCAATTGTCAATTGTTAATATTAATGAACTCTGTGTGCCACAGCTGAACTTTTATGATCCATTGTTCAACAGGCCGACCTGCCTGTTTAGCCCACCAGGGCACATTCCTCTACCAATCCTTTGTGACGATAATTACTGTTTGTATGTTTTCTGTTAATTACTTAGTGTAGTAAATAAATGATTTTAAGACAATTGATGTATGGATGATTTTAGTAAAGACTGGGTTCGTGCAGATACAACAATTTACGACGTTTGGAATGAGACTGGACTCGAGGTAAAATACACCATTTAAACCAGAAGATAATCGGCCTATACTATAATAGAATATAATATTATAGTACAGGAAAGGTATATTAGGAAAATTATAGCTTTGTAATCTGAATATTCTCCTTGGTGCCCCGATCTCCTAGTTAATTACAATTAAACGATTAATCAGTTCAATCGCGTGATAATAATTACAGGGAGTTAATTGATAAACATATCTTCAGTTTAATGCTACCCAAAGACTCGACACATTGGAGCCCCCGTGCGAGGAATCTAAGATAGAATTGGACTTTGCTGTCAAATTCTATATATCAATTGTGCAAACAGAATTGTACAAACAGCTGCTGTCTAAAAAAAAGTGATTTTGCATTTTCCATTGAGAGAAGCTATTTAGAGTAGCTCCGGTCTTATGTCGATAGCAGTGAGGGATACATTCCAGTTTTAGTCCGTTAGGCCAAACGGTACTATTTCTGTCGGTAAATATTAACTTCTAGAGTAAGGTTAGAAATTAGAAGTTAACTGTCCGGTAACCGAGCCGAATAATTTGCCTACCGCACTAAGACAGTGTGGGCAGACCGTATGCGTATCGGTATTTAAGTACTGTGTCGCTCCGGTCAGCATAAACGCCAGCAGAATAGGCTGAAGGGGGTTAAGGTGAGACGTCACTAGAAAACCCACCCTTTCCATAGTGAAAGGATCCTATTTTGGTGCTTGGAAGGATACTCCTGAACCAAGTAGCAATAGCTTAGCATTAAGGGCAAGCTAACAGAAGGGCTAGCGCGACGGAAGTCCGACCTTTGTACTTCCGTTTAATTTCAGCATTCTGCACCCTGGTGGTGAAGAATTGCCAGTACATCTCTAGGGGAAATTCAAACGTGGAGCATGTCTCATTCAATTTAACTAACAAGTGAAATTGCCAGATTTACCTTTTCAAGTGGATCTTTCAAATAATATCCAAAATTGATTGGGCGTCTACAATGAGACATGATTAACTTTTTCCAAACTTAACTTAGATGAAGCAATGCTCTCAGGTTAATTGAAAGTTAATTCCCAGATAGCCTATACAGGTTTGATATATCATAAATAGATTAATCAGTAAAATCTGCTTTAGCAAGGCACAGTCAGTAAAACCCCTTTACTGACGCTCAGCCCCAGGGAGTACCTAGTGGTGAAGGGTCCCAACATTTGACCTACGGTTTACACTTATGATATCCAATCAATGGAGATTGTATGGATTATCGTCTCATTCAATTTATTTAGTTAAATTGTCGAACATACCTTTCTCAGTTCTTCCAATTAAATGAGACAACTTAAACTTTGCATATTAACCGGGATGAAGCAACCTCTCAGGTAATTCAAGTTTAATACCCAGATAGCCTACCCAGGTAGGACTAATCATTGGCATTGATTAATTCAATTTGCTTTGGCAAATTCATTCACGTCCAACTTCCACAGTACTGTACAGTACTGATGGTTCATTAACGTCTATAAATAGATTAAAATCGTCTTTGCAGTTTTCCACGTTCCCAAATTTTGGAAAATTAGGAAAAACATTTTTTCCTTTCAAATGTTCTAATAATGTGCAGGCTATCAGAGGGGGTGGTCCCCACTCGCCCGCTAATTAGTGAACCTCCACCCGTAAATGGATTGATCTCTGTCCTCAGCAGCGATAACAACCCTAATTATGCCATTAGTGGAAAAGCAGACAACAATGTTTTCCAAAATCAACCATCGGGCGCAGGCCTCGTAAAGGTTCTCTCCAGTCTAGCTCTGATGTCTTGCCATCCGAGATTGCCATCTGTCCAATACCGCAGTGCACAGCTGAAGCACGAGCAGGTAACGGTAGACATAAAGGGACAGGTGGAGAGAACCGGGAAACCAATGACAAATGCAGAAAAGGGAAAAATTCTGCTAGCTATGGAACTGCGTTCGAAAACTGAACAATTAAATGTAATTGCAAAAACGTATGACGATGAACAAGCACAAGCTCTTCAACAAAATCGTTGTCTACAGGAACAACTCGATTTAGCCAAAACTAAATACGATGATGTCCATGCCAAACTAGATAAATCTGAAGAGTTATCTACAAACAGGAGCGCTCAACTTGACAACATGCATGCTGTTTTGTTGAATGTTACTCAAAATAACACGGTGCTCCTCAAAGCGCTGCAGACCAAAGACGATCAGTTAATGAACACAATGGAAAAAGTTGGATGATAAATCAGCAGAACTTATTGAAGTCGCTGACCAAATGAATGATGAGAGAACTCAGGTGATGAGGTTGGAAATATTGATTTCTAAGCAAGCAGAGGAAATCTCATCACTGAATCTCTCGCTCCGTACTCAAGACCTCTATCTGCAAACCATGACAGATAAGTTTGAGACCGAAAGGAGCAGGTGTGACACTCACGTGTCCAAAATCAGTACTCTAAGCGCTCAAGTGGACTCTGCAATGCAGCAGAATTCCACCCTTAGGTACCATCTGGAGGAAATCCAGAATGGTCACGCTCTACAGCGCGACTACCCATCCAAGCAACCGGAACCCTGTACTCACAGGAGTGAAGACAATAGGTTTCAGACCTTGCCTCCCTCATGTGTCCCTCAGTCTTCTCCTCTTGGCCCTTCGGCACTGAGTAATATGGCGCCTCTTGGCCAACAACAACAAGGCTTGGCTTCTTCTCTTGGCCTTTCGGCCCCAATCTCTCCACAGGATGAAGCCAACCCTCTCCGCCCGCTTGGCGCGGAATACCTTGACAAACTCGTCAAGAATTTCCCCACCTTTGACCCCGTTCCAGGTCAGCCAAACGATACTGAGACGTTCCTAGCTGACATAGAGGACGCGTTGGGTGGCTACCCGAATGCTACGGGTTCTGACAGGGTTTACCTGTTGAAGCGAACGTCGAATAGACACGTGACGAGGTTCATTCGTCTACAACAGCAACACGTGCTAAATGACTATGCTAAACTTGCCACAGCTTTGAAATTAGAATTCAGTGGTTCTGCGACTCGCAAACACGATAGCTCACTGGCTAACACTGTCAAACAAGCTCGGAACGAACACCCACAAGCTTACTATCATAGGCTTCGTTCAGCTTACTTTGGCCTACTCACTGAAACAGGAATGGAAGAGCTGTTACCATTCAAACAAATGTTTCTGTCAAACATGTATCCCACCTTCATTACCTACTTGGGCCCTGCAGCCCACGTTGGCTTGCCTATCTTACAACTCAGAGAGCTTGCAAGCACAGCTTTTGAGGCATCAAAAGTTCACAACGCTAAGAGCCCTGACCACTCAGTTTTGAAGTTTAACCAGGAGCACTCACTCCAGTTAGAGGGTGCATTATCAGGTATTGGAGCGTCGAGAGATGACGCACAACAACAGTTTCTACCACGAAACCATGATTCCAATAACCTCCGCGGTCGAAATAACTGTAAAGTATGTAGCCATCAACATGACTACCGCTACAATCGACCCGTTCGCTACGTTCCTGCACCCAACCCACAAAAAGTGTCAGAGCACAAGGGTAACAAAGGGTTGATGGACGATCAAAACGTAGACCAATGTTCTCCAGAAGTCCCACTACGGGAAGAACTTAAGCTAGAACAATTTGATAAAAGGGTAAAAGATAAGTCACAAGGACTAGACGGGGAATTACCGGACACCAGGTCCGCAGGAATTAACACCCATAGCAAGGACGTTAAAGTTCAAATTTCTCCCGCTCTCATTCAAGACCCTATCCAGGGCCCGCTTGATCAAGAAACAAGCCCCCGGGCTCTGTCTATAGACTCTGATACAAAAGTTGCGAAGAAAAATGTCAAATTCTTCGTTAAAGCCAAGCCCACTCAAAATCGGAAAAGTCAATCTGCTTCCATCTTGAACAGACATGGCACATCACGTCGTTGCGAACGACCACTCCACTTTGTGGGGAATATGTCCACTAACCACGAATTTAACTTCTTTGGGCAAGGAGGCAGTATTTTCACATCCGGATGAAAAACGTACCCGATTTAATCTGGTTACGACTCCTGCCCAGTAACTAGAATATGCATATAATTATTGGCTTTGGATAGAAAACACCCTAAAGTTTCTAAAACTGTTTTAATGGTGTCTGTGAGTATAACAGAACTCCTATGGCAAGCAAAAACCTGAGAAGGTTTCATGCAGGAAGTGGCCTGTCTGACAAGGTGTTGTTGTTCTTGCTTCTGTGTATTGAAGAGTCAGGATCTTAGCTGTAACGTGACATTTCCTAGGGCTCCAATAGGCTCTCAGAGCCCGGGAAAAACCTGAACGATGACGAGGCAGCCTCAGGCTGAAACACATTACCGCCTTTTCCAAGTGGCCCATCAGAGGACAATGGAATTAGGCGCGTGCCCGAATCGACCCCGTGCAGTATTTTCCTTCGGCTGTTTAGCTAATTGCAGATTCCCGGTCGGAATATTATCGCTTTTTTACGAGAATAATGGCATAAAAATTGATTTAAAATTGATTTTAACAGCGGTTGACATGCTTCGAAGTACGGTAATGGAATATTTAGAAATTTTTGGTCACGAAATGCGCCATGCGTGCGACCGTTATTTACCATTTCGGATAGTGTCTAGAACTCACGAACAAAACGACGCTGTTTGGATATAACGATGGATTATTTGGGACCAAACCAACATTTGTTATTGAAGTAGAAGTCCTGGGAGTGCATTCTGACGAAGAACAGGAAAGGTAAGACCATTTTTGTTATAGTAAATGGGATTTTGGTGAAGACTAAACTTGCCGGGTGTCTAAATAGCTAGCCCTGTGATGCCGGGCTATCTAGTCAGAATATTGCAAAATGTGCTTCATCCGAAAAGCTATTTTAAAATCGGACATATCGAGTGCATAGAGGAGTAATGTATCTATAATTCTTAAAATAATTGTAATGCTTTTTGTGAACGTTTATCGTGAGTAATTTAGTAAATTGGAAGTATGCTTTTTCTGAACGTCACATGCTAATGTAAAAAGCTGGTTTTTGATATAAATATGAACTTGATTGAACAAAAAATGCATGTTTTGTATAACATAATGTCCTAGGTGTGTCATCTGATGAAGATCATCAAAGGTTAGTGCTGCATTTAGCTGTCTTCTGGGTTTTTGTGACATTATATGCTAGCTTGAAAAATGGGTGTCTGATTATTTCTGGCTGTGTACTCTGCTGACATAATCTAATGTTTTGCTTTCGTTGTAAAGCCTTTTTGAAATCGGACAGTGTGGTTAGATTAACGAGAGTCTTGTCTTTAAATAGCTGTAAAATAGTCATATGTTTGAGAAATTGAAGTAATAGCATTTCAAAGGTTTTGAAAATCGCGCCACAGGATTCAACTGGCTGTTACGTAGGTGGGACGAATTCGTCCCGCCGGTCCCATAGAGGCTAAACGGCCATACCTGGAAACAGTCCTGGAGGACTGCTTAGCTTGTCATGCGCTAATTGATTCGGGTGCGACCATATCACTCATCTCTCAAACATTGTTTGATGATCTCAAAAGGGCTTTGAAGCCAACTAAACATTGGTTAAAAGTGGAACGATGCGACACTAAACTTCGAGGGGTCACTCAGACTACCTCGCCTCTCACATTGAGAGTCATGCTGAAACTACACTTCCTGGACGTATCGCTCGTTCACCCTGTGTATGTTACCAGCCTCGAAACTGTAACCCTGCTACTTGGAGCAGACTTGATGGATCGGTTACTCCCATTGATGGATTGGAAAACCAACCAGGTATGGTCACAGGCCACAGTGCCTTCTCCACTGACCACACCGTCTCCCCCTAACGCTAGCTGCAACGCAGTCATTCACAAGGGGTATCTGTCGAAAGCACCCCTTGGGAAAAAGACGTTTAGAAACCTCTTGGTACAAAATCCGATCCACGGAGATAGTACGATATCTCGACACATTCCATCAGCCAACCTGATTGAACATTCTTTTCATGATTTCGAGCCAGCTGTCTCTGTGAATGAGCAACTTCCCTCCTCCTTGCATTCATGCAATACGGTAGTTGAGATGAACTTTTCAATGTGAAATTTATTGTCAATCAGTGTTGCTTCCTAAGTGGACAGTTTGATTTCACAGAAGTGTGATTGACTTGGAGTTACATTGTGTTGTTTAAGTGTTCCCTTTATTTTTTTGAGCAGTGTAGTACGCACAAAACACCAGTCTCAACGTCAACAGTGAAGAGGCGACTCCGGGATGCTGGCCTTCTAGGCAAAGTTCCTCTGTCCAGTGTTTGTGTTCTTTTGCCCATCTTAATATATATACATTTTTTTGGCCAGGCTGAGATATAGCTTTTTCTTTGCAACTCTGCCTAGAAGGCCAGCATCCCGGAGTCAACTCCTCACTGTTGATGTTGAGACTGGTGTTTTGTGGGTACTATTTAATGAAGCTGCCAGTTGAGGACTTGTGAGGCATCTGTTTCTCTAACTAGACTCTCTAATGTACTTGTCCTCTTGCTCAGTTGTGCACTGGGGCCTCCCACTCCTCTTTCTATTCTGGTTAGAGCCAGTTTGCGCTGTTCTGTGAAGGGAGTAGTACACAGCATTGTACGAGATCTTCAGTTTCTTGGCAATTTCTCGCATGGAATAGCCTTAATTTCTCAGAACAAGAATAGCCTGACGAGTTTCAGAACAAAGTTCTTTGTTTCTGGCCATTTTGAGCCTGTAATCGAACCCACAAATGCTGATGCTCCAGATACTCAACTCGTCTAAAGAAGGCCAGTTTTATTGCTTCTTTAACTTCTTATGGCTTGAATCCCGTTAGTGGGATCGATATGACGACAGCCAGTGAAAGTGCACGGCGGCAAATTCAAAACAACAAAAATCTCATAATTATAATTTCTCAAACATACAAGTATTATACACCATTTTAAAGATAAGATTCTCCTTTAATCCAACCACAGTGTCCGATTTCAAAAAGGCTTTACGGCGAAAGCAAAACATTAGATTATGTTAGGACAGCACCTAAACAAGAAAAACCACACATCCATTTTCCAATTAAGGAGAGGCGTCACAAAAACCAGAAATACAGCTAAAATGAATTACTAACCTTTGATGATCTTCATCAGATGACACTCCCAGGACTCAATGTTACAATATACATGTATGTTTTGTTCGATAAAGTTCATATTTATATCCATAAACCCCATTTTACATTGGCGCGTGATGTTCAGAAAATGTATTCCCACCAAAACCTCCGGTGAATGAGCACATCAATTTACAAAAATACTCATCATAAACGTTGATAAAATTTACAACAGTTATTGAAAGAATTATAGATATACTACTCCTTAATGCAACCGCTGTGTCAGATTTTAAAGTAGCTTTTCGGCGAAAGCACATTTTTCAATATTCTGAGTACAGAGCTCAGCCATCAAAGCAAGCTATACAGTTACCCGCCAAGTTCTGGAGTCAACTAAACTCAGAATTAGTATTATAAATCTTCCCTTACCTTTGCTGATCTTCGTCGGAATGCACTCCCAGTACTCCTACAAGAAATGTTCTTTTTGTTCGAAATACTCCATATTTATGTCCAAATACCTCCGTTTTGTTCGCGCATTCAGATCACTATCCAAAGGCATAACGCGTGAGCGTAAAACAACAGACAAAAAGTCAAATAGTTCCATTTCCGTTCGTAGAAACATGTCAAACAATGTTTACAATCAATCCTTAGGGTCTTTTTAACATAAAACGTCGATAATATTCCAACCGGACAATAGCGTATTCATTACAGAAGAAAAAGAAGGAGCGGCGCGCGAAATGTGCCTGCGCAGTAAACAACTCACTGGTCCCAGGCAGTCCTCTGATTGACTGAGCTCCTATTCTCTGCCCAGTAACAGTAGACGGATGAAACAAGTTTCTAAAGGCTGTTGACAGCCAATGGAAGCCTTAGGAAGTGCAAAATGACCCCACAGACACTGTAGTTTGAACAGGGATTAGATAGAAAAACTACAAGTCACTTCCTGGTTGGATTTTTTCTCAGGTTTTTGCCTGCCATATGAGTTCTGTTATACTCATAGACATCATTCAAACAGTTTTAGAAACTTCAGATGTTTTCTATCCAAATCTACTAATAATCTGCATATCTTAGTTTCTGGGAGTGAGTAGCAGGCAGTTTACTCTGGGCACGTCAGTCATCCAAGCGACTCAATACTGTCACCATCCATAAGAAGAACAACAGTTTTCAGCTGTGCTAACATAATTGGTTTTCTAATGATCAATTAACCTTTTAAAATTATAAACTTGGATTAGCTAACACAACGTGCCATTGGAACACAGGAGTGATGGTTGCTGATAATGGGTCTCTGTACGCCTACATGTACAGTATGTAGATATTCCATTTTAAAAAATGTGTCGTTTCCAGCTACAATAGTCATTTACAACATTAACAATGTCTACACTGTATTTCTGATCAATTTGTTATTTTAATGGACAAATAATTATCTTCTTTCAAAAACAATCTAAGTGATCCCAAACTTTTGAACGGTAGTGTACATGTATTTATTACCAAGCATTAGATCCCCACATTGTAGCCTGTACATTGAATACATTCACTGTTCATGTACTTTACCTTGGCAAATAAAGATGCTGTTCAGGTATGAATGTCTGTGAGAGATTCTTTTTCAGTCATATCCAATACCAGGAGTGTCAAACTCCAGTCTTTGAATGATGCTGTGTCTGCATGTATGTATTACAATTATACACTTCACTGTTTACTGGTCCTGGGACATCAATGGTTACAAATTGTAACTTTGCGGTAACTTTGCGGTAGACTAGAAACATGATTTAACTAGTTAAAGGCTGATTTATAATTCATATATACAGAAACAGAATTAACAAACAGTACACTACAATTCCTATGCATCATGTAAATACTCTAAAACTGTTTCATCTCAATATCTAATTTCCTTCATCTGCACTGATCTGAGGACACTGTGTAGGTGTATGTCACGCCCTGGCCATAGAGTTTTTTTTATTCTCTATTTTGGGTAGGCCAGGGTATGACTAGGGTGGGCATTCTATGTTCCCTTTTCTATGTTCTTTAATTTCTATGTTTTGGCCAGGTATGGTTCTCAATCAGGGACAGCTGTCTATCGTTGTCTCTGATTGGGAACCATACTTAGGTAGCCCTTTTCCCTCCTTGTGTTGTGGGAAGTTGACTTTGTTTATGGCACATAGCCTTTAGCTTCACGGTTTGTTGGGTAGTGTTTATTGTTTTGTTCGGCGTCTTTTCTAATAAAAAGAATATGTACGCTCACCACGCTGCACCTTGGTCCTCTCATCTCAACCGACGTGACAGTGTAGTATTTCATGAAATGAAAGACTTAATTTCAACCAGTAGAGAATGTGAAACGTTTAATTGAAAGAAGTTCATTATTCAACTGTTATAAATACATAATACAAGCACTAGAAATATTATAATTTTAATATTATAAATACAAGTTCAATCTGTGCTTCAATGCACATCTGGTCTGCATTATAAAAACAGAGGAAGAAAGAGGAGGTTGGGAGAGAAGTGTGAGAAAGAGTATAAAAGACAAATGGAAAGACGTAAGAACAGAGGAGCAGTGAAGACAGCATGTGATTAATGAATTACAGTGCTACTAAACGTAATATTCTCTCACGTCATCACAATTACATAGTGTCTTTAGCGGTGTCTCCTAACCAGCAATGGGCAGCTAGTTGGCCCGAAGGTCATCTTAAGAATGTGTGAGGTGGCCTCTCTCACATCACAACATACTTGCAGACGAGTGGAGAGAGCAATAGCATGATTAATCGTTATTTTTTAATTCTAAAACTGACCTTGGATCATTAACTCTGGGACTACTACATCTCTATGTGCATTTCAATGTAAAGCATTTCTTTAATAATACTTCCTGTTGACCCGACCAAGTGACTTCTGATCATGCTGTGCCCTCTATGTAGCCAGTTCAGATGCGGGAGGGGTTCATAACACAGCTGATATAACCTAGAGGAATTAGGGAGAAGGGGGAGAGGGATGAAGTAAAGGAGAGAGCTTTATTAAATAAGGTAGTTAAAGAGATAGTGTTCAACAGGAATCTGTGTGTGTGGCCTCACCTGTTGTCCACAATAAGTGGGTGCAGAGTCCTTTATACTGAAAAACATGCACAGACCATGAGGACAAACAATATAGCGTAGTTATATACAGTTGAAGTCGGAAGTTTACATACACCTTGAGCAAATACATTTAAACTCAGGTTTTCACAATTCCTGACATTTAATCCTTGTAAAAATTCCCTGTTTTAGGTAAGTTAGGATCACCACTTTATTTGAAGAATGTGATTTATTTCAGCTTTTATTTCTTTCATCACATTCCCCGTGGGCAAAATACACTCAATTAGTATTTGGTAGCATTGCCTTTAAATTGTTGAACTTGGGTCAAACGTTTTGGGTAGCCTTCCACAAGCTTCCCACAATAAGTTGGGTGAATTTTGGCCCACTCCTCCTGACAGAGCTGGTGTAACTGAGTCAGGTTTCTAGGCCTCCTTGCTCGCACATGCTTTTTCAGTTCTGCACACAGATTTTCTATGGGATTGAAGTCAGGGCTTTGTGATGGCCACTCCAATACCTTGACTTTGTTGTCCTTAAGCCATTTTGCCACAACTTTAGAAGTATGCTTGGGGTCATTGTCCATTTGGAAGACCCATTTGCGACCAAGCTTTAACTTCCTGACTGATTTCTTGAGATGTTGCTTCAATATATCCACGTAATTTTCCTTCCTCATCATGCCATCTATTTTGTGAAGTGCACCAGTCCCTCCTGCAGCAATGCACCCCCACAACATGATGCTGCCACCCCCGTGCTTCACGGTTGGGATGGTGTTCTTCGGCTTGCAAGCCTCCCCCTTTTTCCTCAAAACATAATGATGGTCATTATGGCCAAACAGTTCTATTTTTGTTTCATTCAGACCAGAGGACATTTCTCCAAAAAGTACAATCTTTGTTCCCGTGTGCAGTTGCAAACCGTAGTCTGGATTACCTGTTTCCTCCAGCATCTTCACAATGTCCTTTGCTGTTGTTCTGGGATTGATTTGCACTTTTCGCACCAAAGTACGTTCATCTCTAGGAGACAGAACGCGTCTCCTTCCTGAGCGGTATGACGGCTGCGTGGTCCCATGGTGTTTATACTTGCATACTATTGTTTGTACAGATGAACATGGTACCTTCAGGTGTTTGGAAATTGCTCCCAAGGGTGAACCAGACTTGTGAAGGTCTACAATTTATTTTCTGAGGTCTTGGCTGATTTCTTTTGATTTTCCCATGATGTCAAGCAAAGAGGCACTGAGTTTGAAAGTAGGCCTTGAAATACATCCACAGTTACACCTCCAATTGACTCAAATGATGTCACTTTGCCCATCAGAAGCTTCTAAAGCCATGACATCATTTTCTGGAATTTTCAAAGCTGTTTAAAGGCACAGTCAACTTAGTGTATGTAAACTTCTGACCCACTGGAATTGTGATACAGTGAATTATAAGTGAAATAATCTGTCTGTAAACAATTGTTGGAAAAATTACTTGTGTCATGCACACAGTAGATGTCCTAACCGACTTGCCAAAACTACAGTTTGTTAACAAGAAATTTGTGCTGTGGTTGAAAAACCGGTTTAATGACTCCAACCTAAGTGCATGTAAACTTCCGACTTCAACTGTAAATAATGAAGTGTCTTACTATTCTCCATGGTTGGTCCTCTTGCTTATTCTTTGAAGGAGCCACAGTTATACACCTGAGCCTGCTTACTGCACAACACAATCCATCAATCAGATTGATACACAAGTGTGTAGGTGTGGGTTATAGGGTGTCTAATTATTATATATTTTTTTAAATCAATAAATATGGTTGACTTTTAAAAGAGCCAGTTTTGTTTTTGCACAGACATCACACCCTTACCTAAACAGCACCCACACCTGAGAAGTAGAAATTAAGAGAATCTGGGAATTGAATAACTACAGTTGATATAGCTAAGTAAATGGAAGAATACTGTTATTGCAATGTGGATGGCTCATAAAAGAGCCTTTGGTTGTGCATAGTGTAGACTATGGTGTTGCCAGGGAACAGCACCCTCTTCGAAGAAGTAGGAGGTGAAGATCTCCAGCACACAGATTGCCTCCTGTGCTGCGTTGTTGGCCCCCATCCTTGAAAGATCCTGCAGAGCAGCAGACCTCTCTTCTGGCACATGGTGGCAAGCTTCAGATTCCCTCCTGGTCCTTGTGTCCATGCTCATGAAGTTATGCAGGACACAGGTAGCCTTCACATGCCTGAATTCCCCCAGGAGGCAGTCCCAGATGGCCTTGGTCACCCAACCTCGCAGCGCCCTACACGGTAACTGTAGGCGATCGTTTTGAAGGAATATCCAGTTGCAAGGTATCTGTAGGAATATCGAAGACAATGTCATTATTAGCTAATAATGTCATTATTATACTTTTACATCACCAGGTCATTGTGGATTACTAAAGTATAATATCTCTTATAACAAATTATGATAACATTGGCGAGATAGATGCTTGTTTATTTGACAATAGTAGGATCATATCAAGGATAGCATCACAAATGAATACATAAATACTACTTGAAGCTTGCTGATGAGTTGATCATTTGAATCAGCTGTGTAGCACTAAGGCAAAAATAAAAATGTGCACCCCAGGAGTCCCCAGGACCAGGACCAGGACTGAGAACCACTGCTCTTCATCTGCAGACAGGCTTTCACAGCTCTCTGTATCTGAGGCCAGAAAACATCAAGAAACAGACTTCCTTATACTCAAACTAGACAGTACTGAGTATTATGTTACTATTATCTCCGTCCTCACTTCTAGGGACTGGAACGACACAAAAGTACCTGCCCTATCCAGAATAGCCTACTCTCTCACTTTGACAGTTGGGGCTGCTATCCTTTCGCCGTCCTCCATGGCTGTTAGCTAGCTACCTACAAATGCATTTGCAGTTTATTTTTTACAATAATAAATACCTCAAGATAGCTAGCTAATATGAAGTTAGGTAGCTGATGATATTTAATTCACTTAGTTAGCTAGCTAAACAGTATGTAATGTTAGCTAGATAGCTATAGTGCATTCAGAAAGCATTAAGACCCCTTGGCTTTTTTCACATTTTGATACGTTACAGCCTTATTTTAAAATTGATTAAATTATCTACAAACAATACCCCATAATGACAAGAAAAACAGGCTTTTAAAAAACAGAAATACTTTATTTACATAAGTATTCAGACCCTTTGCTATGAGACTCGAAATTGAGCTCAGGTGCATCCTGTTTCCATTGATCATCCTTGAGATGTTTCTACAACTTGATTGGAGTCCACCTGTGGTAAATTCAATTGATTGAACATGATTTGGAAAGGCACACACCTGTCTATATAAGGTCCCACAGTTGACAGTGCATGTCAGAGAAAAAAATAAGCCATGAGGTAGAAGGAATTGTCCGTCGAGCTCCGAGACACGATTGTGCAGAGGCACAGATCTGGGGAAGGGTACCAAAACAAATTCTGCATTATTGAAGGTCCCCAAGAGCTCAGTGGCCTCCACCATTCTTAAATGGAAGAAGTTTGGAACCACAAAGACTCTTCCTAAAGCTGTCCGCCCGGCCAAACTGAGCAATCGGGGGAGAAGGGAGGTGACCAAGAACCAGATAATCACTCTGACAGAGATTCAGAGTTCCTCTGTGGAGATGGGAGAATCTTCCAGAAGGACAACCATCTCTGCAGCACTCCACCAATCAGGCTTTTATGGTATAGTGGCCAGACGGAAGCCACTCCTCAGTAAAAGGCACATGATGGCCCACTTGGAGTTTACCAAAAGGCACCTAAGCACTCTCAGACCACGAGAAACAAGATTCTCTGGTCTGATGAAAATTGAACTCTGGATGAAATGTCATACCCAGGAAGACTCGAGGCTGAAATCACTGCCAACAAAGTACTGAGTAAAGGGTCTGAATGCTTATGTAAATGTGATATTTCCATTTTTTTCCTAAACCAGTTTTTGCTTTGACATGGGTTACTATGTGTGGATTGGTGAGGATTTTCTAAAATCAATTTCAGACTAAGGCTGTAACATAACAAAATTTGGAAAAAAGGGTCTGAATACTTTCTGAATGCACGGTTAGCAGCTCATTTGAATTAGCCTGCACTGTAGCTATTTTGCTAATAATACATATTTTTTAAACATTTTTTTAATGTATTTACTTACTTGAATAGTTTCTCCCTATAACAACACAGGGCAAGACCCAGATGCAGACACAGGAGGCAGATGGGTCGAGTCTCTGATATTTATTTAACAACAAGGGGCAGGCAAGAGGCAGGTCGAGGACAGTCATAAGTTCATAAACCCGGTCAGAGTTCCAAACGGTACAGGGCAGCAAGCAGGCTCGAGGCCAGGGCAGGCTGAATGGTCAGGCAGGCGGGCTTAGTGTCAGGGCAGGCAAGAGGTCAGAACCAGGAGGACTGGAAAACATATCTACATAGGCGTACAGAGGCCCATTATCAGCAACCATCACTCTGGTACAACGCTGCAAATAAATGCTCTAAATGACAATATTTTTATTTGGAATTTGGGAGAAATGTTGTCAGTAGTTTATAGAATAAAACAAATATTTTCATTTTACCCAAACACATACCTATAAATAGTAAAACCAGAGAAACTGATCATTTTGCAGTGGTCTCTTAATTTTTTTCCAGAGCCATATATACAGTCGTGGCCAAAAGTTTTGGGAATGACACAAATATTAATTTTCACAAAGTCTGCTGCCTCAGTTTGTATGATGGCAATTTACATATACTCCAGAATGTTATGAAGAGTGATCAGATGAATTGCAATTAATTGCAAAGTCCCTCTTTGCCATGCAAATTAACTGAATCCCCCAAAAACATTTCCACTGCATTTCAGCCCAGCCACAAAAGGACCAGGACATCATGTCAGTAATTCTCTCGTTAACACAGGTGTGAGTGTTGACGAGGACAAGGCTGGAGATCACTCTGTCATGCTGATTGAGTTCGAATAACAGACTGGAAGCTTCAAAAGGAGGGTGATGGAATCATTGTTCTTCCTATGTCAACCATGGTTACCTGCAAGGAAACACATGCCATCATCATTGCTTTGCACAAAAAGGGCTTCACAGGCAAGGATATTGCTTGTGTAAGATTGCACCTAAATCAACCATTTATCGGATCATCAAGAACTTCAAGGAGAGCGGTTCAATTGTTGTGAAGAAGGCTTCAGGGCGCCCAAGAAATTCCAGCAAGCGCCAGGACCGTCTCCTAAAGTTGATTCAGCTGCGGGATTGGAGCACCACCAGTACAGAGCTTGCTCAGGAATGGCAACAGGCAGGTGTGAGTGCATCTGCACGCACAGTGAGGCGAAGACTTTGGAGGATGGCCTGGTGTCAAGAAGGGCAGCAAAGAAGCCACTTCTCTCCAGGAAAAACATCAGGGACAGACTGATATTCTGCAAAAGGTAAAGGTGTTGGACTGCTGAGGACTGGGGTAAAGTCATTTTCTGAATCCCCTTTCCGATTGTTTGGGGCATCCGGAAAAAAGCTTGTCCGGGGAAGACAAGGTGAGCGCTACAATCAGTCCCGTGTCATGCCAACAGTAAAGCATCCTGAGACCAATCATGTGTGGGGTTGCTTCTCAGCCAAGGGAGTGGGCTCACTCACAATTCTGCCTAAGAACACAGCCATGAATAAAGAATGGTACCAACACATCCTCCGAGAGCAACTTTTCCCAACCATCCAGGAACAGTTTGGTGACGAACAATGCCTTTTCCAGCATGATGGAGCACCTTGCCATAAGGCAAAAGTGATAACTAAGTGGCTCGGGGAACAAAACATCGATATTTTGGGTCAATGGCCAGGAAACTCCCCAGACCTTAATCCCATTGAGAACTTATGGTCAATCCTCAAGAGGTGGATGGACAAACAAAAACCCACAAATTCTGACAAACTCCAAGCATTGATTATGCAAGAATGGGCTGCCATCAGTCAGGATGTGGCCCAGAAGTTAATTGACAGCATGCCAGGGCGGATTGCAGAGGTCTTGAAAAAGAAGGGTCAACACTGCAAATATTGACTCTTTGCATCAACTTCATGTAATTGTCAATAAAAGCCTTTGACACTTATGAAATGCTTGTAATTATACTTCAGTATTCCATAGTAACATCTGACAAAAATATGTAAAGACACTGAAGCAGCAAACTTTGTGGAAATTAATATTTGTGTCATTCTCAAAACTTTTGGCCACGACTGTATATATATATATATATATATATATATATATATATATATATATATATATATATATATATATATATATACACATATATATATATATATATATATATATATATATATATATATATATATATATATAAATGATATATAACCAGCCGTATATACACTGCTCAAAAAAATAAAGGGAACACTTAAACAACACAATGTAACTCCAAGTCAAATCACACTTCTGTGAAATCAAACTGTCCACTTAGGAAGCAACACTGATTGACAATAAATTTCACATGCTGTTGTGCAAATGGAATAAACAACAGGTGGAAATTATAGGCATTAGCAAGACACCCCCAATAAAGGAGTGGTTCTGCAGGTGGTGACCACAGACCACTTCTCAGTTCCTATGCTTCCTGGCTGATGTTTTGGTCACTTTTGAATGCTGGCGGTGCTTTCACTCTAGTGGTAGCATGAGACGGAGTCTACAACCCACACAAGTGGCTCAGGTAGTGCAGCTCATCCAGGATGGCACATCAATGCGAGCTGTGGCAAGAAGGTTTGCTGTGTCTGTCAGCGTAGTGTCCAGAGCATGCAGGCGCTACCAGGAGACAGGCCAGTACATCAAGAGACGTGGAGGAGGCCGTAGGAGGGCAACAACCCAGCAGCAGGACAGCTTCCTCCGCCTTTGTGCAAGGAGGAGCAGAAGAAGCACTGCCAGAGCCCTGCAAAATGACCTCCAGCAGGCCACAAATGTGCATGTGTCTGCTCAAACGGTCAGAAACAGACTCCATGAGGGTGGTATGAGGGCCCGACGTCCACAGGTGGGGGTTGTGCTTACAGCCCAACACCGTGCAGGACGTTTGGCATTTGCCAGAGAACACCAAGATTGGCAAATTCGCCACTGGCGCCCTGTGCTCTTCACAGATGAAAGCAGGTTCACACTGAGCACGTGACAGACGTGACAGAGTCTGGACGCCGTGGAGAACGTTCTGCTGCCTGCAACATCCTCCAGCATGACCGGTTTGGCGGTGGGTCAGTCATGGTGTGGGGTGGCATTTCTTTGGGGGGCCGCACAGCCCTCCATGTGCTCGCCAGAGGTAGCCTGACTGCCATTAGGTACCGAGATGAGATCCTCAGACCCCTTGTGAGACCATATGCTGGTGCGGTTGGCCCTGGGTTCCTCCTAATGCAAGACAATGCTAGACCTCATGTGGCTGGAGTGTGTCAGCAGTTCCTGCAAGAGGAAGGCATTGATGCTATGGACTGGCCCGCCCGTTCCCCAGACCTGAATCCAATTGAGCACATCTGGGACATCATGTCTCGCTCCATCCACCAACGCCACATTGCACCACAGACTGTCCAGGAGTTGGCGGATGCTTTAGTCCAGGTCTGGGAGGAGATCCCTCAGGAGACCATCCGCCACCTCATCAGGAGCATGCCCAGGCATTGTAGGGAGGTCATACAGGCACGTGGAGGCCACACACACTACTGAGCCTCATTTTGACTTGTTTTATGGACATTACATCAAAGTTAGATCAGCCTGTAGTGTGGTTTT
Source organism: Salmo salar (assembly GCF_965601325.2). NCBI lineage: Eukaryota > Metazoa > Chordata > Actinopteri > Salmoniformes > Salmonidae > Salmo > Salmo salar. The sequence goes on from NC_138311.1 coordinate 32,213,794, forward strand.
CCACTTTAATTTTGAGTGTGACTCCAAATCCAGACCTCCATAGGTTGATAAATTGGATTTCCATTGATTATTTTTGTGTGATTTTGTTGTCAGCACATTCAACTATATAAAGAAAAAATTATTTAATAATATTATTTAATTCATTCAGATCTAGGATGTGTTGTTTAAGTGTTCCCTTTATTTTTTTGAGCAGTATATCTAACCAGTCAACATTTTGGACACACCTACTCATTTATTTTTACTATTTTCTACATTGTAGAATAAGAGTGAAGACATCAAAACTGTGAAATAACACGTATGGAAATGTGTAGTAACCCAAAAAGTGTTAAACACATGAAAATATATGTAATAATTGAGATTCTTCAAAGTAGCCACTCTTTGCCTTTATGACAGCTTTGCACTCTCTTGGCATTCTCTCAACCAGCTTCATGAGGTAGTCACCTGGAATGCATGTCAATTAACAAGTGTGCCTTGTTAAAAGTTAATTTGTGGAATTTCTTTCCTTCTTAATGCGTTTGAGCCAATCAGTTGTGTTGTGACACGGTAGGGTTTGTATACAGAAGATAGTCCTATTTAGTAAAAGACCAAGTCCATATTATGGCAAGAACCGCTCAAATAAGCAAAGAGAAACGACAGTCCCTCATTACTTTAATACGTGAAGGTTAGTCAATACGGAAAATTGCAAGAACTTGTGCAGTCGCAAAAACCATCAAGTGCAATGATGAAACGGGATCTCATGAAAGGAAGACCCAGAGTTACCTCTGCTGCAGAGGATAAGTTCATTAGAGTTACCAGCCTCAGAAATTGCAGCCCAACATGTTCAAGTAACAGATACATCTCAATATCAACTGTTCAGAGGAAACTGGGTGAATCAGGCCATCATCAAATCAAATCAAATCTTATTGGTCACATACACATATTCATGGTCTAATTGTTGCAAAGAAACCATTACTAAAGGACACCAATAATAAGAAGAGACTTGCTTGGGCCAAGAAACACGAACAATGGACATTAGACCGGTGGAAATCTGTCCTTTAGTCTAATGAGTCCAAATTTTTGATTTTTTATGTTTTTTTGTGAGACGCAGAGTAGGTGAACCAATGATCTCTGCATGTATGGTTCCCACCGTGAAGCATGGAGGAGGAGGTGGGATTGTGTTGGGGTGCTTTGCTGGAACTCTTAACCAGAATGGCTACCCCAGCATTCTGCAGTGACATGTCATCCCATCTGGTTTGCGCTTAGTGGGACTCTCATTTGTTTTTCAACAGGACAATGAACCATTATATTAATTTTGACACATGAAATAGTATTTTCATATTAATGCAAAATTCCTGTCCTTTTCCCAAGATTTCTCCAAAAAACAAGTGTATCGCTGTAAAATGTCAACGGAGCACTGAGCGTACCACAAGTTTTTTTATTTTCAAAACATTTTACATTTAATTAAGCTTGTGTCATGCTAATTTGGCTTTGAACACAACCGCCACAACATGTAAAATCCTCAAAGTTGCTGGCTCAGTTGGTAGAGCATGGTGTTTGCAATGTCAGGGTTGTGGGTTCAATTCCCACGGGGGACCAGTATGGGAAAAAAATGTATGAAATGTATGCATTCACTACTGTAAGTTGCTCTGGATAAGAGTATCTGCTAAATGACTAAAATGTAAAATGCATGTAATTGTCATGATGGGGGTAAACATACATTTTATGCTTTGTTTTCTTCAACAATACTATATAGTGAGGTATTATTTACTGCTGCATCAAGAAGACAAATACATTTAAAATGTTGCTATTAATACAGTATTTCAGGATATGTTTAGGTTTACTCTCCATGTAATGGGAAAAGCTTTCTTGGTTGGTGCAGGAATGTGTGGCATAGGGCCTCCCGAGTGGCGCAGTAGTCTAAGGCACTGTGCCACTAGAGATCCTGGTTTGAGTCCAGGCTCTGTTGCAACTGGCTGCACCCGGTAGACCCATGGGGCAGTGCACAATTGGCCCAGCGTTGTCTGGCTTAAGGGAGGGTTTGGCCAGAAGGGATGTCCTTGTCCCATTGCACTCTAGCAACTCCTGTGGTGGGCCGGGCACATACATGCTGACACTGTTGCCATGTGTACGGTGTTTCCTTGACACAATGGTGTGGATGGCTTCCAGGTTAAGCAGGAATTGTGTCAAGAAGCAGTGCGGCTTGGTTGGGTTGTGTTTCGGAGGACGCACGGCTCTCGACCTATGCCTCTTCTGAGTCCGTACAGGAGTTGCAGCGATGAGACAAGACTGTAAGATGAATGCTTCTATTTGCAGATGAATGCTTCTATTTGCAGAAGAATGCTTCTATCATTTGTAACTGTATTATATTGTAAATGTATCATACCTGTACTAAAAAGAAATACAATTTTGGGTGTACTGTTTGCTTCTCTCTGTAGCACCTGTTATGTACATAATCATAATATTAACTGTATTGATCTTGATCAGGTATGTTCGGTGGCAATTTTAGCATGTAAATCTTGTGGGATGCATGCCAGCAAATCCACTGCACAATACAACACTAAACAATATATTAATTGCACTATAATGGTGTAAAACGGTGCCCACAACCTGTTAGGGCCTACATAAAGCTGTGCCAACAGCAGAGTTCCAACAGCAGTCCCAACACCTTACCACTGCTACACCTGGCTGTAAGCGGAGCCTTGTCTGGCAGCGAAACAGTTCATTCAGCCTCATTTACTGCCTTTTAAAAAAACATAGCTAATACGGCTGACTTGCTTAAACAAATGTGGTTTCTACTGACAATTGAGATGTATAAACTATGGCGTAAGGGGATGACAAGCGAATAAGAGGCAATCCGTAATTTCGATTAAGACATTAATGAGCGAGCTAGGACAGATGTAGTCAATATAACTATTTGTTCAGCACTTTTGAAATGTACAGCAACAGAATTCAGAACATGGGTCTTTCTTACAGTGTTCTCCCTGTAGACCAAGTCAGAACAGTTGGCAAAATTAAGAGGAGAAAATAGACCAAATTATTAGGGTGAGGTACATGGGCTACTAACAGTTTACAACACAACATACACTTAATATTACTTTCTTAGCTACAGTAAACATAGCTCCCTGGTATATTACATAATTGTTGTGTTATCAAAGTCTGCCATTTTCTGGATTTATGGTGCTTTCTGGGAATTCGAAAAAACAAGGTTGAATCATGATGACGTCAGTGATCTTCAGGTCGTAGCTCTAGAAAGAGGCCCGAGTTCCGGATTTACAATTCCGAATTGGATGAAAGTTCAAAACGTATTTTCCCAGTTGTAGCTTGTTTTTCCCAAGTTCCCAGTTGTCTTGAACTCACTAAAGTCTGATTTTGCAGTTCCGAGTTAACAGTTGTTTTGAGCGCAGTACAAATCATGCTTCATTGGCACCGATAGAGATGGCAGCTTTGCTTCTAATCCTTAGAAAACTGTGCAGTATTTAGTATTTTTATGTATTATTTATGACATTGTTAGCCCAGAAAACCTTAAGTGTTATTACATACAACCGGGAAGAGCAATTGGATATCAGAGAGACATCAACTTACCATCACAACCAACACTACGACCAGGAATACGACTTTTCCGAAGCGGATCCTTTGTCGGCACCTGCCAGGGCATTGGAACTGTTTCCAGAGGCCGACCCAAAACAACGCCGCCGGAGGAGAGGGTGTTGAAGCGGTCTTCTAGTGAGGCTTTGATGCGCGCACACCACCCACCGGTCCCAAGTATATTACTCGCTAATGTCCAGTCCCTAGTGAACAATGTCAAAAAAATCTGGGCAAGGGTTGCTTTACAAAGAGATATCCAGGATTGTAACATACTCTGTTTCACAGAAACATGGCTAGCTGGGGACATGCTGTCGGAGTCCATACAGACAACAGGATATTCAGTGCATCGCGCCGACAGGATTCAACATCTCTCCGGTAAGAAGAAGGACGTGGGTGTATGTTTCATGATTAACGACTCATGGTGTAATTGTAACAACATACAGGAAGACAAGTCCTTTTGTTCACCTGACCTAGAATTCCTTACAATCAAATGCCGACCGCATTATCTACCAAGAGAATTCTCTTCCATTATAATCACAGCCGCGCATACACCCCCCCCCCCCCTCCCCCAAGCATACACCTCGACGGCCCTGAAAGAACTTCATTGGACTCTATGTAAACTGGAAACCACATATCCTGAGGCTGCATTTATTGTAGCTGGGGATTTTAACAAAGCTAATCTGAAAACAAGGCTCCCCAAATTTTATCAGCATATTCAATGTGCAACCAGCGCTGGCAGCATTCTGGATCATTGCTACTCTAACTTCCGCGACGCATACAAAGCCCTCCCTAGCCCTCCTTTCGGCAAATCTGACCACGACTCCTTTTTGTTGCTCCCAGCCTATAGACAGAAACTAAAACAGGAAGTGCCCGTGCTCAGGTCTGTTCAACGCTGGTTCGACCAATCTGATTCCACGCTTCAAGATTGCTTCGATCATGTGGACAGGGATATGTTTGGGATGTGTTCCCGGATAGCATCGGAAAACAACATTGATGTATATGCTGACTGGGTGAGCGAGTTTATTAGCAAGTGCATCGGTGATGTTGTACCCACGGTGACTATTAAAACCTTCCCCAACCAGAAACCGTGCATTGCTAACTAAAAAGCAGCATTCCCCAAGAGAGGATGGCTTTCACTTCAGCAGTAATAAATTCATGAACTTCTTTGAGGAAAAGATCATCATCATTAGAAAGCAAATTACGGACTCCTCTTTAAATCTGCCTATTCCTTCAAAGCTCAGTTGTCCTGAGTCTGCACAACTCTGCCAGGACCTAGAATCAAGTGAGACACTCAAGTGTTTTAGTACTATATCTCTTGACACAATGACGAAAATAATCATGGCCTCTAAACCTTGAAGCTGCATACTGGACCCTATTCCAACTAAACTACTGAAGAGCTGCATCCTGTGCTTGGCCCTCCTATGTTGAACATAATTAACGGCTCTCTATCCACCGGATGTGTACCAAACTCACTAAAAGTGGCAGTAATAAAGCCTCTCTTGAAAAAGCCAAACCTTGACCCAGAAAATATAAAAACTATTGGCCTATATCAAATCTCCCATTCCTCTCAAAACATTTTGAAAAAGCTGTTGCGCAGCAACTCACTGCCTTCCTGAAGACAAACAATGTATACGAAATGCTTCAGTCTGGTTTTAGACCCCATCATAGCACTGAGACTGCACTTGTGAAGGTGATAAATGACCTTTTAATGGCGTCAGACCGAGGTTCTGTCACACCCTGACCTGAGAGAGAGGGTTTGTTTCTCTATGTGGTTAGGTCAGGGTGTGGGATGGGCATTCTATGTTTTTCTTTGTGTTGGGCCGAGTATGGTTCCTAACCAGAGGCAGCTGTCGATCGTTGTCTCTGATTAGGAACCATACTTAGGCAGCCTGTTTTTCCTTTGGTTTTGTGGGTAGTTGCTTTCTGTTTAGTTGTAAGTACCTGACAGAACTGTCGGCTGTCATTTTTGATTCATTTGTAAAGTGTTCATTTTTGCATTAAACGACAAGATGAACATATTCCACGCTGCACCTTGGTCTACTCATTTTGACGCCTGTGACAGGTTCTGCATCTGTCCTCATGCTCCTAGACCTTAGTGCTGCTTAGGATACCATCGATCACCACATTCTTTTGGAGAGATTGGAAACCCAAATTGGTCTACATGGATAGGTTCTGGCCTGGTTTAGATCTTATCTGTCAGAAAGATGTGAATGGTTTGTCCTCTGACAAATCAACTGTAAATTTCGGTGTTCCTCAAGGTTCCGTTTTAGGACCACTATTGTTTTCACTATATATTTTACCTCTTGGGGATGTCATTCGAAAACATAATGTTAACTTTCACTGCTGTGCAGATGACACACAGCTGTACATTTCAATGAAACATGGTGAAGCCCCAAAATTGCCCTTGCTGGAAGCCTGTGTTTCAGACATAACGAAGTGGATGGCTGCAAACGTTCTACATTTAAATTCGGAGAAAACAGAGATGCTTGTTCTAGGTCCCAAGAAACAAAGAGATCTTCTGTTGAATCTGACAATTAATCTTGATGGTTGTACAGTCGTCTCAAATAAAACTGTGAAGGACCTCGGCGTTACTCTGGACCCTGATCTCTTTTTTGACGAACATATCAAGATTGTTTTAAGGACAGCTTTTTTCCATTTACGTAACATTGCAAAAATCTGACATTTTCTATCCAAAAATGATGCAGAAAAATGAATACATGCTTTTGTTACTTCTAGGTTAGACTACAGCAATGCTCTACTGTCCGGCTACCAGGATAAAGCACTAAATAAACTTCAGTTAGTGCTAAATACGGCTGCTAGAATCCTGACTAGAACCCAAAAATTTGATCATATTACTCCAGTGCTAGCCTCCCTACACTGGCTTCCTGTTAAGGCAAGGGCTGATTTCAAGGTTTTACTGCTAATCTACAAAGCATTACATGGGCTTGCTGCTACCTATCTTTCCGATTTGGTCCTGCCGTACATACCTACACGTACGCTACGGTCACAAGACGCAGGCCTCCTAATTGTACCTAGAATTTCTAAGCAAACAGTTGAAGGCAGAGCTTTCTGCTATAGAGCTCCATTTTTATGGAATGGTCTGCCTACCCATGTGAGAGACGCAGACTCGGTCTCAACCTTTAAGTCTTTATTGAAGACTCATCTCTTCAGTAGGTCCTATGATTGAGTGTAGTCTGGCCCAGGAATGTGAAAGTGAACGGAAAGACACTGGAGCAACGAACCACCCTTGCTGTCTCTGCCTGGGCGGTTCCCCTCTCTCCACTTGGATTCTCTGCCTCTAACCCTATTACAGGGGCTGAGTCACTGGCTTACTGGTGCTCATCCATGCCGTCCCTAGGAGGGGTGCATCACTTGAGTGGGTTGAGTCAGTCGTGGCGGAGATCTTTGTGGGCTATACCCAGCCTTGTCTCAGTATTGTAAGTTGGTGGTTGAAGATATCCCTCTATTGGTGTGGGGGCTGTGCTTTGGCAAAGTGGGTGGGGTTATATCCTGCCGGTTTGGCCCTGTCCGGGGGTATCATCGGATGGGGCCACAGTGTCTTCTGACCCCTCCTGTCTCAGCCTCCAGTATTTATGCTGCAGTAGTTTATGTGTCGGGGGGGCTAGGGTCAGTCTGTTATATCTGGAGTATTTCTCCTGTCTTATCCGGTGTCCGGTGTTAATTTAAGTATGCTCTCTCTAATTCTCTATTTCTCTCTTTCTTTCTTTCTCCCTCTCTCTCCCTCTCTCTCTCTCTCTCGGAGGACCTGAGCCCTAGGACCATGCCTCAGGACTACCTGGTGTGATGACTCCTTGTTTTCCCCAGTCCACCTGGCCGTGCTGCTGCTCCAGTTTCAACTGTTCTGCCTGCGGCTATGGAACCCTGACCTGTTCACTGTGATTACTATTATTTGACCATGCTGGTCATTTATGAACATTTGAACATCTTGGCCATGTTCTGTTATAATCTCCACCCAGCACAGCCAGAAGAGGACTGGCCACCCCTCATAGCCTGGTACCTCTCTAGGTTTCTTTCTAAGTTTTGACCTTTCTAGGGAGTTTTTCCTAGCCACCATGCTTCTACATCTGCATTGCTTGCTGTTTGGGGTTTTAGGCTGGGTTTCTGTACAGCACTTTGATATATCAGCTGATGTAAGAAGGACTATATAAATACATTTGATTTGATTTGATTGATGGCAGCATTTGCGCAAAAATGAAAGCACAAACCACTGCTTTTAATCATGGCAAGGCAACCGGAAAAATTACCGAATACAGACAAGGATCATATCACCTCCACCCTACCTGACACCCTAGACCCACTCCAATTCGCTTACCGCCCCAATAGGTCCACAGACAACGCAATCGCAATCACAATCACACTGCAAACTGCCCAAACCCATCTGGACAGGAGGAATACCTATGTAAGAATGCTGTTCATCGATTACAGCTCAGCATTTAACACCATAGTACCCTGGGTCTCGTCCCCGCCCTGTGCAACTGGGTCCTGGACTTCCTGACGGTCCGCCCTCAGGTGGTGAGGGTAGGAAACAATATCTCCATCCCGCTGATCCTCAACACTGGGGCTCCACAAGGGTGCGTTCTCAGCCCTCTCCTGTACTCCCTGTTTACCCATGATTGCGTGGCCATGCATGCCTCCAACTCAATCATCAAGTTTGCAGACGACACTACAGTGGTAGGCTTGATTACCATCAACGACGAGATGGCCTACAGGGAGGAGGTGAGGGCCTTCGGAGTGTGGTGTCAGGAAAATAACCTCACACTCAACGTCAACAAAATAAAGGAGAAGATCGTGGACTTCAGGAAACAGCAGAGGGAGCACACCCCTATCCACATCGATGGGACAGTAGTGGAGAAGGTGGAACGTTTTAAGTTCCTCGGCATACACATCACAGACAACCTGAATTGGTCCACCCACACAGACAGCGTGGTGAAGAAGGCGCAACAGCATCTCTTCAACCTCAGGAGGCTGAAGAAATGTGGCTTGTTACCAAAAACACTGAAACTTTTACAGATGCACAATTCAAGAGAATCCTGTCGGGCTGTATCACCGCCTGGTACGGCAACTGCTCCGCCCACAACCGCAAGGCTCTCCAGAGGGTAGTGCGGTCTGCACAACGCATCACCGGGGGCAAACTACCTGCCCTCCAGGACACCTACACCACCCGATGTCACAGGAAGGCCAAAAATATCATCAAGGACAACAACCACCAGAGCCACTGCCTGTTCACCCCGCTATCATCCAGAAGGCGAGGTCAGTACAGGTGCATCAAAGCTGCGACCGAGAGACTGAAAAACAGCTTCTATTTCAAGACCATCAGACTGTTAAACAGCCATCACTAACATTGAGTGGCTGCTGCCAACATACTGACTCAAATCTCTAGCCACTTTAATAATAAAAAAATTGGATGTAATAAATGTATCACTAGTCACTTTAAACAATGCCACTTTATATAATGTTTACATACCCTACATTACTCATCTCATATGTACTGCATATACTGTACTCTATACCATCTATTGCATCTTGCTAATGCCGCACGGCCATTGCTCATCCATATATTTATATGTACATATTCTTATTCATTCCTTTACACTTGTGTGTATAAGGTAGTTGTTGTGAAATTGTTAGATTACTTGTTAGATATTACTGCATGATCGGAACTAGAAGCACAAGCATTTCACTACACCCGCATTAACATCTGCTAACCATGTGTATGTGACCAATAACATTTGATTTGATAACATGATTTGAAGTCATTTTATCTGTGGCCAATGACCTTGAGCCTTCTTGGATGGGCACTTCTAATGTAACTGTATGGCAGCACCCAAGGGGCTAGGGTGGGTTTCACCAACATGGATTAACTCTTAAACTGGGTTAAATCAAGGTTTATCTTTTTGCACCAAATTTTAAAACTAGTTTTAAATGAATCCTAGTTTAATTAAATCCTTCCTCTAATCTAAGTTTAGTTTTCATTTTAAACCTAGATTAATTTTAAGCCTGTTGCTCAATGAATAAAAAAAGATATAAACTTAAATTGGAGATTAATTCTAAACTGCCACTTGAGGTGGTTTAACTGATAAAACGGCAGCATATCTACTGTGGAGAGACCAAAACGAGTTCCTCAGAGAATAATTAGAGACAGGTTGAATCCTGTTGAGTTTTATGATAATTAACTCATTATTCAGTGGGCTACTTACGTGCCCATTTTGTACAATTGAATTGGGGCTTTTGATATGACCAGCTTTGGTACAAATGATGATGTTATGCAACATGCTGTAACGGGTCTGATAACAGTAACATATTAGTGAAGTAGCATTAACGCTAGGTTTAACGTGCATTATAGGCATTGATATTTACCAGTTATTTATGTTTACTAAATATTCGTAGGTAAAATTGTCCGTCATCATCATAGGCGTTATGGAGAGGGGCAAACTGCTGGGGAATCATCTTGCATATCTTCTGGGTGAGAAGATCAATTCCCTTGGATGGAGGCCCCCCTCCGCCTCTGGTCTGAAATAGCCCCCGCCTCTCCTCTGCCGCATCCTTTTTCGCTTTGGCTTTTAATTTTTTTCCAGCATCCTTTCATCCTTTCACTCTTCTCTTTAATCCGTATCAATCCATTACATTTGTCGCATAAAATTGCCCAGGTGTCTTCCTTCTTTTTGACAGTCGTGTTGTCTGTCTTTTAATCCTCCAGTCTTTTAATCCTCCAGTATGTTACTAAATTCCTCCATCAGCTCCGACAATAGTTTTTTCATGAGCAGAGAAATTTGAACTTCATTGACTTGCCATGATCATGTGGCTAGCAGACATATAATAAATGGCTAAATAACGTTAAGCAACGACAATAATAAATAATATTGTATGCTAGCTAGCTTGGTTTATAAACTAGCTAGCTACAGTAGCTAACAAATTAGTTTTCTGTCTAGTACTGGCAAATAACGTCTTTTATTTCAAATCCGCCAAGCCATGAGAACCTTTCCCGATGGAGTTGCAGTTGTTCTAACGTTACATTGTTATTATTTTATCAAGGAACAGCAACTTTGTGGCCTCATATGTCAAGTAGGCTAGCTACTTCATTTCAATATGTCACTAATCATAGTTTAAAACCGTTAATCATAGATTTACTGATCCAGATTTAAAATTAAGTGGTGCAACACATCTCTGATTAATTATAAACCTAAATTTACAAAACCTAGATTAGCTCTAATACTAGATTAATTTAAACCATGTTGGTACAACCCACCCTTAGATTTGGCAGTGACATAGTGTCCCCATGAGTAATAGAAAACTGAGCCAATCACGGCGCAACGCTCAATATTTTCTCCTGGCTTATCCCACCACCACAGAAAGCACTGAGCTAGGCTGAAACACCTGCATTTTGGAGCTGCTTTACCCAAGAAAACAAAAAAGAGACGATGCTTGTGTCATGTCTGCTCCCGTTCTTCCCTTTGAGGGCGCCAGATTACCCTGCATCACACGCTCCTGCCATCCATCACTCACACCTGCCCTCTCTCGACACTGGCATCAGCGTTATTGGACTCACCTGGACTCACTTGTCACATGTTATTTTCCTCCCCTATATTTGTCTGTTCCCCGCTGCTGCATTGCATTGTTTTTGTCTTTTGAATTTGTTTCTGACGCTGTTCCTGTCTCGTCTCTGTCCGTTATAATTAAATGTTATACTCCCCGTACCTGCTTCGTCTCTCCAGCGTCATTCCGCGTGACAGAATGCAGCAGCCCACTGTCACGTCTGCTCCCGCTCTTCCCTTCCCCTGGCGCTTGAGGGCGCCAGATTACCCTGCATCACACGCTCCTGCCATCCATCACCCACACCTGCCTTCCCTCTTCACTCGCATCAGCATTATTGGACTCACCTGGACTCACTTATCTCCTGTTTATTTCCTCCCCTATATTTGTCAGTTCCCCAGCTCTGTTCCCCGCTGCTGCATTGATTGTTTTTGTCTTTAGTTTATTGATGCTGTTCCTGTCTCGTCTCTGTCCGTTATAATTAAATGTTTTACTCCCCATACCTGCTTCGTCTCTCCAGCGTCAACACATGTGACAGAATGCAGCAGCCAACATACGAAGCATCGGGGAGTACTGGTGTTCCGGTTGGAATGGTGGCAGCAGCTCTGGGTCGCCATCGATGGGACCGGGGGTACCTCAGCCAGCCGGTTGGGCTTTCACGCCCTGGCTGGCTCGAGAGGTTTCGTTACCTCGGTTGGCTCGAGAGGTTTCGTTTCCAACAACATTTTTTGAAAACAACTTCCCTGAATAAACATCCCTGAATGACGGGTCACCACAGGATATGTGATTTAATTAGCTAGTTCTATACGTTCTCTTTCTTTCTCATACCCTTTATTTAGGGTTATATTCCACCGAAGTTGCATTACTTTTCAACGTTTTGTACAATAATTGTGTAGTAGTACACCACCAATACATTGGTTAATCAACCAAACATTTTGCGTTTTTTATAGAGGTTACCAAGCTTTCTTATTTTCGGGAAATGAAACCGAAAGTTCTTATATATGCTCTGCTGAAACGGAATTGGTTAGATCGGCATATAATGCTGGCATGATCTGACAGGACGTTGCTACAAAAAGTTTCAGCACCCATTTTTGATTTTAAATTAGCTCTTTAGTTCTGAAGATGTCAATATTCAATTACAAGGAGCGTTATGGTTGCCGAAAGCTGTTGGCGATGATGACAAATGATGACATATCCTCACTTCGATTTACTGTCACTAACAAAAAGAAGGATATTTTCGAGAGTACATCAGGTAGGGTCGGGAGTCCAAGTTTTTTCATCCTTCATTGAAGCTAGAATCCTTAGTTACTACATCCATATTTGGACTTATACATTAATTCTATATACCCATTGATTCATGAAGAATATAACTTAAATGCCCCATGAGCGTAGTTAATCAGAAACCAAAGTACAAGTGTGTTTTACTCTGATGTTTGTAAACGATGTAAATGTCAACAGAAACTGTATAGCCTAAAACTATCATTTGATATCATGGATGGTCAGTACTTGCATCCATAGATCTGAATTTGTGAGTGGTTACATTTCTCCGGGGTGTCAGATTTGTATTTGTTTCGTTTAACGATTCTAGCTTTAAAAACACATCTGTATTAAAACATGTGAATACATTGTTATACAATTCATTAATTTAGCCTGCAATTGGTTTTAGAACATGTGGATAAAATGTACTTTCTTAGCTCCATGTATTGAAGGTAGACTCAGCAATATCTTCATAGCAGGGTGACTGTTTGCAGACATCAACAACAGAATTCACATACGTGCCATTGCCAAGATTGCCAGACAGTTATTGTTCCCTACCTTGAGGCATACCCTATACTCACATCACCAGATAAATCATGTTTGATGACTTTGAAACCATGAGTGTGTTCAGAATGTGCCGTGTTGTAAAAAAGTATTTCCATAATATACCAATGAATATCCAGTGGTGGTGTGAAAAGCTTTATCTGTAATTGTGCTGCTCAGATATGTGATATCTCATTAGAGTCCTTTGGGTCATATTCTTATGTTACAGAATCAATGAATACCATCCTTTCAAACACAGAGAATGCAGAGGCATTCCTGAAACGCAGGAAAGTTCAACGTGACTTCATATTCAGATACCTGACGGAGGACGAGGGGGTTGTGATACCCAAAAGCAGCAACAAAGACCAGCTAGTGAAGAAGGCCCTTGAGATCTGGACTATTAAGAAGGTATTTTTAGAGCAGATACATTTATTCACTTGGGGAACTAAGAGGTAAGGTAAATAAACCACTTTCTATTGTCTCAATTATCTTCAGGTGCGTCCACAAGATGTCTGCTTCAGTGCTTTAACAAGAGCAGCAGATTCTCAGATAGGAATGAGGTTTCCAACAGCACATGTCCCCCCTCAGCCTGTCTACTCTAAGCCGCACTACACATCCCAGGTAATAATAATATCAATCCTAATCCTGTGGCATGAAGTAATGCAGTGTAAAAAGTATTTTGTATTGTAGCGAACAAAGAAATTTCACCTCAGTTCTTAGAAATGCGAAGCTTTGGCCAGAACATTTATTCCATTTTTTAAAGAGATATGTTCTTGTCTGTAGATGTTGGACCTTCAAAGCCCAGCAGCTGAGACCAATCCAGGACCAGCTGTGACTATTCTGAGACAAATTGAGACCAGTTTGAGACCAATTGGTCTGAGAACAAGTGAGAGCGTCTCTGTTTCCTCTGAGGCGACATACAGTGGTGGCTTTGACCACCTGGCCTTGGCCAGACAGTTTTGTCAGTGGTTCTTCAAGCTTCTCAACAGTCTGAACCCCTCCCTGGGCCAGCCTCCTCAGGAGTGGGGACCACAACACTTCTGGGCGGATGTGAGGCTACGTCTTCTCTCCAGCGCCGGAGAGCAGTATACAGAGGAATACGAAGGAGCAGCAATGACCAGCCTGCGTCTCCTGGCCCTGGTGAGGGACGAGAGGCTATTGTTGAGCCCCAACCTGGAGCCTAGTGGCCTGAAGGCCCTGTCCTCCCCCCACGGCCTGGCGCTGGTTGCTGTGGCAGGGACCATCCACAGAGACAGAGAATGTATCGGCATTTATGAGCAGGCGTTTGGCTTGTTACGCTCCCCACTGGACCAGAACAAATGGAAGATCAAGTTCATGGTCTTGAAGGTGAAGGGCCAGGAGGCTCTCAGGGTGGGAGAGAACCTGCTGTCTCCAATATTAACATGGGATTCCAATGACCTGCAGCTCCTCTGTAGATGATGGGGGACCTGGTGTGATCGTCAGCAGGGGTCTTCAACCGAGGGTCCGCAGGTCTGGATGCTAACTATGGAGACATTTTAAGTTTCATTTAGCTTTATAAAATGGTACAGTACATTTATTATCATGTAATGCTTCATAAGTTGCCTACTTCTAGGTTTACTCATTGTCAGAAAATGACTATTTAACTGTTTTCTAGTTTCGTACATTTTCCCCCCAGCTAATCAATCATGATACTGTAATTGACCTCAGTAACTTCTGATCTATTTATTCTAATTATTTGTTGCCTTTATTTAGGAATGAAGTCATTGAGACCAAAATCTATTTTTTCAAGGGAGTCCTGCATAGATACACATTTTACATTATATCAACAAAGTCCAAAGGCTGTGAAAACTAGGCCACCACTCCCTTTTTCATTTGTGTTCTTTCACCCTCAATCTCTCTCTCCGTCGCGCTGTCCTCTCTCACTCTGTGTGAGAGTGTAGCCCATAGGCCTGGCTCTGTGTGGTAGGGTAGAGAATGCAGCAGTGACTGTGATTTTGGTTGGAAATGTTACATGTGGGTTATTCTTGGCATTCCCTGCAAAGGAACTGAGCTAGTTAATGTCTCTGTCGGTCGGGGCTCTGCGCTTTACTGGGCCATAGTTGTGGCAGAGGAAACCACCACGGCCATTGTTCTCTGGCTGTTCATCTCACAGAAAGAATAATAACAAGTTGCCTGCCTTTATGGCACTTGGCTTCCCTCCGTTTAATAAGCGGTTTGGCCCATGGAATGGCTCTGACGCAAGAGCTTAAAAGATACCTCTCAAAAACGACACATAATTGGTTAGTAAAGACCCTACTTAGTATTTCCCACCACACTTTAGCTGAGACAGGTATTAAAGTTCTCTCTACTGCCCAATATTCTCAACATACCAGTATCAATTATTAGTCTTAAAAAAAGTGATTTGTTTTCATATATTACTTTTAGCCTTTTCATGTTGGCATAAAAAAAGTGTCCATTGATAAAAATTCCATATCTTTTGAATGAGTTATCCACATTTCAATGTTTTGAAAGGTTTTCTCATTACCATACTAACATGACGTCATAATTTGTGCTGCTAGCAGTTGCTACGGAAAGTTTCAGCACCCATTTCTGATTTTAAATGAGCTCTTTGTAGATGGCATGATTGAATTACAAGGAGCGTTATGGTTGCAGACAGCTGTTGGGGATAATGACAATGCATGACATATCCTCACTTTACTGTCACTAACAAAAATATGGATATTTTTCGAGAGCACATCAGCCAGGGTCAGTAGTCAAGCTTCGTTTTTTTTCTTGGTCATTAAAGCTGGAATCCTTAGTTTCTGTATCCATTTTTGACTTAGAAATGAATCATATCCCTTCTTGAAGAATATAACGCAGGCAGCCTAGTGGTTAGTGTTGGGCCAGTAACCGGAAGGTTGCTGTATTGAATCCCCGAGCTGACAAGGTAAGAATCTGTCCTCCTACCCCTGAGCGAGGCAGTTAACCCACTGTTTCCCAGGTACCGTGGATGTTGATTAAGGCAGCCCCCCGCATTGATTCAGAGGGGTTGAGTTAAATGCAGAAGACACATTTCAGTTGAATACATTCAGTTGGACAACTGACTAGGTATCCCCCTACCCCACCAGAACCCAAAATATAAGCAATGTTTATAAACGTCAACAAATACTGTATAGCCTCAACATGGTTAAGGACTATAATTTTGATGTCATGGGTGGTCTGTCTTTGCATCCATAGCTCTCTATGAATTTGAGAGTGGGTTTGAGGACCTTTTAACTGATGATTGTGTTTTACTTTTCGTGTATTGACGTGTTTATGGATGTCTATTATTGATGTGTATAGTGTGTGTTGATGTGTATGCAGGGCTCATCTGTAAAATAGACCTTGTTCTCAACATGACTTCTTGTCGAAATAAAGGTTGAATCAAAACAAGTAAATGGTGAGAGACTGTATGGTGGAACCATCATCCTTTCTCATACACTTTCTGCCAAACTGATGGTTTACTGGTGAAACGGAAGTTAATTCTTTAGATATAGTAAAACGTATCCTGTCTGTTTTTAACGTGGGTTGCTGTTTCATGCTGGTGTAATATATGAAATAGTATGACATTATATACCGGATAATTGTGTCCTAATATTTGAAATTATGTAATGTCATCCTGAAAGAATGAAACCGATCTTTGTTCCCCTTTCTGACTTTCAGATTGACAAAGTCCCAACATTCCACAAGGGGGCAGGCATGCTACATCAATGAGAATTTATATTTTGATCCTCAGCCAAGTCGAATGCTTTTAAAGCGATTACGTGGGGAAAGTAATCAATTCCTAAGCACAGCCTGGGCTACTTTATGTAAGCTGGCAGTGTCTTGTAGCCTAGATCGTGAACAAAACAGTCAATTTGAGAGTTTACCGTGAATTGTCTGCCATTAAATTAATAGGGTTGTAAACTATTGCCTTTCAAAGGTATGAAAACACATATTTGACTAGTTATTGAAGTGCCAGTGAAGTGGATTTATGTTGTAGAACTATAATCAATCAATCGGCAATATTTCTCAACGTTGAGTAACAAATCACATTAAGAGGTAAATTCAAAGTTTTTTTCAATGTGATTGCCGTCTTCGAAGTGCTACTCATTCAGAGCATTTCCAACATATACAAGCTTTGACAAACTATTGTTGAGAAGAATAGTATAAAAAATATAACAAACTTGTATAGGAAAAATGGGGGTTAGGGTGATGGTCAACTAAATTCTGGGCAAGGCCTCTATAGATTGACATATGATGTCACCTCTCTTCCTTTCTTCCCTTTATGTTAGCTAAATAAATGCATCTATTTACAGCTGACATACTTTTTCTGTTTCAGGGTAAATTGATGTGGACTAGATAGGCAGATATCAGAGTTTCTAACAGTGCTCTGTGCTGCGGCCCGGTGTAGTTTTACACTCACATGATTAGCTCGCATAAACACTGGAAACGTTAGACCACAGGGCAATGCACAGGATCCCAGGAAACAAACAGGCGAATAGTGAGAGGATCCCGTTGCTGTGACGGTTTAGTTTAGCATCAATTAACCCAAACAACATCTAGAACACTTTTTACAGGAAAATAACTGTGTATTTATAAAAGGGGAAAATACAGGGAGAAATGTACCTAAATAGATTAAGCTAACATGGAGGTTTCAATCAGAAGAGCTTAAAATAAACCAGGAAACAATCACTGCTCTCCATCATCCTATACAGTGGTTGAATTGGGGTGGGTGGGGCTGGTACGTTGAACCAGTAACTCAGATTTTCTACTGCTTGAATGCCAGCTCAAAATTGGTTAATCCACAATACATATCAGGGAGTATTAGTGTACAACTTTATTTTTCAACACACAGCCCTATAGAACATACAGCCCCATCCCACCATTTCCTCCATACTGCAGTGTTCCTCTCTGATAGCCAGGCCTTCACCACGTAGCGCAGGGCCCTTACGGTTCTCTCAGCTTGGCTCTAAATAGAGATGATCACGTTATCAGAGCGTTGCCAGGAGGTTGTCAGCTTGCGTTGGGCCTGCTGGCCATCCTGAACAGAGTGGCCGGTTGGCGGATGTGTGTTGATGCCAGCCTCCCAGCACCCGTCCTCCAGGACATCTGCAGCTGAGAGCTGCCTGCCCACGCTGCATCTTAATCCCCATCTCTCTCAGCCTCTCCAGCCTCTCCCTCCAGCCCTCAGCCCACTGCTCGCCGGTTTGTATTAATTGCCCTTGCCTCGCTCGCTGTTTGCTTCTGATTACACTCATTAATTTCAATTCCCAGGGAACCCAGCCGCCGATTTAGACACACACACACACAAACACACACACACACTATGACATCAGTGCCTGGACATTTGGATGCTATTAATTGTTATTAATAGCAGCAATGTTCGCTCCCCGCCTCTCTCTGTCTGAAAGTAGACTGCCAGCGTGAAGGGTGAAGATGGGTACTGACCCTATGACCTTATGTCCCTATGCCCATAGCCCAGCCTCGAGATACCCAGGAGGTGGCTCAGATCTGGACCCATGCTAAATCTATATTACCTTGAGAAGTATTCAATATCCTATATAACTACTGCTGTACACACCTTTTCTACTCACATACTGTCAATACTTTCTTAGAAAAAAAGGTGCTATCTAGAACCTAAAAGGGTTCTTCATCTGTCCTCATAGGTGAACCCTTTGAAGAACCCTTCTTAGTTCCAGGTAGAACCCCTTTGAGTTCCATGTAGAACCCTTTCCACAGAGGCTTCTACATGGAACCCAAAATAGTTCTACCTGTAACCAAAAAGGATTTTACCTGGAAACAAAAAGGGTTATCCTATGGGGACACCCGAAGAACCCTTTTGGAATTCTTTTTGAAGAGTGTACTCTCTATAGACACCATTCACACACACATATATTTATATTCCGGACTCTGGTCCGGAAGCTCATTTCCTGCAATTCTGTCAGTTTTCCAATGGGCTTTGTACTGCATATTTGAATACTGTATTCTTGACAGCTGTCTAATATTTTTGCTACTGTACATTGTATTTTAGTTACACCACTTATTTATAGGTATACTGGATTTTTGACATAGCTCACTCTTATAAACTCAGCAAAAAAAAAGCTGGACCCTGTCTTTCAAAGATAATTCGTAAAAATCCAAATAACTTCACAGATCTTCATTGTAAAGGGTTTAAACACTGTTTCCAATGCTTGTTCAATGAACCATAAACAATTAATGTGCATGCACCTGTGGAACGGTCGTTAAGACACTAACAGCTTACAGACGGTAGGCAATTAAGGTCACAGTTATGAAAACTTAGGACACTAAAGAGGCCTTTCTACTGACTCTGAAAAACACCAAAAGAAAGATGCCCATCTGCATGAAAGTGCCTTATGCATGCTGCAAGGAGGCATGAGGACTGCAGATGTGGCCAGGGTAATAAATTGCAATGTTCGTACTGTGAGACGCCTAAAACAGCACTACAGGGAGACAGAACGGACAGCTGATCATCCTCGCAGTGGCAAACCACGTGTAACAACACCTGCACAAGATCGGTACATCCGAATATCACACCTGCAGGACAGGTACAGGATGGCAACAACAACTGCCTGAGTTACACCAGGAATGCATAATCCCTCCATCAGTGCTCAGATTGTCTGCAACAGGCTGAGAGAGACTGGACCGAGGGCTTGCAGGCCTGTTGTAAGGCAGGTCCTCACCAGACATCATCAGCAACAACGTCACCTATGGGCACAAACCCACCATCGCTGGACCAGACAGGACTGGCCGGACTGACGAGTCGCAGTTTTGTCTCACCAGCTGTGATGGTCGGATTTGCGTTTATCGTCGAAGGAATGAGCATTACACCGAGGCCTGTACTCTGGAGCGGGATCGATTTGGAGGTGGAGGGTCTGTCATGGTCTGGGCCAATGTGTCACAGCATCATCGGACTGAGCTTGTTGTCATTGCAGGCAATCTCAACGCTGTGTGTTACAGGGAAGACATCCTCCTCCCTCATGTGGTACCCTTCCTGCAGGCTCATCCTGACATGACCCTTCAGCATGACAATGCCACCAGCCATACTGCTCATTCTGTGTGTGATTTACTGCAAGACAGGAATGTCAGTGTTCTGCCATGGCCAGCGAAGAGCTCGGATCTCAATCCCATTGAGCACGTCTGGGACCTGTTGGATCGGAGGGTGAGGGCTAGGGCCATTCCCCCCAGAAATGTCTGGGAACTTGCAGGTGCCTTGGTGGAAGAGTGGGGTAACATTTCACAACAAGAACTGACAAATCTGGTGCAGTCCATGAGGAGGAGATGCACTGCAGTACTTAATGCAGCTGGTGACCACACCAGATACTGACTGTTACTTTTTGACCCCCCCTTTGTTCAAGGACATATTATTCAATTTCTGTTAGTCACATGTCTGTGGAACTTGTTCAGTTTATGTCTCAGTTGTTGAATCTTGTTATGTTCATACAAATATTTACACATGTTAAGTTTGCTGAAAATCAACGCTGTTGACAGTGAGAGGACGTTTCTTTTTTTGCTGAGTTTATGTCTCCTGTTGTACATATCATTCTTTGTATATCTCGTGTAAATCATCCGGTGTATACTGTATATGTATAGATTGCATTTGGATTACTCTTACTCTGCTATTTGGTTGTTAATTGGATTCTTCTTGATTTTTTTAAATGTTGTATTATTTTGTACTGTTTGACATTTTATTGCATTGTTAGGAGCTACATTTGCTAAACTGTGTACACGACCAATACTCTTTGACTTGATTTGAATGTAAAGCCATGACAAATGTTGTAGCTTTCTCTCTTTCGCTCCCTCTTCCTCCAGCTCTCCTCTCTCTCCTGCTGAGTGGAGGAGAGATTAGGACAAATGGAAAAATGGAAGTTTTAACAAATAATTCAGCTAAAAGTTATGATGTATAAGTAGGATGCAAGTTCCTGTGAGAGTGTGTGGGGGTAGCTACCACTCTGCTACAGCTGCCTTGCTACTTCTACAACTGTATCATCAACTGCTGGACTGTTCAACTACCACTCTGGCCCTGTTCTACTGAACCTACCAGCGGAAACTCATTCCCTGTATTTCGCCTACCAGAGGAGCAGGGAAAGTCTCACCTCCCACCCAGCTGCTGCTCCTCTCACTCCGTCACCTCACAGCCTGGGGCTTTCTGTGAAAACGAGTCTGCAGGAGTGATTCATGTTGCGGCTGTACCCTAACAGGCCTCCAGGGGGCAACACCTCAGGGGTCAGTGCTTTCTGCTCAAATCCCTTGCAGCCTGACTGACTTCCTCACACAACACAACCCACACACTGTAAGCCAATTAAAGAACAGAGCTTGGATGGAAAAATTCAAATGTTCCGTTCTCGATTTCCCAAGAGAAGAGTGCTATTTTTTTAAATCTTTTTTTTCAAGGGTTGTTTCGGCATTTCACCTATAGTGACTCAACAAACCGGATGAATGTCACAGTGAGTGGATGTGTGACATCTGGGACATCTTAGACATCTGGGACATTTCCTGCTTACCTCAAGACTGTTGGGGTACAACGTATCTCTTCAAGTCTCAGGCAAGGTTCCTCACCACTGAACCACCTCTATTATACTTGATTATCCTTTCAAGGGTTTTCATACTGTATCTGTCACTCTCCAGTACCTTTCTAAAAGACCAGATAAAGAGCTCAGATTGTCTCAGCTCTGTGGGTAGTAAAAGACAGAGGGCCTTCTGGGGGATGCTGGGGGATGTAGGCAGTTAGAAGGGAGGATATGTGATCTTGTAGAAGAGCATATTGATTGATAGCTGGCCCCATGGCTGGTTTGTGAGTTATGAGTTGTGTTCCCCCTAGTCTTCTGCTGTGCGATGGTGTTGGAGGCCAGACTGCTGCCCACAGGGCCTGGTAACACCAGTTAGAGAAAGGAGAGGAAATCAATAGCTGCCCTGTTCACTCAGAACCCAGCAGTGCATCTCAGTAGTCTAATAGTCTACGTTTCTCCTCTCCTCTCCTCTCCTCTCCTCTCCTCTCCTCTCCTCTCCTCTCCTCTCCTCTCCTCTCCTCTCCTCTCCTCTCCTCTGTCTAGATATCTACATGCTGCTGCTGACATCCAGGAATGTTCTCATTCATCCTCATCATCCTCATCTCCTCCACCAGAAACCCTATTTCCCCAGAGGACCCTACCAAAACAGATCTCTCCCCCCCCAGCAAGCAGTGAGGGAGCTGCATGCCTCCATGGAGCATTTGTCAGTATGTCATTGTATAAGCCAGTTGGCACCGCAAGCTGAGAGGAGAACAGCAACCTGGTCTCTGAGCATTTAATATTATTCTGTAAGTAAAAGTAGTGATGGAGCCGGAGGGTAGGGATGCCGTCATATCGGCTCTCACCAATCATGATATATATTTTTTCTTTCAAATTGTTCGTAACTTGTTTTGTACATAATGTTTCTGCTACTGTCTCTTATGAACGAAAAGAGCTTCTGGACATCCGAACTGGGATTATTCACCTCAAATTGAACGAGGAGTTTTTCCAATGAGTCGGACGCGAGGGATATACCGCAGACACCCGACCAGGCCCCGATCCCTGTGATTCGCTGGTGAAGAAAACAGAGATTTCAAGGCAAAAGATCAGGGTGCCTTGCGAGGATCAGGCGACGAGTGGCTAATCTGCCTTTGCGTTCCGTTCTGCTAGTTAATGTTCAATCGCCGGAAAATAAATGGGATGAACTGAAAGCACGTATATCCTTCCAATGGGACATTAAAACTTTAATATTTTATGTTTCACCAAGTCATGGCTGAACGACGACATTAAGAACATACAGCTGGCGGGTTAAACACTCTATCGGCAAGATAGAACAGCAGCCTCTGGTAAGACACGGGGTGGGGGCCTATGCATTTATGTAAACAACAGCTGGTGCACGATATCTAAGGAAATCTCAAGGTTTTGCTCGCCTGAGGTAGAGTATCTCATGATAAGCTGTAGACCACACTATCTACCTAGAGAGTTTTCATCAGATTTTTTGTAGCTGTCTACATTCCACCACAAAGCAAGGTTGACACTAAAACTGCACGAAATGAGCTGTATTCCGCCACAAGCAAACAGGAAAATGCTCATCCAGAGGCGGCGCTCCTAGTGGCCGGTGACTTCATTGCAGGGAAACTTAAATCAGTTTTGCTGAATTTCTATCAGCATGCTAAATGTGCAACCAGAGGGAGAAAAAAATTGAGATCACCTTTACTCCACACACAGAGATGCGTACAAAGCTCTCCCTCACCCTCCATTTGGCAAATCTGACCAGAACTTTATCCTCCTGATTCCTGGTTACAAACATAAATTCAAGCAGGAAGCACCAGTGACTCGGTCTATAAAAAAGTGGTCAGATGAAGCAGATGCTAAACTACAGGACTGTTTTGCTAGCACAGACTGGAATATGTTCCAGGATTCTTCTGATGGCATTGAGGAGTACACCACATCAGTCACTGGCTTTATCAATAAGTGCATCGAGGACGTCGTCCCCACAGTGACTGTACGTACATACCCCAGCCAGAAGCCATGGATTACAGGCAACATTCACACTGAGCTAAAGGGTAGAGCTGCCGCTTTCAAGGAGCGGGACTCTAACCCGGAAGCTTATAAAAAATCCCGCTATGCCCTCCAACGAACCATCAAACAGGCAAAGCATCAATACAGGACTAAGATCGAATCGTACTACACCGGCTCCGACGCTTGTTGGATGTGGCAGGGCTTGTAAACTATTACAGACAATGAGGGGAAGCACAGCCGCGAGCTGCCCAGTGACATGAGCCTACCAGACGAGCTAAATAAGTTATATGCTCGCTTCGAGGCAAGTAACACTGAAACATGCATGAGAGCATCAGCTGTTCCGGATGACTGTGTGATCACACTCTCTGCAGCCGATGTGAGTAAGACCTTTAAACAGGTCAACATTCACAAGGACGCTGGGCCAGACGAATTACCAGGACGTGTATTCTGAGCATGCGCTGACCAACTGTCAAGTGTCTTCACTGACATTTTCAACCTCTCCCTGTCTGAGTCTGTAATACCAACATGTTTCAAGCAGACCACCGTAGTCCCTGTGCCCAAGAACACTAACGTAACCTGCCTAAATGACTACCGACTCGTAGCACTCACGTCTGTAGCCATGAAATGCTTTGAAAGGATGGTCATGTCTCACATCAACACCATTATCCCAGAAACCCTAGACCCACTCCAATTTGCATACCACAACAGCAGATCCACAGATGATGCAATCTCGATTGCACTCCACACTGCCCTTTCCCACCTAGACAAAAGGAACACCTATGTGAGAATGCTATTCATAGACTACAGCTCAGCGTTCAACACCATAGTGCCCTCAAAGCTAAGGCCCCTGGGACTAATCACCTCCCTCTGCAACTGGATCCTGGACTTCCTGACGTCCCGCCCCCAAGTGGTAAAAGTAGGTAACAACACCTCCGCCACGCTGATCCTCAACCCTGTTCACTCATGACTGCATGGCCAGTCACAACTCCAACAGCATCATTAAGTTTGCTGATGATACAACAGTGGTAGGCCTGATCACCGACAACGATGAGACAGACTATAGGGAGGAGGTCAGAGACCTGACCGTGTGGTGCCAGGACAACACCCTCTCCCTCAACGTGATCAAGACAAAGGAGATGATCCCTGGACTACAGGAAAAAGAGGACCGAGCACACCCCCATTCTCATCGACGGGGCTGTAGTGGAGCAGGTTGAGAGCTTCAAGTTCCTCGGCGTCCACATCACCAACAATCTAACATGGTCCAAGCACACCAAGACAGTCGTGAAGAGGGCACGACAAAACCTATTCCCCCTCAGGAGAAAGATTTGGCATGGGTCCTCAGATCCTCAAAAGGTTTTACAGCTGCACCACTGAGAGCATCAAATCAAATCAAATCAAATTTATTTATATAGCCCTTCGTACATCAGCTGATATCTCAAAGTGCTGTACAGAAACCCAGCCTAAAACCCCAAACAGCAAGCAAAGCATGTGAAAGAAGCACGGTGGCTAGGAAAAACTCCCTAGGAAAAAGTCCCTAGAAAGGCCAAAAACCTAGGAAGAAACCTAGAGAGGAACCAGGCTATGAGGGGTGGCCAGTCCTCTTCTGGCTGTGCAGGGTGGATATTATAACAGAACATGGTCAAGATGTTAAAATGTTCATAAATGACCAGCATGGTCAAATAATAATAATTATAGTAGTTGTCGAGGGTGCAACAAGCACGTCCGGTGAACAGGTCAGGGTTCCATAGCCGCAGGCAGAACAGTTGAAACTGGAGCAGCAGCACAGCCAGGTGGACTGGGGACAGCAAGGAGTCATCATACCAGGTAGTCCTGAGGCATGGTCCTAGGGCTCAGGTCCTCCGAGAGAAAGACAGAAAGAGAGAAAGAGAGAATTAGAGAGCATATTTAAATTCACACAGGATACCGGATAAGACAAGAGAAATACTCCAGATGTAACAGACTGACCCTAGCCCCCCGACACATAAACTACTGCAGCATAAATACTGGAGGCTGAGACAGGAGGGATCAGAAGACACTGTGGCCCCATCCGATGATACCCCCGGACAGGGCCAAACAGGCAGGATATAACCCCACCCACTTTGCCAAAGCACAGCCCCCACACCACTAGAGGGATGTCTCCAACCACCAACTTACCGTCCTAAGACAAGGCCGAGTATAGCCCACAACGATCTCCGCCATGGCACAACCCAAGGGGGGGCGCCAACCCAGACAGGAAGACCACGTCAGTGACTCAACCCACTCAAGTGACGCACCCCTCCCATGGACGGCATGGAAGAACACCAGTAAGCCAGTGACTCAGCCCCTGTAAAAGGGTTAGAGGCAGAGAATCCCAGTGGAAAGAGGGGAACCGGCAAGGCAGAGACAGCAAGGGCAGTTCGTTGCTCCAGCCTTTCCGTTCACCTTCACACTCCTGGGCCAGACTATACTTAATCATAGGACCTACTGAAGAGATAAGTCTTCAGTAAAGACTTAAAGGTTGAGACTGAGTCTGCGTCTCTCACATTGGTAGGCAGACCATTCCATAAAAATGGAGCTCTATAGGAGAAAGCCCTACCTCCAGCCGTTTGCTTAGAAATTCTAGGGACAATTAGGAGGCCTGCGTCTTGTGACCGTAGCGTACGTGTAGGTATGTACGGCAGGACCAAATCGGAAAGATAGGTAGGAGTAAGCCCATGTAATGCTTTGTAGGTTAGCAGTAAAACCTTGAAATCAGCCCTTGCCTTAACAGGAAGCCAGTGTAGGGAGGCTAGCACTGGAGTAATATGATCACATTTTTGGGTTCTAGTCAGGATTCTAGCAGCCGTATTTAGCACTAACTGAAGTTTGCATCCTGACGGGTTGCATCACTGCCTGGTATGGCAACTGCTCGGCCTCCAACCGCAAGATACTACAGATGGTAGTGCGTACGGCCCAGTACATCACTGGGGCCAATCTTCCTGCCATCCAGGACCTCTATACCAGGCGGTGTCAGAGGAAGGCCCAAAAAATTGTCAAAGACTCCAGCCACCCTAGTCATAGACTGTTCTCTCTGCTACCCCATGGCAAGCGTTACCAGAGCGCCAAGTCTAGGTCCAAGAGGCTTCTAAACAGCTTCTACCCCAAGCCATTAGACTTTGTTCCCCCCCCCCCCACACTTTAATAAACCTACCTGCATGTACATAATTACCTCAATTACCTCAACACCGGTGGCCCCGTACATTGACACATTGACTAAGTACCGGTACCCCCTGTATATATGTAACCGATGTGAAATGGCTAGTTTGTTAGCGGTGGTGCGCGCTAATAGCGTTTCAATCGGTGACGTCACTCGCTCTGAGACTTGAAGTAGGGTTTCCCCTTGAGTTGCAAGAGCCGCGGCTTTTGTGGCGCGATGGGTAACGATGCTTCGTGGGGTGTCAGTTGTTGATGTGTGCAAGGGTCCCTGGTTCGAGCCCGGGTTGGGGTGAAGAGAGGGACGGAACCTACACTGTTACATTGATGCTGTTGACCCGGATCATTGGTTGCTGCGGAAAAGGAGGAGGTCAAAGGGGGGGTGAGTGTAACCGATGTGAAATGGCTAGTTAGTTAGCGGTGGTGCGGGCTAATAGCGTTTCAATCGGTGACGTCACTCGCTCTGAGACTTGAAGTAGGGTTTCCCCTTGCGTTGCAAGAGCTGTGGCTTTTGTGGCGCGATGGGTAACGATGCTTCGGTGGGTGTCAGTTGTTGATGTGTGCAAGGGTCCCTGGTTCGAGCCCGGGTTGGGGCGAAGAGAGGGACGGAACCTACACTGTTACATATAGCCCCGCTATTGTTATTTACTGCTGCTCTTCAATTATTTGTTTTTCTTATCTTTACTTTTTTTAAGGTAAAGGGCTTGTAAGTAAGTATTTCACTTAACACGGAACCCAAACCGGCTGCGCGCGTGCGCCATTGTGCATACATTTATTTTGTCCCCCCACACCAAACGCGATCACGACATGGAGGTTAAAATATCAAAACAATCTCTGAACAGGTCTTAAGCATTAAACATTTATGGCAATTTAGCTAGCTAGCTTGCACTTGCTAGCTAATTTGTCCTATTTAGATAGTTTGCTGTTGCTAGCTAATTTGTCCTGGGATATAAACATTGAGTTGTTATTTTACCTGCAACGCGATAAGAGCGATGTAGTCAGCCTGTTAGGTCTATACCTGTGGTATTCGGCGCATGTGACAAATACAATTTGATTTGATTTGAAATCCAAGACACTCCATTTAGTATGTTATGTTACATTTCTTATGGTATGTATTATTTTGTGGATGTCCATCATCCATTTTTTATGATATGTTATGAATTACAATTTGTAGGATATGTTACAAATTTGCAGAACGTTCAATATGTTATGAATTTGAAAAAGTACAATATATTCTGAATTTGCAAAATGTATGATATGTTACGAATTCCAGTTAGGTGTGTCTATAGTTAGCTAGGTGGCTAACTCTAACGTTAGTATCATGGCTGTTCGAATGATCGGACCAAAATGCAGCGTCGGTTTCGTTCCATATATTTATTGGACAGTGAAACCCTCTCTGGGCTAGGCGGGACGAATTCGTCCCACCTACGCAACAGCCAGTTGAATCCCGTGGCGCGATTTTCAAATACCTTAGAAATGCTATTACTTCAATTTCTCAAACATATGACTATTTTACAGCATTTTAAAGACAAGACTCTCGTTAATCTAACCACACTGTCCAATTTCAAAAAGGCTTTACAACGAAAGCAAAACATTAGATTATGTCAGCAGAGTACCCAGCCAGAAATAATCAGACACCCATTTTTCAAGCTAGCATATAATGTCACAAAACCCAGAAGACAGCTAAATGCAGCACTAACCTTTGATGATCTTCATCAGATGACACACCTAGGACATTATGTTATACAATACATGCATGTTTTGTTCAATCAAGTTCATATTTATATCAAAAAACAGCTTTTTACATTAGCATGTGACGTTCAGAACTAGCATACCCCCCGCAAACTTCCGGGGAATTTACTAACAATTTACTAAATTACTCACGATAAACGTTCACAAAAACAAAACAATTATTTTAAGAATTATAGATACAGAACTCCTTTGTGCAATCGAGGTGTCCGATTTTAAAATAGCTTTTCGGTGAAAGCACATTTTGCAATATTCTCAGTAGATAGCCCAGCCATCACGGCTAGCCATTTAGACACCCACCAAGTTTAGCCCTGACCAAAGTCAGATTTACTATTACAAAAGTTTGATTATCTTTCTTGTCTTCGTCAGAATGCACTCCCAGGACTGCTACTTCAATAACAAATGTTGGTTTGGTCCAAAATAATCCATCGTTATATCCAAATAGCGGCGTTTTGTTCGTGCGTTCCAGACACTATCCGAAATGGTAAATCAGGGTTACGAGCATGGCGCAATTCGTGACAAAAAAATTCTAAATATTCCAATACCATACTTCGAAGCATGTCAACCGCTGTTTAAAATCCATTTTTATGCCATTTTTCTCGTAAAAAAGCGATAATATTCAGACCGGGAATCTCCGTTTAGGTAAACAGAGGAAAGAAAACAAAGCATTCGGTCAACGAGGGCACGAGCCCGAGTCTCACAGTACTGTAACCAGCCACTACCCAAACGCGCTACTTTGTTTCAGCCAGAGCCTGCAAAGCCACGATTCAGCTTTTTGCCGCCTTCTGAGAGCCTATGGCAGCCATAGGAAGTGTCACGTTATAGCAGAGATCCTTTGTAATGGATAGAGATGGCAAAGAAGGCCAAGAAATGGTCAGACAGGGTTCTTCCTGTACAGAATCTTCTCAGGTTTTGACCTGCCATTTGAGTTCTGTTATACTCACAGACACCATTCAAACAGTTTTAGAAACTTTGGAGTGTTTTCTATCCAAAGCCAATAATTATATGCATATTCTAGTTACTGGGCAGGAGTAGTAACCAGATTAAATCGGGTACGTTTTTTATCCAGCCGTGTCAATACTGCCCCCTAGCCCAAAATAAACTGAAGGAACAAAACAACAAACCATGACGCAGGAGGAACAAACACACTCACAAAATATAATCACCCACAAAACACAAGTGGGACAAACATCAACTTAAATATGGCCTCCAATTAGAGACAATGACAACCGGCTGCCTCTAATTGGAGGTCAAACAAAACCCAACCTAGAAATACAAAACTAGAAACTAAACATAGAAATACAAAAACGGACAAACACCCCCCTGTCACGCCCTGACCTACCCTACCATAGAAAATATCAACTTACTATGGTCAGGACGTGACAGTTAGTTACAGTGAGGGGAAAAAGTATTTGATCCCCTGCTGATTTTGTACGTTTGCCCACTGACAAAGAAATGATTAGTCTATAATTTTAATGGTAGGGTTATTTGAATAGTGAGAGACAGAATAACAACAACAAAAAAACAGAAAAACGCATGTCAACATTTTTATAAATTGATTTGCATTTTAACGAGGGAAATAAGTATTTGACCCCTCTGCAAAACATGACTTAGTACTTGGTGGCAAAACCCTTGTTGGCAATCACAGAGGTCAGACGTTTCTTGTAGTTGGCCACCAGGTTTGCACACATCTCAGGAGGAATTTTGTCCCACTACTCTTTGCAGATCTTCTCCAAGTCATTAAGCTTTCGAGGCTGACGTTTGGCAACTCGAACCTTCAGCTCCCTCCACAGATTTTCTATGGGATTAAGGTCTGTAGACTGGCTAGGCCACTCCAGGACCTTAATGTGCTTCTTCTTGAGCCACTCCTTTGTTGCCTTGGCCGTGTGTTTTGGGTCATTGTCATGCTGGAATACCCATCCACGACCCATTTTCAAAGCCCTGGCTGAGGGAAGGAGGTTTTCACCCAAGATTTGACGGTACATGGCCCCGTCCATCGTCCCTTTGATGCGGTGAAGTTGTCCTGTCCCCTTAGCAGAAAAACACCCCCAAAGCATAATGTTTCCACCTCCATGTTTGACGGTGGGGATGGTGTTCTTGGGGTCATAGGCAGCATTCCTCCTCCTCCAAACACGGCGAGTTGAGTTGATGCCAAAGAGCTCCATTTTGGTCTCATCTGACCACAACACTTTCACCCAGTTGTCCTCTGAATCATTCAGATGTTCATTGGCAAACTTCAGACGGGCATGTATATGTGCTTTCTTGAGCAGGGGGACCTTGCGGGCGCTGCAGGATTTCAGTCCTTCACGGCGTAGTGTGTTACCAATTGTTTTCTTGGTGACTATGGTCCCAGCTGCCTTGAGATCATTGACAAGATCCGCCCGTGTAGTTCTGGGCTGATTCCTCTCCGTTCTCATGATCATTGCAACTCCACGAGGTGAGATCTTGCATGGAGCCCCAGGCCGAGGGAGATTGACAGTTCTTTTGTGTTTCTTCCATTTGCGAATAATCACACCTACTGTTGTCACCTTCTCACCAAGCTGCTTGGCGATGGTCTTGTAGCCCATTCCAGCCTTGTGTAGGTCTACAATCTTGTCCCTGACATCCTTGGAGAGCTGTTTGGTCTTGGCCATGGTGGAGAGTTTAGAAACTGATTGATTGATTGCTTCTGTGGACAGGTGTCTTTTTAAACAGGTAACAAGCTGAGATTAGGAGCACTCTCTTCAAGAGTGTGCTCCTAATCACAGCTTGTTACCTGTATAAAAGACACCTGGGAGCCAGAAATCTGTCTGATTGAGAGGGGGTCAAATACTTATTTTGCTCATTAAAATGCAAATCAATTTATAACATTTTTGACATGCGTTTTTCTGGGGTTTTTTGTTGTTATTCTGTCTCTCACTGTTCAAATAAACCTACCATTAAAATTATAGACTGATCATTTCTTTGTCATTGGTTAAACGTACAAAATCCGCAGGGGATCAAATACTTTTTTCCCTCACTGTAGCTGGCTAACATTAGCTAAGCTAAGGATTAGGGGTTAGGGTTAAGATTAGGAGTTAGGTTAAAGGCTTAACGCTAGGATTATGCTATGGGAAGGGTTAGCTAACATGCTAAGTAGTAAGCTAAAAAGTAGTAAGTAGTTGAAAAGTTGCTAGTTAGCTAAAATTGTCCTTAATGAGATTCGAACACACAACCTTTAGGTTGCTAGATGTTCACATTATATGACTACCCATCCATCCTGACCATCCAAAATCTTTTAGTTTTTTGCCTTAAGTAACCTTCTGTCTTATGTAACCATACAAAACATAACATATCATACTCATTTGAGCGTTCCAGATTTATGTTTACTATGTTACTTCTATGATACCAGGCTGAGCAGAGAGGAACAGAGCTGTAAGCAACAGAGATTTGTGAGCAGATCTATTCCTCTAGCTTGCGTCTCTCTCTCTCTCTCTCTCCACACACACACACACACACACACACACACACACACACACACACACACACACACACACACACACACACACACACACACACACACAAAACCCTCTTTGTGTTCTCTGGGAGAGAAACATATAACTCAGCCGTGTCCTGGTGGAGTTGGACTCATGATTAGGTTGTCTCTGTTCAGTAACTCTGTTACTGTAATGGAGAGGTATTTGTGATGAACAGACACGTGGCCATCTGAGACACAGCGAGCTGTGTGTGTATGTGTTTGTGTGTAGAAGCAGTGAGACACAGAGAGCTGTGTGGCTGTATGCAGCAGTAGTAAGCACTTCTGGCCTAAACTAGGTGTGCTGACAACAGTGTTTCAGCTAGCAGAGAAAAAATAGCGGATTCCTCAGATGATACCTCTTCAATACAAATGTAGGACATCAATAATTCACCTGTTTGTCTTTGTGGTGCAGTGGCTCACTATGAGGGAAGAGGCAGGGTTTGGCTCTGTGTTAGCCTCTTTAAACTCATCCTTTATCTTTATTCACAACATCACTCCTGCCCTTTGGATGCTGAGAGGAAAATACACGCATCAGGGCCTGTAGGAGCATCCAGTGTAAGCCCCAAATATTGAAACAGTGATGAATGTTAGTTGTGAGTTTGAACTGTGAATGTGCTGCTCTGGCTCTTTTAGACTACTTCCCAGCCAGCACTCGGCTCTGCTTGTACTCTGTTGAAAAAAACATTCTGTGTTATGCTGTGTGCATGTAAACAATAATCATCCATTAATTGAAACCAGACATGATGTACCATACTGTCAGTTGAGTCTGCTGCAGTATAGCAGGGCAGCATTTAAGTAATAAGCTATAACCTTGCTATAGTAGTTGAGAGGAATTTCTTTGTCATTATTTGGGTCTGAGTGACAAACAGAATCAGAATCAATCTCACAGTTTGTCATCCGAATCCATTGTGTCAGGGTTAGGACAAAGAGAAGTGCCAATTTGTCTACAGTTCAGAAGAGAAGAGAGAGGGAGGGGAGGAGGAGTGGAGGAAAGGGGAACAGAGGGAGGGAGAATTCTCCCTCCCCACTGAATGCCCAGCAGCTACCCCCTTCCTGCTAAATTACAGGAAATTGCAACTTTGCTGCTGTTCTCCTGAATTAATTCTGTGTATTCAGGAGGAGATCTGAGTGAGAGCAGCACACATGTTGGCCTAGCCTCTGTAGACTAGATGATAATGCACATCTAATGGGGAGGAAAATGAGAGTAGATTTCATTGGAGGAAAACACAGCGGTAATGACAGAGATGATGACTGTGATAATATCAGTAACAATTGGATTTTAAATATTTTGTTTGCTTCCTCTTAGCTGAGTTGACTCACTTAATCCCATTGCTGTTGTTTTTTTCAAACATTGTGGTTGTAATGGAAACCATGTAACCTACAGTAGTGGGTGGACAGCTGTACAGGGCCCAGTCTAACTTGAGATACACATTTCCCGCAAATCTCCCATTCACATCAATGCATGGTCAACATATTAGTGGAATAAATATACTCTATCAAAGTTATGGATATGTCATTGGCTTACAATGCATTCTAGATCTGTGATAACATTTGGATTGCGTGGCTTTTTCCAAAGGGAGAGTCATCCATCTTAATTTTCTCCTTGTCCATTACTTTACACCATAACAGCAAGTCAAACAGCTTGCAGTGTTTGCATAACTCACTGAACTGGCCTAATCACAGAAAACTGTCTGGAATGACGTCCATCAATCAAACACGATTACTAGAGTATCAGGTTCTCTCTCTCTCTCTCTCTCTCTCTCTCTCTTTCTCTCTCTCTCTCTCTCTCTCTCTCTCTCATCTTGCAGGAATTGTAAAAAAAAAATGTTTTCAATGAAAGTACAGTAGTTGCACAAAAGCAAAGTTAAGTAGAGTGCTATTTTAAATTACAACAATAACCCTGCATTACAATAAGTCCAGAAAATGTTTGTTTTGTCATTCAGTAGACAGTCTTATCCAGAGCAATGAGGTTAAGTGCATTTCTCAAGGGCACATTGACAGATTTTCCACCTAGTTGGCTCAGGGATTCAAACAGTGACCTTTCAGTTACTAGCCCAACAGTCTTAAAGTAGACTACCTGCTGCTACTTCACCAGATAGTGAGACTTATGTGGGCTACTAGGCAGCCACACTGCCCTTTATCAATCTGATTTTCAATCTGAGTAAACTTGAAAGATTTAGCGCCACCCGTACCTGGAAGATACCAAAGACAGGTAAGTAAGTCACATGATTAGGCTTTTTTAAAACATGAATATTTTCACAAAATAGAATGGATTTTGAATTATCTTCACGTTTAGATTATTTATTCAACATAGAAACGCTGAGCATAAAAGTTTTATCACTGGGAAAATCATTTCTAAACCCCAAAATACCACCCTTCTCCAAGTATAGAGCAGCATCTGCACAGTAAAAATGTGCTCAGTTGCGCACATTCTCTGTGGAACACACCGGGTACATGCAGCTTTCCACTTGGCAAGAAACTCAAACAATAAAGACAAGATGCAAGTTAAGGCCAATGTAAGACAATATAAACAAATGTATTTTACAGTTGTACATATCAAGCATTGATCAGGCTCTTGCAACCATTTAAATTTAACAGGTTCTCTGGCACAAAATGCGTATCAGCCAATTAAAATAGTTGATTTCCTTGCACTTAACAGAACACTAAATTCTAGGTCTTCCCATCAGATAACAAGGCACACGTTAGCCCTATGCTAACCTCAGCAGGTGGCACTGATTATATCCTGGCACAAGTTCTGCATCATCCAATCAAATCGTAGATGTGGTTGGACGTGTTCCAACACTTGTTCATGGAAGAGTCCTCAGTCCAACAGCACGTTCTGATCATCAAAGCAACTATCACGTGTATTTGACTGACTGGTCAAATTGCTCTCTGTGCAAAGCAGTTGGGTAAAGCACTTAACTATAAATACTTTAAAGTACTACTTAAGTCGTTTTTTGGGTATCTATACTTTACTTGACTATTTATATTTTTTACAACTTTTACTTTTACTCCACTACATTCCAAATGTAAATAATGTACTTTTTACTCCTTACATTTTCCCTGACACCCAAAAGTACTAGTTACATTTTGAATGCTTATTAGGACAGGAAAATTGTCTAATTCACACACTTATCCCTGGTCATCCCTATTGCCTCTGATCTGGCGGACTCACTAAAAACAAATGCTTCGTTCGTAAATGATGTCTGAGTGTTGGAGTGTGCCCCTGGCTATCCGTAAATTTAAAAAGCAACAAAATCGTGCTGTCTGGTTTGCTTAATATAAGGAATTTTAACTGATTTATACTTTTACTTTTGATACTTAAGTATATTTTACTGATTACATTTACTTTTGATACTTAAGTACATTTAAAACCAAATACTTTTAGACTTTTACTCAAGCATTATTTTACTGGGTGACTAACTTTTACTTGAGTCATTTTCTATTAAGTTATCTTTACTTTTACTCAAGTATGACTATTGGGTACTTTTTCCACCACTGTTGCAAAGTGCCTAGTCCACATAAATGTCACAGATTGTGGCAAGGGTTAAAATATCACATGAGTCCCCCCCCCCCCCCCCTTTTTGTAATGTAGATTTGCATGTATTGTGTTACGAAAAGTTGGTGGTTTACCCAATATATTACTGGGTGCTTGTATATAGAGTGTGCAACTCTCTTTATTTATTTTATACCCTACTGTTTACTCGCCTTTGGTCAGCATCTCTACTAACTTCTTTGGGTGTGCGCCAGCTCATGCTATTTATTAGTGTGTTGAAAAGGGACACCTACAGCCAACAGTTTGAAAATTAACATTATGAATGAATTTAATAACGAGCTACCTCTTTCTTCAGCCTTGCACACCACACACTGCTATTGCTTAATAATCATAGGCTATATTACATGAACATGTACACCTAAATGTAGTCCTACAACGTTTTACATGTATTTTGACAATCATTTGCTTTGTCACATATTATTTGACTCGAGGAGGATCAGCATTACAAAGTGTACAATAGGATTGTAGTTATCATCCTACATAAGGCAGTATTGCTATTATTTTAAAGAAGTTTATTGTGAGTCCACAGGACTCGAATCGACATTCCCACTTGGCAAAAACTGGTTGAATCAACATTGTTTCAACGTAATTTGTCAATGTATTTTGATGTGGAATCTACATGGAAAAACAGTGCCTTCGGAAAATATTTAGACCGCTTGACTTTTTCCACATTTTATTACATTACAGCCTTATTACATAATGGATTAAAAAAAATCCTCAGCAATCTACAGACAATACCCCATAATGACCACACAAAAACAGGTACATAGAATCTTTGGCAAATTTATTAAAAATAAAAGCAGAAATACTTTATTTACATAAGTATTCCGACTCTTTGCTATGAGACTCGAAATTGAGCTCAGGTGCATCCTGTTTTCACTGATCATCCTTGAGATGTTTCTACAACTTGATTGGAGTCCACCTGTGGTAAATATAATTGATGGGACGTGATTTGGAAATGCACACACACCTGTCTATATAAGGTCCCACAGTTGACAGTGCATATCAGAGCAAAAACCAAGCCACGAGGTCGAAGGAATTGTCCATAGAGCTCAGAGACAGGATTGTGTCGAGGCACAGATCTCAGGAAAGGTACCAAATAAATCTGCAACATTGAAGGTTCCCAAGAACACAATGGCCAAGACTTCCTAGAGCTGGCTGCCGGACCAAACTGAGCAATCTAGGGAGAAGGGCCTTGGTCAGGAAGGTGACCAAGAACCCGATGGTCCCTCTGACAGACCTCTAGAGTTCCTCCGTGGAGATGGGAGAACCTTCCAGAAGGACAACCATCTCTGCAGCACTCCACCAATCAGGCCTTTATGGTAGAGTGGCCAGACGGAAGCCACACCTCAGTAAAAGGCACGACAGCCCGCTTGGAGTTTGCCAAAAGGCACCTAAAGACTCCCAGACCATGAGAAACCAGATTCTCTGGTCTGATGAAACAAAGAACTCTTTGGCCTGAATGCCAAGCATCACGTCTGGAGAAAACCTGGCACCATCCCTACGGTGAGGTGAAGCATGCTGGTGACAGCATCATGCTGTGGGGAGGTTTTTCAGCGGCAGGGACTGGGAGACTAGTCAGGATTGAGGCACAGATGAATGGAGCACAGTACAAAGAGATCCTTGATGAAAACCTGCCCCAGAGCTCCCAGGACCTCAGACTGGGGCGAAGGTTCACCTTCCAACATGACAACAACGCTAAGCACTCAGCCACGTCAACGCAGGAGTGGCTTCAGGACAAGTCTCTGAATGTCCTTGAGTGGCCCAGCCATAGCCCAGACTTGAACCCGATCAAACATCTCTAGAGAGACCTGAAAATAGCTGTGCAGCAATGCTCCCCATCCAACTTGACAGAGCTTGAGAGGATCTGCAGAGAATAATGGGAGAAACTCCCCAAATACAGGTGTGCCAAGCTTGTAGCATCATATCCAAGAAGACTCGAGGCTGTAATCACTGTCAAAGGTGCTTCAGCAAAGTATTGAGTAAAGGGTCTGACTACTTATGTAAATTAGATATTTCAGTTCTTTATTTTTAACAAATTAGCTAAATTTCCTAAAAACCTGTTTTTCTTTGGCATTATGTGGTATTGTGTGTAGATTAATGATGGAAAACAATAATTTAATCCATTTTAGAATAACGCTGTAACATAACAAATTGTGGAAAAAGTCAAGGGGTCTGAATACTTTACGAAGGCACTGAATTTGAAAAAAGTTATCAAAT
Organism: Salmo salar; assembly: GCF_965601325.2. Lineage (NCBI taxonomy): Eukaryota > Metazoa > Chordata > Actinopteri > Salmoniformes > Salmonidae > Salmo > Salmo salar. The sequence continues at coordinate 32,251,412 of NC_138311.1, forward strand.
GTTGTTTTGAGGTTGGAATTTCAACCACAGGATTATGTCATCATTGTAACACATTTTCTTCATAGACATCATAGACATAGACATCATACCCACTATCAGAAAAAAAACAATAGGCTAAGCAGCACCTCCTACTGGGGAGTTGATCTATCGACAGCTGTTCATTTGGTCTCCCATCCAGAGTTTTAATCAAGCCCTACTTAGCTTTGACATTGTGTCACTGACTACTACTAATGTGCTATTGTGAGAATGACTAGTGTGAGATCTCTTAATAACTAAATATATAAAAGAAAAGGAGAAAAAAATTAGAATGGACTTTATCTACATGTGTATTTATCGTACTGTTTTTACCAAACAAATGTCAATTATATATATTTAGTAACTGCAAATGAAATATAACCATACTTTTTAAGTCATATCATCAATTATTCTACAGTATTGAGACCTTTACAGCATTTGCAAAGTCATCAACAGCTTTTGTTTCAATTCAACCCAGGGTTCAACTAAAAACAGACAATACATATAGGCCTAGGGTTTCAATTGAAATCAAATTTAATCTTCAAGTTAATCATTAATATGTTGGATTCACGTCTCCTATTCTTTAACTTCAATTTTAGGTTGAGATGGAGACATGAATCCAACATATGAATTATTAATTTGTAGACCAAATAGATATTGAATTATGTTTGGTTGTCAACGCAAGTTTTAATTCACTTTTATTCTTGGTTGAGATGGAGACGTGCATCCAACATATCAATTATTAATTTGTCGATAAACTGGAATTAAAGTGAGACTAAGTCAGTGGCACAAAAGATATCTCCTTCAAATGTTGATATTTGCTTCCGTTAACAACCAAGCGCAATTCAATGTAACTTTTGTAATACAGTAAACTAATGGAACAGTATTTATTCAACATTAAAATGAGTAGCACATCCATAGACACATTTTGAGGTCAGCCTACAGTAACTAACAAAACTATAAATGTGGCATTCACAGGTCACAGGTCTGTGGAGATCTTCACAATTGTTGTAATAATCTGTGCAGAATCTCGTACGGCATTGATCTCTTGCACTATGTACTTTTAATGTAACCTCAACTGTAATCCAGGTCCTTTCTTTATTCTATTGGATGAAGAACAGTTAACACATTACATTTAAATACAATTGTATATATACTATCATTCAGAAGTTTAGGGTCACTTAGAACTGTCCTTGTTTTTGAAAGAAAAGCACATTTTCTGTCCATTAAATTAACATTGAAATTTATCAGAAATACAGTGTAGACATTGTTCATGTTGCAAATGACTATTGTAGCTGGAAACAGCAGATTTTTAATGGAATATCTACATAGGTGTACAGAGTAGAGGTCGACCGATGATGATTTTTCGACGCCGATACCGATGCCGATTATTGGAGGACCAAAAAAAGCCGCTGCCGATTAATCGGACGTTTTTATTTATTTATTTGTAATAATGACAATTACAACAATACTGAATGAACACTTATTTTAACTTAATATAATACATCAATAAAATCAATTTAGCCTCAAATAAATAATGAAACATGTTCAATTTGTTTTAAATAATGCAAAAACACAGTGTTGGAGAAGAAAGTAAAAGTGCATTATGTGCCATGTAAGAAAGCTAACGTTTAAGTTCCTTGCTCAGAAATGAGAACATATGAAAGCTGGTGGTTCCTTTTAACATGAGTCTTCAATATTCCCAGGTAAGAAGTTTTAGGTTGTAGTTATTATAGGAATTATAGGACTATTTCTCTCTATACGATTTGTATTTCATATACCTATGACTATTGGATGTTCTTATAGGCACTTTAGTATTGCCAGTGTAACAGTATAGCTTCCGCCCCTCTCCTCGCTCCTACCTGGGCTCGAACGAGGAACACATCGACAACAGCCACCCTCGAAGCAGCGTTACTCATGCAGAGCAAGGGGAACAACTACTCCAAGTCTCAGAGCGAGTGACGTTTGAAACGCTATTAGCGCGCACCCCGCTAACTAGCTAGCCATTTCACATCGGTTACACCAGCCTAATCTTGGGAGTTGATAGGCTTGAAGGGGTGGGTATAATTTGTGGAACGTTCCAACAGGAATCCGTTCCAAAAAACATTAAGTAAAAGGTTGCCAACCAACAATGCATACAAAGTAGCAACGCATACAAACTTAGCTAACTAGCTGCCGAATAGGCATCAACTCACCACGTAGCTTATTCTTAATGTTTGTCCATAGGCAACCAGAGTGAGGACAGACATTTTTCGGAATAATTGTGATGTGTGAAAAACGCAATGAAATAGACCGCTCCCTACCCGGTATCTTATTCTGCCGCTATACAACTTTGTAAGCGTTGTTTTTTGGAAACCTTGTTATTTACGAAGTTTTTGGAATAGATTCCTGTTGGAACGTTCCACAAATGATATTAAATTATAGTTGATAGGCTTGAAGTCATAAACAGCGCAATGCTTGAAGCACAGTGAAGAGCTGCTGGAAAAACACACGAAAGTGCTGTTTGAATGAATGCTTATGAGCCTGCTGGTGCCTACCACCGCTCAGTCAGACTGCCCTATCAAATCATAGGCTTAATTATAATATAATAAACACACAGAAATACGATCCTTAGGTGATTAATATGGTCGAATCCGGAAACTATCATCTCGTTTTTTCTTTCAGTGAAATACGGAACCGTTCCGTATTTTATCTAACGGGTGGCATCCCTAAGTCCAAATATTCCTGTTACATTGCACAACCTTCAATGTTATGTCATAATTACGTAATATTCTGGCAAATTAGTTCGCAACGAGCCAGGTTGCCCAAACTGTTGAATATACCCTGACTGCGTTCAATGAACGCAAGAGAAGTGACACAATTTCATGTTAGCAGGCAATATTAACTAAATATGCAGGTTTAAAAATATATACTTGTGTATTGATTCTAAAGAAAGGCATTGATGTTTATGGTTAGGTACATTGGTGCAACGACAGTGCTTTTTTCGCAAATGCGCTTGTTAAATCAACACCCGTTTGTCGAAGTAGGCTGTGATTCGATGAGAAATTAACAGGCACCGCATTGATTATATGCAACGCAGGACACGTTAGATAAACTAGTAATATCATCAACCATGTGTAGTTAACTAGTGATTATGTTAAGATTGATACTTTTTTTAAGATAAGTTTAATGCTAGCTAGCAACTTACCTTGGCTTCTTGCTGCCCTCGCGTAACAGGTAGTCAGCCTGCCATGCAGGCTCCTCGTGGAGTGCAATGTAAGGCAGGTGGTTAGAGCATTGGACTAGTAACCGGAAGGTTGCAAAAACGAATCCCCGAATCCCCCCTGAACAAGGCAGTTAACCCCCGTTCCTAGGCCGTCATTGAAAATAAGAATGTGTTCTTAATCTGACTTGCCTAGTTTAATAAAGGTGTAAAATAAAAATAAATAAAAATAAATAAAAATATTGGCAAATCGGTGGCCAAAAATACCGATTACCGATTGTTATGAAAACTTGAAATCGGCCCTAATTAATCGGCCATTCCGATTAATCAGTCGACCTCTAGTACAGAGGCCATTATCAGCAACCATCACTCCTGTGTTCCAATGGCACGTTATGTTAGCTAATCCAAGTTTATCATTTTAAAAGGCTAATTGATCATTAGAAAACCCTTTTGCAATTATGTTAGCACAGCTGAAAACTGTTGTCCCGATTAAAGAAGCAATAAACTGTCCTTAGGCTAGTTGAGTATCTGGAGCATCAGTATTTGTGGGTTCGATTACAGGCTCAAAATGGCCAGAAATAAAGACCTTTCTTCTCAAACTCATCAGTCTATTCTTGTTCTGAGAAATGAAGGCTATCCATGCGAAAAATTGCCAAGAAACTGAAGATCTCGTCCAACGCTGTGTACTACTCCCTTCACAGAACAGCGCAAACTGGCTCTAACCAGAATAGAAAGAGGAGTGGGAGGCCTCAGTGCACAACTAAGCAAGAGGACAAGTACATTAGAGTGTCTAATTTGAGAAACAGACGCCTCACAAGTCCTCAACTGGCAGCTTCATTAAATAGTACCCGCGAAACACCAGTCCCAACGTCAACAGTGAAGAGGCGACTCCGGGATGCTGGCCTTCTAGGCAGAGTTCCTCTGTCCAGTGTCTGTGTTCTTTTGCCCATCTTAATCTTCTCTTTTTATTGGCCAGTCTGAGATGTGGCTTTTTCTTTGCAACTCTCTTTTTTCCCTCTTTGGGGTACAGCACACACACATAGAGACACCACACACACACACACACACATACACACATTAACTTTAACCAAACAAACAAAACAATGCTGCATGGTGCTAGCTGGCCTTTACCACGGTTACCAGTAATTAGAACATTGGAATGTGTAGGCCTAAAAGTCATGTAAAATGTATAGTCAGTGGAGGAGCGATACAGTATGTACTTTTCCTTACCTCTCTCCCTCCATCCCTTCACAGGTTCTAATCAGTTAATGGAATGTTTTTTGTTGTTGTTCTAGCCAGAGAATTATCGAGAGGAACATTGAGGAATTACATTTAACAGGTGTCAGAAACCACCAAGAAACCACTGAAGAACTGAGAAGTCAATGGAGGTGAGACACGTTATGAGGCAGACTGTACCAGCAGAGAGAGTCAAGGTGAGTTTGGCTGTAGTGATTGAGTGAAAGGCTCTCCCGCCAAGATTGTTGTGAAATGGCTGCTATATAAATGCATCCTGGCGGGCCAGGCAGACAGTATTATTTGTTGAGTCTTTAAATCAGATGGTGATATAAAGTCAACTGTCCTTGGAGGTGCTGTAAATCTCAGGACATTAACAAAGTGAGGGGTAATCAAAATGGCCGTCAACATCAAGTCCTCAAGGACAGTGATTGACATTATATGCAGCGCCTGCAATTTAGAGGTATTGATGGCATTTCATTTAGCACTAGAGGTTTTCAATAAAGGCACCGTCAGGTGTCTGTTGTTTTCTGAGTGCTGGTTAAGAGAGTGGAGAGAGAGATGGCAGAGAGAGGAATGGAGAAAGGTCAGAAAGCAGGGATGCACTTTTTTTTAACACCAATCAGGATGTCTACTCTTTCACAAGTCTATAAAAAGACCGACTAGACAGCCCATTGAAGCAATGAGTATAGGCTCGTCTCCATTGGCTGTGTTTCAGCCAGGCTGTGGCTTGGCTGGCAGACAGACATGGTAAGGGCAAAGGGCACACAGGGCTCTGGTCAGAAGTAGTGCACTATATAGGGAATAGGGTACCGTTACAGACACAGTCTATGTTTTATTAATCCACTCACTCCCCAAAACTAGGCCAGTTACGTACGGCCCTCTCCACTCTGCCTGTGGATTGTATTAATGTCTTTTTGTGCTGGCTACAAAGGCACAGAAATTGGGTTCCTCCGAGCGATTTAGAAGAGGAGAAATTAACATTTTCCTTGGTTTGCCTTCTGGACAAAGCACCATGAACTGGGCAATGGGTACACATTGTATAATGCTGAGAATATGCTCATATGAATATTAGAGTGCTGTGCTGTGCTAGAAATATGACAATGCCCTTCCATTTCCATTCCTAATAATGAGCATATGTGTGTGGTATATGAGCTTGGCAGGGTTGTGTAACACCACATCTTCTCACTGCACAGCATAGCACAAGGCTCTAGATGCTTGACCACACAGGGTGACATTGGTACCAATCAGGGGGCCTGCCATCTGTGAGTATGTGTGTGTGTGGTGTCTCTGTGTGTGTGTGTGCTGTACCCCAATGAGGGGAAAAGAGACCCATGAGCCACACATGTGAACCTTGAATCAGAATGAGAGAGAGAGATGTAGAGAGAGGTGGAGAGAGGTGGAGGGAGGGAGAGAAAGAGAAAGAGAGAGCTAGAGAGAGCGAGAGGGAGAGATGGAGGGAGAGAGAGAGAGAGAGAGCGAGAGAGAGAGATGGAGAGAGAGTCAGGCCCCCTGGGTGAAGGGGATCTGTTTCCAAGCTGGCAGACAGTCACACAGACCCTGGCTACTGCTTTAATTAACACACTAATGATACCCTCTCTAACGAAAAGCAACTTATCATCCCACTTAATCACTGAGAGTCTAGTTTAGTTAACAGGGCCTGGATTGTAACCATCTGGTCCTTAAAAACACATTCTCATCATTCCTCCCGCAATACTAGTAGTGTAGAATACGGTGGTATTTTAAGAGAGCCCCCACTGGAAGCTGGTGATTATATTGGACATCAATGGGACATCTGCAGTTAGGCGTTACGATATGCAGCGGAGGAGCACAACTTTGGAGTATTTGACTCTTTATCAAACAGCTCAATTCAGGCTCTTGACTACGTATTATTTTATTGCTAGAATAACACAAAAAACTGCAGCCTCTTGTGAGATTTTAGCCGAGTCACATTGGGTTCAGTCAGGGATAGATTTTGTTGTGGTGCCAGGCTCTCTGAGCCTATAGATTGGTATAAAGATGTAGCTGACAGACACGTTTCTACGACAACTACTGTTATTCTACTGGAGAGTTAGATGACTAGAACCACTACTAATGGGTGTATGGTATAAGTGCTGCCACAGCAGCATGGGGTATAGGCCACAGTGATGACAGGTGACTGGGTCTGTAACACCCTGATCTGTTTTGATCTCTGATCAAAGGCAGAGAGAGGGGGGTAAGAGACAGAGAGAGAAGGGAAAGAGAGAGAGAGAAGGATAGAGGGAAAGAGACAGAGGTAGAGAGAGGAGATGCGGATGAGAAGGAAGGTGAGGTGAGAGGGAGATTAAAGCTGCCTCTTCAAGAGAGCAATGTGTTTCTGCCGCTATGGACTGACCTCCTGACTGATAATCTGCTGCTGCTGAATAGAAGCTGGGACAGTGTGTGTGCGTGTGTGTGCGTGTGTGCGTGTGTGTGTGGCGCAATGATGGAGAGCATTCAGTAGATAAGCACCACACACACACAAACACCATCCCATCTCCATCCCCTGTCCATCAGCAGTAGCAGCAGTTAGCCTGACAGCAGTTAGCCTGACAGCCTCTCAGCCTGGTTAATTGGGGTGATAGATACTCTTGACATGCATCTAAGCGCTACTGAGAAGATGAACACATCGTTTTCTTTCCTCCTGCATCCCTCATATTAGAGGAGGTCACAATCCCAGGTCTTTTTAAAAGCCTATGCAATTAATAAGGCCTTAATTCTGCCCCATATCTCTGCTTGTTTAAAGTTCCCTTTCAAGAGCCTGATAAACCCCCCTCTCTCTCCCTCTGCTGTTTGCTGCAAATTAGACTAATCTCCTTCAAGTTCACCCTCCGGCACTACACTTTCTCCTCTCTTCTTTTCTTCCTATCCTCTCACCCAGTTGAAAGTGAACACTGGCTGACATCAACAGTAAGGTTAATGTGTCCAGTGTTTTACAAAGCCTCCTCTAGGGATGGTTAATCACCACAGTAACACCTACCTGATATCTCTTATCATCTACCTCTGTATTGAGGGGTTTCTTTAATCAATTAATGAATGGTCTTACACACAGTACGTTTCAATTAGGCCTGCTTTGACTGGTGGCCCTCTAAGCAGGTCAGTGTTTTAAAGTACGTATGTAGTCGTTGGAGTAACTGGCACTCTTTCCCCTGTAGGCTCTGTGACTGCTTCTTATATTGCTTTTCCCTGTAGGCTCTGTGACTGCCTCTTATATTGCTTTTCCCTGTAGGCTCTGTGACTGCCTCTTATACTGCTTTTCCCTGTAGGCTCTGTGACTGCCTCTCATACTGCTTTTCCCTGTAGGCTCTGTGACTGCCTCTTATACTGCTTTTCCTTGTAGGCTCTGTGACTGCCTCTTATACTGCTTTTCCTTGTAGGCTCTGTGACTGCCTCTTATACTGCTTTTCCCTGTAGGCTCTGTGACTGCCTCTCATACTGCTTTTCCCTGTAGGCTCTGTGACTGCCTCTTATACTGCTTTTCCTTGTAGGCTCTGTGACTGCCTCTTATACTGCTTTTCCTTGTAGGCTCTGTGACTGCCTCTTATACTGCTTTTCCCTGTAGGCTCTGTGACTGCCTCTTATACTGCTTTTCCCTGTAGGCTCTGTGACTGCCTCTTATACTGGTTTTCCCTGTAGGCTCTGTGACTGCCTCTCATACTGCTTTTCCCTGTAGGCTCTGTGACTGCCTCTTATACTGCTTTTCCTTGTAGGCTCTGTGACTGCCTCTTATACTGCTTTTCCTTGTAGGCTCTGTGACTGCCTCTTATATTGCTTTTCCCTGTAGGCTCTGTGACTGCCTCTTATACTGCTTTTCCCTGTAGGCTCTGTGACTGCCTCTTATACTGCTTTTCCCTGTAGGCTCTGTGACTGCCTCTTATACTGGTTTTCCCTGTAGGCTCTGTGACTGCCTCTTATACTGCTTTTCCCTGTAGGCTCTGTGACTGCCTCTTATATTGCTGCTAGACTGTATCTCCTCTGGCCTTACCTTGACACTATAAAATATCTCTTTTTTATTGTGCTTAACATTTTCATGTTTATTTGTTTTCATGTTTTATTTAAGTTTTACATACTTTTGGAAGTTACTGCGACCCCTTTTCTCTAATGGGGGATGTCTAATATTGCGCTGTGTTCAGTAATGTAGGCCTAACAACAGAGATCCTGTTGTTATTTGTTATATGTACATTCCTCTGCATCACCACAGCACTGTCCCGGCTGGCTCCTATTATGCCTCATAACATCCATTTGACTCTGTGGTCACAGATGGTCTGATCTTCCTTTCCTCCTCTTTAACTGGGCTGTTAGTGATGGGATCCAGAGATGAGAGGAGCAGACAGTGCAGTAGGATAAACGGTAAACAGTAAATGTTCAACAGTAGCGGTTCAGCTGAGTTGAGTTGTGCCCTGGAGAGAGGGAACTACAGTGTTATCAGATGGAGATCAGAGCACAGGGATAATTCACTTATCACATCTGCTGTGATTAGGAAGCAGGACGCAGCCGGCTGATTGGCTGATAGGCTGATAGGGATCTGTGGGCTGCTGGGATCCGGAGTTCTCTGGGTTTACTAAAGGCCACCGGGGCGTAGATACTCTGATTCTCCCCCCTTCTCTCTGAAGTCATTCCCTCCCACTTAAGAATTTAAAAGCATTGGATTGGTAGATGGAGAACATAAATCAAGTGCTTTTAAATCCGTGAGGGGGAGTGAACTAGTGTATACTTCATAGAGAAGGAGGCAGAACAATTGAGCTTTGGTGACACCATCACAGAGACTCTGAGGAGTAAACAGAGTGACTATCAAATGAAGAGCAGGCCTGTTTCAGAAAACAGATAAAGAAACACCTCACGGCACAACGTCTCTCCCCTATTTGACCTAGATAGTTTGTGTGTATGTATTGATATGTAGGCTATGTGTGCCGTTTTTAAATGTATGTAGTTCTGTCCTTGAGCTGTTCTTGTCTATTAATGTTCTGCAATATGTCATGTTTCATGTTCTGTGTGGACCCCAGGAAGATTAGCTGCTGCTTTTGCAACAGCTAATGGGGATCCTACTAAAATACCAAATACCGCAAGACCAGCCATCTCCTGTGTCTGTCCTGTTTTCATACCACTCAATTATTCAGTATTTTTCTCAATGAATTTCAAACTCTTACCAACGTGTAAAAGTTAAAGTTCCCATCAAGTGAAGGAATTCTGAAAATACTGAATATATATCCAAACTATCCTCAGTGAATTAAAATGAGTTTATATAATTTTTGTCCTGCCCTGAAAATGTACAGAGTAGATATCTCCCAATCAATGCCTTTTATTGTAGAGAAAATTACAGCATGGTTTCTGTCCACCATGTCCAAAAAGTGTAATTAAAACAGTCATCATCATCAACCCAGACAGGTTACCATTATCAGACACACACACATTGTTGCTTTGTGTGTGTGTGTGTGATACCATTGCTACCCTCGTTCTAAAGGACTCATTCCTCAGATTGTCCTCTCAGAAAGAGATGTAGGCTAATTATCTCTCTCTCCCACCTGCTGTCCTGATGAGCCTCTTGTTCTCTATATCCTCCCCTCCTCTCTCTATCCTCCCTCCCCTCTCCCCCCTCCCTCACTCACTCACTCACTCACTCACTCACTCACTCACTCACTCACTCACTCACTCACTCACTCACTCACTCACTCACTCACTCACTCACTCACTCACTCACTCACTCACTCACTCACTCACTCACTCACTCACTCACTCACTCACTCACTCCTTTCCTCCCTCTCTCCTCCTGCTCTGATCACCTCAATCATTAACTCACACATTTCTGTGTCTGCACACCGAACACACACACAAACAGATGCAAACACACACTCAGATCTGTTAGGATGAATGGCAAAGTGAGACAGATAATGACATCATCATCAGCAACAACAATAACAATAATAGTAATACAAATAGTGATTAAAGAAAAAATAATAGTAATAATAATTATGTGATAATCAATAAGTATGATGTGATAATCGATAAGTAATCAAAAATAAAGATATAGTGTAAATTTCACCTAATTTTAACATTTTGTCATGAATCACATGTACGTACAACTTAATAAAAAACGTTTTCCAATTTCAAAATGACTATAGTAAGTGCCTATTAGAGTGGCAATCAGCAGTAGAAACAATAACCAAGCTGTTGCCCCACCCCTGACTGGGTAAAACGCTGAGAGATGGGGCTGGAGTAATGTAACCATTCTCAAAGTCATAGACAGAGCTATGGATGCAAGGACTGATCATCCATGATATCTTGCTACGGGTGATTCCCTGATCCACCTCTACGCAGATGACACCATTCTGTATACATCTGGCCCTTCTTTGGACACTGTGTTAATAAACCTCCAAACGAGCTTCAATGCCATACAACACTCCTTCCGTGGCCTCCAACTGCTCTTAAATGCTAGTAAAACTAAATGCATGCTTTTCAACCGATCGCTGCCGAACCTGCCCGCCGACTAATATCACTACTCTGGACGGTTCTGACTTAGAATATGTGGACAACTACAAATACCTAGGTGTCTGGCTAGACTGTAAACTCTCCTTCCAGACTCATATTAAACATCTCCAATCCAAAATTAAATCTAGAATCGGCTTCCTATTTCTTAACAAAGCATCCTTCACTCACGCTGCCAAACATACCCGCGTAAAACTGACTATCCTACCGATCGTTGACTTCGGCGATGTCATTTACAAAATAGCCTCCAACACTCTACTCAGCAAATTGGATGCAGTCTATCACAGTGCCATCCGTTTTGTCACCAAAGCCCCATATACCACCCACCACTACGACCTGTATGCTCTCGTTGGCTGGCCCTCGCTACATATTTGTCGCCAGACCCCCTGGCTCCAGGTCATCTATAAGTCTATGCTAGGTAAAGCTCCGCCTTATCTCAGCTCACTGGTCACCATAGCAACACCTTCCGTAGCATGCGCTCCAGCAGGTATATCTCACTGGTCATCCCCAAAGCCAACACCTCATTTGGCCGCCTTTCCTTCCAGTTCTCTGCTGCCAATGACTGGAACGAATTGCAAAAATCGCTGAAGTTGGAGACTTATATCTCCCTCACTAACTTTAAGCATCAGCTATTTGAGCAGCTTACCGATTGCTGCAGCTGTACACAGCCCATCTGTAAATAGTCCATCCAATCTACCTACCTCATCCCCATATTGCTTTTATTTACTTTTTTGCTCTTTTGCACACCAGTATTTCTACTTGCACATCATCATGTGCACATCTATCACTCCAGTGTTAATTTGCTAAATTGTAATTAGTGAGCTACTATGGCCTATTTATTGCCTTACCTCCTCACGCCATTTGCTCACACTGTATATAGACTTTTTCTTTTGTGTTATTGACTGTACGTTTGTTTATTCCATGTGTAACTCTGTGTTGTTTGTGTCGCACTGCTTTGCTTTATCTTGGCCAGGTCGCAGTTGTAAATGAGAACTTGTTCTCAACTGGCCTACCTGGTTAAATAAAGGTGAAAAAATATATATTGTCAAGGATATCCTTGGTAGCAGGAAAGGGGCAGAGTCAAGTGCAGGAGACTGAGGTCCGTTAACACAGATGTTTAATAAACACCGAATAAATAAAGTCGCCACAAGGCAGGGTGCGCAGAACACAAGACAGGAGGACAGCTCCAAAATCAAAACGCACGGGGCGCAGCCCGGCAAACCTAATGCCTAATCCAAAATTACGCGGTGTAGCTAAAGCAGCGCAAAAACACCGACTGCCACACATAACATGACATGTAATAATCCCGCATAAATTCCCAAACCAAAAAGACAAACTAAATACCCCCCCACTAATGACTAACAAGGAACAGGTGCGGACCAAGACAGACAAAACCAAAAGACACAGAAACGTAGATCGGTGGCAGCTAGTAGGCCGGCGACGACGACCGCCGAGCACCGCCCGACCGGGGAGGGGCGCCACCTTCTGTGGACGCTGTGATAAATATATATATATACTGCTCAAAAAAATAAAGGGAACACTTAAACAACACATCCTAGATCTGAATGAAAGAAATAATCTTATTAAATACTTTTTTCTTTACATAGTTGAATGTTCTGACAACAAAATCACACAAAAATAATCAATGGAAATCCAATTTATCAACCCATGGAGGTCTGGATTTGGAGTCACACTCAAAATTAAAGTGGAAAACCACACTACAGGCTGATCCAACTTTGATGTAATGTCCTTAAAACAAGTCAAAATGAGGCTCAGTAGTGTGTGTGGCCTCCACGTGCCTGTATGACCTCCCTACAACGCCTGGGCATGCTCCTGATGAGGTGGGGGAGGGATCTCCTCCCAGACCTGAGGGATCTCCTCCCAGACCTGGACTAAAACATCCGCCAACTCCTGGACAGTCTGTGGTGCAACGTGGCATTGGTGGATGGAGCGAGACATGATGTCCCAGATGTGCTCAATTGGATTCAGGTCTGGGGAACGGGCGGGCCAGTCCATAGCATCAATGCCTTCCTCTTACAGGAACTGCTGACACACTCCAGCCACATGAGGTCTAGCATTGTCTTGCATTAGGAGGAACCCAGGGCCAACCGCACCAGCATATGGTCTCACAAGGGGTCTGAGGATCTCATCTCGGTACCTAATGGCAGTCAGGCTACCTCTGGCGAGCACATGGAGGGCTGTGCGGCCCCCCAAAGAAATGCCACCCCACACCATGACTGACCCACCGCCAAACCGGTCATGCTGGAGGATGTTGCAGGCAGCAGAACGTTCTCCACGGCGTCCAGACTCTGTCACGTCTGTCACGTGCTCAGTGTGAACCTGCTTTCATCTGTGAAGAGCACAGGGCGCCAGTGGCAAATTTTCCAATCTTGGTGTTCTCTGGCAAATGCCAAACGTCCTGCATGGTGTTGGGCTGTAAGCACAACCCCCACCTGTGGACATCGGGCCCTCATACCACCCTCATGGAGTCTGTTTCTGACCGTTTGAGCAGACACATGCACATTTGTGGCCTGCTGGAGGTCATTTTACAGGGCTCTGGCAGTGCTTCTCCTGCTCCTCCTTGCACAAAGGCGGAGGTAGCGGTCAAGCTGCTGGGTTGTTGCCCTCCTACGACCTCCTCCACGTCTCCTGATGTACTGGCCTGTCTCCTGGTAGCACCTCCATGCTCTGGACACTACGCTGACAGACAGAGCAAACCTTCTTGCCACAGCTCGCATTGATGTGCCATCCTGGATGAGCTGCACTACCTGAGCCACTTGTGTGGGTTGTAGACTCCGTCTCATGCTACCACTAGAGTGAAAGCACCGCCAGCATTCAAAAGTTACCAAAACATCAGCCAGGAAGCATAGGAACTGAGAAGTGGTCTGTGGTCCCCACCTGCAGAACCACTCCTTTATTGGGGGTGTCTTGCTAATTGCCTATAATTTCCACCTGTTGTCTATTCCATTTGCACAACAGCATGTGAAATATATTGTCAATCAGTGTTGCTTCCTAAGTGGACAGTTTGATATCACAGAAGTGTGATTGACTTGGAGTTACATTGTGTTGTTTAAGTGTTCCCTTTATTTTTTGGAGCAGTGTATATATATATATATATATATATATATATATATATATATATATATATATATATATATATATATACACAGTGGGGAGAACAAGTATTTGATACACTGCCGATTTTGTAGGTTTTCCTACTTACAAAGCATGTGGAGGTCTGTAATTTTTATCATAGGTTCACAACTGTGAGAGACGGAATCTAAAACAAAAATCCAGAAAATCACATTGTATGAGTTTTAAGTAATTCATTTGCATAAAAATTACAGACCTCTACATGCTTTGTAAGTAGGAAAACCTGCAAAATCGGCAGTGTATCAAATACTTGTTCTCCCCACTGCATACAGTTTTAACCATGTTTTGATGCTAAACAGTGTTTGTTAAAATGTTCTTTGTTTACAAACATTGGAGTAAAATAAGCTTATATTTTAGGTTCTGATGGGGTATAACAGTTGAACTAAGCTCATTAGGCATAAGTTACATTCTTCAAGAATCAATGGGTACATATCATTCATGTATAAGTCCAAAAACGGATATAGCAACTGCTGATTGCCACTAAGTGCCAAATAAAGTAACAGGCTTGACCGTAACAGGGTTAGTGATTTCATGTTAAATCACCCATAAATCCCCTTGTGACACAGGGAATGGAAGCTCAGTTTCCCACCACAAAACACCAGAAAATGGCCAAAAATAGTAGAACCAGCTCACCTGCTTTTACATATAATAATTTGACTATTAGATGTTCAATGTTTCTTTTGAACAAATTATTTAAAATGGAATAGATTCACCATATTAAAATGAGAGTTTCGTTCATATAATAGGGTTGACCATAAAATGAGGGACAGGTCTTGTTTAACATTAAAATCTCATTATAAACCTTAAAATCACATGAAATAAATAACAGAGATGACTTTTTCCAAAGTAACAAAATAACTAGGGCTTTACAATGACAGTGAAAACTTGGAGAAATGTTGGGGTTACAAGTATATTAAACCCTTCCTGGAAGTCACAGACGTTGCACAGAGAGACATGTCAAAATGCTGATTTTTGGCACTTTAGCAAGTGTGTTCTATATTAAAGGGCTCTTCATTTAATATAACAGGCATTTAAAATGCAAAAGGGACTTATTTCCTGGACCGACTCAGGTGTACTTTCAGGTGTCAGTTGTCAGTAGTGGGTTTCCGTTAGCTTTTGTACGCACACACACACACGCACGCACGCGAGCACACACACGCGCACATGCACACGCACACACACACACACACACACACGCACACACACGCACACACACGGACACCTCTCTCAGTAAGATCACCTAGAACACACACATGCATTTAAAAAATATAGTATTTCTCTGAATCTTCTGAAAGGCTGATTTGATCGTCCACTTCATCAACGTTGGAAAGCTGTGACATGTCTCTGAGCCAGCAGCACGTCTTCTCCTGACGCAAATGAAAACACAGAACAGACTAACTCGCACCATCGCCAGTGGAGCCAAGTAGACAAATAGGCCGACTCTGTCTCTTTCAGGTACCCACCTGACATGCAGCTTGTTGTCCAGACTGAGGTGGGAGGCAGTGCAGGTGTAGTTGTGTCTCTCTCTCAGTTCCTCTGTACTGATCACCAGACTCTTCCTCAGCTGGTACGTCCCGTCTCCATTGGGCAGCAGCTGCCTCTCAGCAGGGTCAGGTTGATGCGTCTGGGGTAGAAACCAAATGCGGCGACTCCCGAGTGGCGCAGCAGTCTAAGGCACATCGCAGTGCTTGAGGCGTCACTACAGATCCAAGTTCGATCCCGGGCCGTGTCGCAGCCGGCCTTGACCGGGAGACCCATGAGGCGGCTCACAATTGGCCCAGGGTCGTCCGGGTTAGGGGAGGGCTTGGTCGGCCGGAATGTCCTTGTCCCATCGTGCTCTAGTGATTCCTGTGGCGGGCCGAGCGCAAGCAGTTGTATGGTGTTTCCTCCAACACATTGGTGCGGCTGGCTTCCGGGTTAAGCAAGAAGTGTGTCATGAAGCAGTGCGGCTTGGCAGGGTCGTGTTTCAGAGGACGCATGGCTCTCGACCTTCTCCTCTCTGTATGTGACTGTATGTGAGTTTCAGTGATGGGACAAGACTGTAACTACCAATTATGGAGAAAAAGGGGTAAGATGACCCCAAAAAAAATTGAAACCAAATGCCAGGCAGCTCACCTGGACCCCTCCAGAAATGTCTCTGTTTATTATCCTGACTCTGGGATAAACTTTACGATTGTCACGTCCTGACCAGTAAAAGGGGTTGTTTGTTATTGTAGTGTGGTCAGGGCGTGGCAGGGGGTGTTTGTTTAGTGTGTTTCGGGGTTTTGGTTTAGTTCTATGTTATGTATTTCTATGTTTGATATTCTAGTATTCTATTTCTATGTGGTAATTGTTTGGGATTGGTCTCTAATTGGAGACAGCTCCATCTCGTTGCCTCTGATTAGAGGCCATATTTAAGTAGGGGTTTTTGTCTTGTGTTTTGTGGGTGGTTGTTTCTATGTATAGTGTGAGCACCTTACAGGACTGTCGTTCGTTTTCTTGTTTTGTTTAGTGTTCACGTTTAAAAAAAATTTAAGTATAAGTATGGACACTTACCACGCTGCGTATTGGTCCAATGATTTCTCCTCATCAGAAGACGAAGATTATGACAACGATTCATACAATTATTTTCTTTCTCCAGTTATGCCTTCAATGATCTTAAGCAAATAGGAAGGCAAGAGTTCTAAACAAACATTTTTACATCTGCTAGCTTTATCTCATCCCACCATGGTAGCTCTTTTGCTAGTTCATACAGTAGCTCCATTCTGTTTCTTTTTTATCCTGAAAAAAGTATTTGATGATTACAAGCATACCCATAACAAGATGGGTATGCTTGAAAATATGGATAGTGATATTGAGTAATGTGTTGCATTGGATTTGCCCCAACCATAACACTTTGCATACAGGACAAAAAGTTATTTGCTTTGCCACATGTTTTGCAGTATTACTTTAGTGCCTTTTTGCAAACAGGATGCATGTTTTGGAGTATATTTATTATGTACAAGCTTACTTCTTTTCACTCTGTCAATTAGGTTAATATTGTGGAGTAATTTCAAAGTTGTTGATTCATCCTCAGTTTTCTCCTATCATAGCGATTAGACTCTACCACTGATATAAAGTCACCATTGGCCTCATGGTGAAATCCCTGAGTGGTTTCCGTCCTCTCCAGCAACTGAGTTAGGAAGAATGCCTGTATCTTTGTAGTGACTGGGTGTACTGATACACCATCCAAAGTGTAATGAATAACTTTTTTTTCCTATCTACCATAAGCGCCCTTTGCGAGGCATTGGAAAACCTCCCTAGTCTTTGTGGTTGAATCTGTTTGAAATTCACTGCTCGACTGAGGGGCCTTACAGATAACTATATGTGTAGGATACAGAGATGAGGTATTCATTCAAAAATCATGTTAAAGTCCATGCAACTTATTATGTGACGTGTTATGCACATTTTTACTCCTAAACTTATTTAGGTATTCCATAACAAAGGGGTTGAATACTTATTGACTGAAGAATTTACATTTTTTATTCATTTTTAAACATTTTGAAAAACCACTTTGACATTATAGGTTATTATGGGTAGGCCACACCAAAAAATCTATTTAATGCATTTTAATTCATGTTGTAATACAACATTTAGAAAAACTCAAGGGGTGTGAATACTTTCTGAAGGCGCTGTATGTACCTCATCTCAAACATCAACGTATTTTGAACATTATCATCTTGCAGGATATAGCATGTAATGTGTTGTTATTGTTTATAATATTACAGAGTAAGGAACAATATGCTTGGAAAGTGGATTGCATCACAATCACTATGAAAACACAATTGGAGACACATCATTTTTGGAAACATGTTATTGACAAGGCAGCGTTATGGTAGCTAGCAAATGAGTGTAGGAGCGGTTACTAACTAACTGTAACTAACTACTTAACTAACTAACTAACTTGGCTAACTGAGGTTGAACAATTCCCCTATTTACAGCTAGTTAGCCACTGCACAAATTTTAGCTCGCAATTGTAACACTGTTTCCAAAACTGATAAGGCGTCTCCACTAATGTTTACTTTTTTACGTTTGTGACGTCTCCAATTTCCAAGCACATTATTACTCACTGGGGATTTATGATATCATTAATGACTTATTATGACATGAGATTAAGTAAACAGTCCGCCTTACCTGCATTTACAGTGGTGTACAATGAAAAAACAAAAAGACAAGCAGTGTGCCCATGGTTTGTGAGTGTTCCTCACTTTTCCAGTAGCCTTAAGTACCTGGTTTCTAAGCTCTCAAATAAGCCTGGCAGACTTTAATTTTCTCTTACCAAAAGAAAGATACATGTGGGATAGTTGAACTGGTCAAACAACATTATGGTCCAAGTATCGAGTGGACGAAGGGATCAAGCCGCTTTAGAACATTCGACACCAGAAAATATAGGTTTCAATTATACATTTTTCGCTAAAATGTCCCTCTGTTGGTTTAGGCATTTAGTGCACAACTATGTGCCCATTGACCAGTTTGCTCATCATGTCTTAATGCACACCATGTCTATAAGCTGACCATGTCTAAATGCTTAATGTGTATTCTCCTTGAGGATCATGATGAGTCAGAGATCTGTACTACCTGAGCAAACAAACCCGCACGCAGCTCACCCTCCTTTGGCCTGTTCGTTAATAGGTGCTAAGTCCCTGAGTCATCCTGGCCTGTCATATTACAGCAAGGGTAGGAGGGGAGAGGAGGAAGGAGTTGAAGGCGGGTGGAGGCGAAGGAGGGAGGTCCTGCCTGGAGAGCATAGGGGCGGGGTCCACAGACTGTTCTCTAACTGGAGCAGCAGTCATCCCGGTGCCTTGCAGCAGTTGCCATGCAGTGACAGCGTGTGTGTTTGTGCAGCAAAAGGAGTGACATCACGCTCAAGGGAGTGACCAGTAAAGATTAGTGTAGTCTGATGCATAGGAAATCAGATTAGTAGAATCAGTAGAAATCAGATCAGTATAATCAGTAGAAATCAGATGAGTAGAATCAGTAGAAATCAGATGAGTAGAATCAGTAGAAATCAGATGAGTAGAATCAGTAGAAATCAGATGAGTAGAATCAGTAGAAATCAGATGAGTAGAATCAGTAGAAATCAGATCAGTAGAATCAGTAGAAATCAGATGAGTAGAATCAGTAGAAATCAGATGAGTAGAATCAGTAGAAATCAGATCAGTAGAATCAGTAGAAATCAGATTAGTATTATCAGTAGAAATCAGATGAGTAGAATCAGTAGAAATCAGATGAGTCGAATCAGTAGAAATCAGATCAGTAGAAATCAGATGAGTAGAATCAGTAGAAATCAGATGAGTAGAATCAGTAGAAATCAGATGAGTAGAATCAGTAGAAATCAGATCAGTAGAATCAGTAGAAATCAGATGAGTAGAATCAGTAGAAATCAGATCAGTAGAATCAGTAGAAATCAGATCAGTAGAATCAGTAGAAATCAGATGAGTAGAATCAGTAGAAATCAGATCAGTAGAAATCAGATTAGTATAATCAGTAGAAATCAGATCAGTAGAATCAGTAGAAATCAGATTAGTATTATCAGTAGAAATCAGATCAAACATACAGATTCAGGTGAGTAAGGCTGACACTGCCTGGGAAAAGGGGCATGAGGATTGGCAGACAGGCAAGCAGATAGGCAGTGCTGTACTTTTTCGCTCTCTTTCTCTCTCTCTGTCTCACAGTTGTGAAGAGGGCACGACAACGCCTCTTCCCCCTCAGGAGGTTGAAAAGATTTGTCATGGGCCCTCAGATTCTCAAAAGTTCTACAGCTGCAACATTGAGAGCATCTTGACTGGCTGTATCACAGCTTGGTATGGAAACTGCTCGGTATCCGACCGCAAGGCGCTAAAGAGGGTAGTGTGTACATCCCAGTACATCGCCAGGGCCAAACTCCCTGCCATCCAGGACCTCTATACTAGGCGGTGTCAATGGATCACTGGGGCCAAACTCCCTGCCATCCAGGACCTCTATACTAGGCAGTGTCAGAGGAAGGCCATAAAAATTGACAAAGACTCAAGGCACCCAAGACATAGACTGTTCTCTCTGCTACTGCACAGGAAGTGGTACCGGAGCACCAAGTCTGTGACCAAAAGGCTCCTGAACAGCTTCTACCCCCATGCCATAAGACTGCTGAACAGTTAATCAAATGGCTACCTGGAACATTTACATTGATCCCCTTATTACATTTACCCATTGACCCCCTTTATAATTGTATTGCACTGACTCCCTTGCACTGGCTCTATGCACAAACACTCAACTCTATCCACATACTCACACATACTACACTGACACTCCAACAGCACACACACACACACACACACACACACACACACACACACACACACACACACACACACACACACACACACACACACACACACACACACACACACACACACACACACACACACACACACACACGCTGCTGCTACTCCCATTTATTATATATCCTGATTGCCTAGTCACTTTAACCCCTACCCACATACTGTATTACCAATTACCTCATACCTCTGCACATTGACTCGTACGGGTACTCCTTGTGCATAGACTCATTATTGATTTTACTTGTGTTACTTTTTCCTTTTTTATTTAGCAAATATTTGTCTTACTTTTTAACTCCGCACTGTTGGGAATGGGCTCGTAAGTCAGCATTTCACTGTAAAGTCAACACCTGTTGTATTTGGCGCATGTGACCGATAAAATTTGTCCTGCAGGCTTGCCTGCACTTAGCTCAGAGCTCTCAGCCTCCCGCTGGTCCTTGTCTTCGGCAGCAGTGCCGTGCCTCCATCCGCCCTCCTCCCTCCCTCTCTCCCTCCCTCTCGTCTGTCTGTTATGGTGTTGTTGTGGTCTGCTGATCGCTACCAGTTTCCTGCAGCCAAAACAGGAATTTGTCAGAGCTCTCGGCCCCATGAAACCTTATCGAAATACATCAACCGTGACCACTTAGGGGGCAATTGTGACAGTTGGTGAGGAG